>NW_027423725.1:3000000-3325000 GCF_013202065.1 Cotesia typhae
TATAAATAAAGTGGGGAAAACGGGCGGAGGGTATTGCCAACTATTTAATGTATTATTTATCGGTTGGTTCCCGATTAGGAACACATATAAATATCGCTCTATCCCGCCTGAACTATCATTCCCCCAACGAATTTCTACGAAATCAATACTGAAGACTCAATTGAAGAAAAAGTGATAAAGATGGAGTCCGACCTGATTCTACAAATGCTGAGCCCCAGGAATGCTTCGGGTGGAAACTACTTTCACGAAGCATGTCAAGCTGGCTCATTAGCTCTTCTTCTGAGGGCGGCAGAGTGGATGGATCGACCAATCCCGTCGATCTTGACTGTAAGAAATTACGATGGTGAGCAATGCACCCATATTATCGTGAAGAACAAGGATTTTTATACGCAAGATATGATGGAAATCGTCTTGAACCTTGGGGCTGACATAAATGGCCAGGAATGGCTCGGTGGTTTCACTCCTCTGCATTTGTGTGTTTGGGAAAGGAATTACGAGCTCGCCGAATGGCTGTGCAGGGCACCAGGTATCGATCTCGAGGCTACCAACTACGCCGGGCAGACTGTCTATCAACTTGCCTTAGAACGAAAGGACAATCAAATAATGGAGATGATTAAAAGGGCCGGAGCCAAGTGCGATCCTTTGGAATTGAAAAATTGTGATGAGTGATAAGAATTAATGTATATATAGTGATGTATAATGTTGTGTGAAAGAGCTGAGCTCAAAGAGGCTATAACAGTTTACGTTTAGAAATCGTAAGTTAATCTAGGCAGCTAATTTTATTATTGTTTTTTTTTTTTTTTTTTTTTATATTTGTTCAAGTTTAAAATTGTGAGTAATTATATTTTTTAATTTTTAAAAATAAGTGTCAGCACTTTTTTGTTCTCAAAAGGATTTCGATGCTTTACTAAAACAATTAGATTTTTCATAGATAATAGCTCGAATATTTTTAATGCGTAGTGTTTTAAAAAAATTAAAACAAACGTTAATTAATTTAATTAAATGCATATGATGTAAAATAACTGACTAATTTAATTCTTCACGACTTTGTTACCTTTAAAAAAATTCTTTATACACATACGACGTAGTAGTTTTCTGCCACTAAAAATTCCTGGCCGGTTCTCCATATTATACTCAAATAGCATGGCTATGTTTAAATCATTTTCTTGGGCAGCCGCGTTGGCTGATTGAAGCTCTTTCCTTCACCAGCGCTGCGTATGTGATTCAAAAATAATGTAGGCCGTACAGTCGGGACAGCGGTCTAATGCCGATCAGAAATTTTCCTCATCCATAGACATGAAATACTGCAATTAAAATTGTTAACTTGAATAAGAAAGGCAAAGGTTTAAAGATAGTTATGTATCTAAAGAAGAAATACCTTCAAAATGGACATAGATTTTTCTTCCTTTGTGGGTTTTGCAATTGACAGATTCCTTAAGAGCCAGATTGCTGTCGTTTTCTTTATGCAATTTTGGGGAAACATAGCATAGAAAGGATCATTCGGTTTTGTCTCGGTAGGTCGCTTACCAATGTAAGATGCCATGTTTGTTTTAAGCTTTAAATAAATAGTTGCAATTAGTTAGAAGGTAACACTTAACTAAGACGTATAGAATTTTTTTTGTAACTTAATAAAATATTGGCACAGTATTTAAAATTAATTAGAGGCACTTACTTCACAAGTACAGTTTAACTCGTCGAGCTTTCACAGTGCAATGAATATTTCTGTACATTTTCAAAATTAATAACATCATTTGCATTTATACTCGCAACAATTGAAATATGGATCTATAGAGACCACTTACAAACCACGTGAATAAATATTCCCATTTGTTTGTGGAACAAATAGGTGAAATTAATTGTCACTCAAATATATACTGTATGTACTGACAATAAGGTTTATTTTTCACTAAAAATTTGGTTTTCATTATAATTTCGATGTCGCTTAAAGTGTCATACAACCTTAACCGCTGAAAGGCATTCATTGTATATGTATTTATTAGGTGATTCAACTAGAGAACAATAACTCTATTTTGGGCGCAAAAACCCAATTTTTAAGCGCATCGAACGGGGATCGATTTCAAAATTTTTTACCAACACTTTTGTCCGCTAAATTTTTTTATTTTTGGCTATAAAAAAATTATTTTGCATTTGAAAGAAAATAGTTGGGGCAAAATTTGAAATTTCGACATGGAGATTTTTGCTGGTAAACTTACTGTTTTTAACTCAAAAATTTTGTAGGGGCATCAAGATAATTTTGCAGAGTTACTCTACTAATTTTTTTGCTGTAACAAAGTTATTTTGCTGTTAAAAATAGTTGTAGAATTCTAAGAAAGCTTTTCTCCAAAATTGCCATTAAAGTTATAATTAAGTAAGTCATTGCCAGAAAGGTCATTTGACTTCTTTGATGTTAATTAATTCTTGATATTTGTTTAGCTTCTTCTCAAGTTCATGAAGAGAAAGACCGCTTTCGTTTTTACGTTTATTATTCATTTTAAAATGAAAAAATAATCAAGATTAATAAATTCATCTGTTTACTTAAAGCGGACAAAAAACGTAATGACTAATAAACAAGGCAGTTGCTAAAATATATGGTGTGAATAGCGTACATGAACGGTACTACAGAGTGATACTGAGAACGATGCTTGAGTTGTAATTATTAGTTACTTAAAGAATATGATTTAGCTATTTCAACAACATTTGTTATACCAACTGAATGGTTTGTGTTCAACCAACAAAAAATTAATTGTTATTCTGATATAACAATTTTGTTATTTCAACAAATTAATTTGTTCATTAAATTAACATATTTTGTTGTATTAACAAAGATTCTGTTATAATAAAACAACTGTTTTGTTGCTGTAACATATAAATGACTTATTATAACCTAGACTTTATTATCACAACGTATGATTTGTTATTGATAAGCTATCAAGTTCATTTCTTCCCACAATTTTTATTATATCCACAGATTCGGTAGAATCGGGCGCCAAGTTCCGTTCAAATCCGTTGTAAACGGAACGCCAGGCTACCGACTGTGTTTACCGTAAGCAAAATGATACTTTTAGGTTGCAAAATTTTATTAATTCTACAGACCTTTTTTGTTTTCAAGGATACTCTATCATAATACGTTATATGTTATATTATCAATATTAATTAATAATGGTATTTGAAAATAATAAATTCTATTTAAAATTAATTAAATTCACTAGCACAAACTATAGCGACCCAGATTTGTAGATCCTGACTTTTTTCTTATGCAGAAAGTGACATGCCACAGACTAAATAATTCGAGAATGCATGGTCATCCTTCTATAGATGGGAAACTACAGTTAAGAAAAGATATTTCACAGCTTGCACCTAAAAGTACTTAGTGTGCGGCCTTTTGTATGTCAAATTTTTTTTTCAGTCTTAGTAGGTCGATTTTACGAATTTCATAAAAAGTATAATATTTTGCAACCACGTACACTAAATATGTTCCAAAATTATTTCTTTAATTTTTAAATTTACAACAAAATGTTTTTTAACTTCCGAAAATTATATAAAATCATATCGGTTGCTTGGATTTTTTAATATTTTGATTTTATATCTTTTTGTAAAGAAAAAAAGTTTTTTTTTTCTTGGCGCGATTTTTTACAGTG
This sequence comes from Cotesia typhae, assembly GCF_013202065.1. Lineage (NCBI taxonomy): Eukaryota > Metazoa > Arthropoda > Insecta > Hymenoptera > Braconidae > Cotesia > Cotesia typhae. The sequence continues at coordinate 3,003,639 of NW_027423725.1, forward strand.
AAACTGTTTTTGTTCGGATTGTTCTAACAAAAATCTTCTTCGAAAATATTTAACAAATATTTCGACAATTGTTAAAGAAATAAAAAAATCTATAAATGAAAAGTATAAAACTTCCGAGATTAAAAATGTATTATACCGCATTGTTGGTTGAATAATGTACAATGTCAGACAAAGAGACTCTTGTCTGCTAATCGTAAGATTTCTCGTGGGTAACGAGCATCGCCGGAGTCGTGAATCGCCATGTAAAGTGCGTAAAAGTCCACTGACTATGTATACACATATATATTGATTTATGTGTGTATATTTTATTTCTTTTGTGTTTGGTTATGCAATCGAAAGAAAAACATTCGTGATAGATCGATAGATCGTATGGACGAAGAATAAAAGAGCTCTCATCTTGATGGTTAGATCTACAATATTTATAACTCTCTCTTTTTCGCTTTCAACACCCACATATTTATGAATATATTCTATTTAAATGTAAACATTAACAATTGTACTTAATGATCCCAGCCATGAGAAGGAATCTTCGGGTCAAAAGGAGTTATTTAATCTAGATACGCTTATCACTAACTGTTTAAGTTTGATGCAGGTGGATTGCGAAAAAAGGCAATACAAGTGCAGCCAATCTACCAGGTCAATTAACAGGATATTATTACGTTAAGCTAGCGTGTGAATTCACAGTGACTATCTTTACGGAGTTCTTAGATTAGCAATCTGGAATTTATTAAAACTGATGACTAAAAAATGGTTTTATAAAAATTAATTAAAATTGAATAAATTTGCCCCTTTGATGATTTCTATCTTATGCTTATCATTTTTTTGCTTCACGGGGAGAATTAAATACTAAAAATTATCATCTAATTATTTAAGAGTTTTTTTAATTTAACACGATGAGAATAAATACTACTCGTGTAAAGAAAAAGGTTCCTGGTCTGGAACGTTCCTATGACAAGACAATCCGGAACATCCCCGGAATACTTTTGTAATGTTCTCGAAACAGTTCTGGAACATCTATGGAACACTTCAGGAATCTCTCAGGGAAATCTCCGGCAGATTCATAGAATATTGCTGGAATACTTCCAGAATAAATTGGGAATACTGCCGGAACATCTCCGGTACACTCCTGGAACATTCCCGAAATACTTCTGGAAAATTCCTGGAATACTTCCCGAACAAATCGGGAATAGTTACAAAGAGAGATATTCCTGGAATATTCTGAGCGTGTCCCCGATGTATTCCTAGTATAGATTATAAGTATTCCGGATTTGTTCCGTCCATACAAAGTTCGAAAACCGGCCCTCGGATGGCCCATCGACGGGCGAAGGATACTGGTTGACGGCCGATCATTGGTGACTTTTAATGGCCCACGGACGGCTGAATGTCCAAATGATAACAACGGCCCATTAACGGCAGTTGATTATCGGCCGATTGTAAAAAAAGTTATCGGGCCGTTAATGGCTGATCATCGGCTGAGTATGTTAAAATAAAAAAAAAAAAAAAAAAAAAAAAAAAAAATTTAGCCGATATGCCGTAGAATTTTTGATTCCTATAGTCGTATTGGCGTTATGAAGTCAAGTAGTAGAAGATGTAGCACAGGAGCATCGATCCTAGTCGGATATTCTGAAAAAATTTTGAAGGTTAAGTGGAAGTGGAAATCGAACCTGGTTCGTCTGCGTGAAAGTCTCGATCATTACCGGCTGCGCTGCATGCTGGAATCTAACTGAAAAATTCTACTTAGCTATTTGAATTATTGAAATATATTTTATTACTGCATATACAGATTATGAAATTTATTAGTACTCAATTTTGTCGATTTTTGTATAAAGTTTTTAAATGTCTGAAGACGATTATTTTTTTTTATTCTAAATTTAATTTGCACCAAACCTATTTAGGCTAATCCCTTATTAGAAAAAGAGATTCAAAAAGATTACCTCAATGTAAAGTGTATATAATTTTATTATTTTTACAAAGAATTTTTACTTGAAAAATTATGTAAATTCTACCTATTTTGTCTGATAGTAGACTATTAACCAGAAAAATACTTCAAAGGTAGAATTATAACATTCGATGCTTGTTAAGATCGGCCATCTTCCCCCTTATATCTATGTAGTAGTAAAAATCAAATCTTTTCCAATTTTTTCAAACAATTTTAATCTTTTTAAATCTCTTTTTCTAATAAGGGATAGTTGATCCTTCCAATAGTTATATGTTTGTTTAAAAAATTATGTCATCCTTTTCTCAAGTCAAACTTCAAAATCACATTTAAAATTTTTATTGTCTTGTTTTATTTACTCATTATTTTTGTTTAGATTTACGATAATCTTGTATAAAAGTTTATATATTTTTTTTATTTATTTATATAAGTTTATATATAACTTCTATTTGTATCAATAATAATCTTAAATAAACATTACAATATCTTTTTTAATTTTTTAAATATTATACTTCGCGTAATGCATCTCCGAAAACCCAAATTTGTGTTATTATAAAATAACAAATTGGCCAAGAACAGCCAGACTTTGGGCGATAAATGGATATTAATTGTAAAACATTAATGACCGCAATAGCCGGCGACCAGCGTTTAACCAAGTATGGCCCGTTGACATATCCCTATAACTGGCCAATCGTTGGCTGCCAGATATCGGCCGATGGTTGGGATTGTTTCCATTAACGGCAACTTTGTATGGGCGGAAGAATTCCAGAAATGTTCCATAAGTATGCCGGAGATGTTCCGAAACTATTCTCGATTTATTTTGAAAGAAATCCAGACAATCCAGTCGTTTATTTGATGTTAAGAGCTGATTAGTTTTTAAAATTGATCGGTCAAGCCGTTTAAAAGTTATTAAAAAAATGTCGGAGTTATGTTAAAAAAAACACTTGTTTCCAAATATTTTATCAAGGATATCTCTCGAACCAATCAACCGATTTCCCCGTTTTTGGTGGCGATCGACGCGATTTTCTAAGATCTAAAATTATTTTACATCATCAAAAACGATCCGAAAAGAAATGACGAAGTTATGTCAAAAAAACACTTTTTTTGATTTTCTTTCGTTCACAATATCTTTTGAACAAATGAACCGATTTTGACCGGATTAGCGACGATCAGCGTGGTTTTTCAAGCTTAAGAGCGGATTAGTTTTTGAAGTTGATCGATAGAGCTGTTTAAAAGATATTCCAAAAAAACCACTTTCAAAAATGATTTTTTTCTTATTTTTTTTTTAGATTTTTCAAGATTTCTTAAAATCTATCGGTCCGAATCGGTTCAAATTCTCAGGAAATCTAAGTTTAAGGGAACTCTTTAGAACGCCGTTTAGTTCGCTCCGATCGGTTCAGTCGTTCAAAAGTTATAAGCAAGTCACACACACACACACACACACACACACACACACACACACACACACACACACAGTGGCAACATCGCGGGGGTAGTCAGGGAAGCTTCTTGTGATCTTCAAACGTCGAGATCTGATGAAAACTCGATTTTTGCAAAACGGGGTGAAAACAATAACTTCCCGATTTTTGAAAATCTGAGATTTTTAGCGGAAAGTTAAAAATTTATTCTTAAAAAATGAGTAAGAAAGTATCGAAAGAGTGATAAGTTCTCTATTAGTAGTGATGACCATAAGAATAATGATAATTTTGATTTTGTAAGCTTGAAGGGTTTTGATGACTTGTTCCATGATAATGACCACTGTCTTGTGAGGATTTGCACTTAGTTCCACTAATTAGATCATCAATATAAGCAACTTGTATGCGATAATTAACTTCTTGGGCATTCAAGGTGCCCGTCATGAGTTTTTGGAAGCGTCCTGTGATCACCCAAATTTGTTCTCGTTTGCTGCCTAGAGTTATGAGCTGGAAGTAACAAACAAGTTTTGTTAATTACTTTGTTTTTTATATGTGTAAAGATCAAATTAAATGAATAATATACCTTCAAGCCCGAAATAAATTGTAGTGTTTTATTGTTAACAACCGCGTAATCAAGGTTAGGTCCGCCGAACTCCGGGTAGCTTTTACTGTTCCAACAACCAATAGCTGTGTCCCCCATTAAGCCGTAGAATAAAATTCCGTCATTTGTCATAGCTTGAGGTCCAGATTGCGAGGAGCGGCGTAGCCTGAAGGACTGAAATGCGGATGCAGCATTGTCTGGGTGGTTTAAAAATAAGCTTGAGTCTCTGAAAAACAAAAAAAAATTATGAAACAAATGATCAGACTATTGCATGCCATTAGCGTGAACACTAGTGTTTGTTTTATTGTCAATTTAAAATTTTTTGTAAAAAAATTTTGTTACTGTTTTCAGTCCACAAATATAAGCACATAAGGGGGCATCCATTAATGACGTGAGCTATTTTTCAATCAGTTTAGACTCTCCCCCCCCCTTAGGTGAGATCTGTCTGGACCCCCCTCCCCTTACGTGAGATTGATGCTAAAAATATTTTAAATTAAAATTATTTTTATTATTCGGGAGAATAATAAACCATTCAAGTACATTATAGTTAATTTATTTAAATTAAATCAAATTCAAAGCAAAAAAAACATAAAAACAACATGAACTAAATGATTTTAATAGACATAAAATTTATTTTTGCGGGCAAAATAAACACTCAAAATAGTTTTTTTTCAACATCAGGTTTAGATGAGATTTGGTGAGATTTCATTGGACCCCTCCCCCCTCCATTCTGAGCTCACATAATTAATGGATGTCCCCTAAGTTAATTGTTACACAGAAAGAAAAAAAGTCTTGAGTCAAACGTAAATTTTCTTAAATCAAGAAAATCTTAAGGAAGACTGAAAATTTCTTGAATGAAGTTAAAATTTTTTGAACTAAGTTACATTTTTTTAAGCCAAGAAAATTTCTTCTTGCTTCAAGATAACATTAATCTTCCTTACAATTTTCTTGGTTCAAGAAATTTTTTTTTTCTGTGTAAGAATAATAAATATTGATCAATGTAGATCTGTACAACTATTTTTTAACTTCCCGCTGAGAAAATTTCAAAAATTATGAAATTATTGGTTTTACCCCGTTTTACGAAAATAGAGTTTTCTGCCCTCCAGTCGGAAAGTGAGAACTTCCTGGCCGCTGCGCTAAACGAAGTTGCCACATTCCAGCTATGTAATATACTATTCCCATCTTATTCATATATAAAGAGGTTGCGATAAAGAGGTAAGCAGATATTTTTTATACCTGATAATGGACGTAGGAACATAACTCTCAATAACGCTAGCCAGCGAATGAAAGTACAACATTCTATCTCCATTTATTGCTAATGGTCCTAATGCTAATCCAAAAATTCCGTCCATAAGATCAAAACTTTCGCCAGCAATAGTAAAAGTTGCGTACTCAGGATAAGGATAAAAAAGTCTGTTTTGAATGTTCCATGAGTTTTGATTTTTAAAATCGTAAACAATTAGCTGAAACTCGGTGACATCTGCGATGTAGACGAATGTGTCCGAACATTGTCTTCGGATGTCAATTATTGGTGTGATTAACAACGATTCAGGCTTTAATATACTCTCTGGAAATTGGTAACGTGAAATCAGTCGATCGGTTGACAGGTCAAAAATGAATAGTTGAGGTGGGCATTTTCGCTCGTCCTCTAGCTTGCCAGTATCTAACACCCATAGTCTACCGCACTCGTCAATCTGAAAGGTTAATTAAAGTTTCTTATTGCGAAGAATAAGACAATCTTGGAACAGGAACAATGTAATGTTTTGGAATTAAATATTCACCTTGATACGGTACACACTTGTGATGTGATTACAGTATCCTAATTGATTCATTTCCCAATTAGGATATGGAGCTATCAAAGGACTGCCGTCTGATGAAGTCAAGTTAGAGACGTACCCAAGAGTTACCGGTACTCCTTCTTGAAAACGGGGAATTGTTATAAACACTCGAGACCCAAATGGACCTACTGAAATGATAAAAATGCAAAACAATTTATTTTAGACTTTTTTTTGTTAAAATTTTTCATAAAAAATTGATCAGTTTTGATATAGCTGAATTAAAACGCTTTTTCACTTTTTAAAACATAAATATTAAATTAATGTTTTTTACACCTAGCGGTCAAGTGACTAGTAAATCTAATTCAAGCCAATGGATGGAAATTAAACTGTAGCTTAAACTTAAATGGTAGCTTAACTGGTAGAGCTCCTGACAAGTTATCAGGGAGATCCAGGTTCGATTCTTGGCTTGCTAACCACCCCCATTTATTTTTTCAAGGTTTGTTTTGGCTCTCATTTAGTTCCTTTCATTTCTTTTATTTCAATGAACATCTTTATAACTCGAACAGATACCACAACTTTCAGCTTCCCTAGTATTCAAGTTCGATGGATCCCCATCGATCTTATGTGAAGAGAGAATTTCTCTCGACCAATAGAAAAGGTGGAATTTCCATCCGTTGACTTGAATTAGATTTACTGGTCACTTGACCACTAGGTGTAAAAAACATTAATTTTTTCAAATATAATTCGGTTATAAAAAACAAGATAATAAATATTAAATTAGAAAAAAAAATATAATGGATTAAAATATACCAATAATTGACACTTGAAATTGTATTTTATAACATATTACTTGAAACTATAATCTTCCGATTTTTTTCCTTGGGATACTTAATGTTTTTCGTGTAACTTATTTTTACAAAATTCATAAAGAGTTATTTTCTTTGGCATTATATTTCAAAATTAAATCATGAGTCATGATAAAAAAAAACCCAAGTAACTGAATTTAACTTGGGTTTTTTTCTAAATCATACGAAATTTCACAACCTTCTATGAGCTAACTAAGAAGTCAATGTCTCAGAATAGAGCAATAAATCATTAGCGATTAGCATAACAATGATCACTTAAGGTCACCGGTTATAAGCAACTAACAAAAATAATTTCTCATATTTTAACAAAAACTAAGGTAATTAAGTATTCTTTAACAAAATATTTTAAATTGCAATTGCAATTATAATTTTTGATGTCATTCGCAATTAATGATTAAATAACAGTTCATTCTAAATTTCTTGTGATTAACTATTGAGAATCATAATTAACTCTGAAAAAAAATTTTTTGTCTAATTTTTGTGCAACAATTTTGTCGTATTAAATATTTATTTGTAAATAACGCTGAAGTTAGCCGTCAGCTGTCAATTTTAAAAATTTTAATAACAAATCAATTACAATAAAAAAATACTTCTAAAAATTTTCACTTATAATTTTTATTAATTTTCACATGTGGAATTTTTTAATTTAATTTTTTTTATAATAATTGCATTATTATAAAATTTTAAAATAACTTATTTCTTGTAATTTTAACTAATTTACTTTTATAGGTAAATAAATAAAAATTTAACTTACTAGCTGAAGCATCAACATCAATCGGAAACGGCGCCCCAGGAATAAAATCCTTGTTCAGGATAGCTTGCTCTCGAGTCCAAGCATCAGGAAATAAAAAATCCAGCGATTTCCAAGAATAAACAAGTCTCAAGTTTTTGTAACATAAATTTTCATTTTGGTTAATATTAGAGATTTGATTCACCGGCGTGCGGTAAGCCGTGCAGTAGACAAAATTTACAGCAAGTAAAATACTTCCCAATAAATGCATTTTTCCTAATTTTTTTAATAATTTCGAATCTGAAAAAATTCAATAGTATTGTTAATAATAATTAATAGATATTTAGATAGAAAATTCCAATTTATAATATCAAAAGTCATAGTAATAAATTATTGATAATTATATCTATTAATTTATAGCTGATCAATCAGTAAATAAAAAAATCATCGATCGATTATAAATAATTAACAATAATTTCTAATAATTGATTTGTTATTCTCGTGCAGAGACAATGACCTTGAGTGAGTGCTGATTGAGAAAGGAGGATACTAGCGATCATAAAACTCGTATTTATGTACCAGTAGGTCAAGGTTACAAATATTCTTCATCCAGTTGTGTTTAAGTGTTTATAGTTTGCTTTCACAGTTTTATGTGAGCTCATTTATTGTATAATATTGTTAGATGGTAACATGATAATAAATACGTAAACAGACTATTTCTTAATTTATGTTATCTTTGAAAACATTGATAACTTAAATTTTTGAATTATTTGTGTTATTAGTGTTTCTTTGACATTTTTAATCACAGTTTATAATTTTTAGGTACTTTTAAAGTAAATTTAATTAAAAATTTTGCTATGACCAATTACCAATTATTCAATGGAAAATTTAACGGAACAAACTCAAAGTACACGGAAAAAAGAAAACTCGAAAAATTACAGTATAAAATCTAAAATCAGTCTCGTCGTAATCAAAATTAGAAAAATTACAGTTTAAAATAACATTTTTCTAAATTCAATTTTTTAATTTAATATTCAGAGCTTTCAATGTAAATATTACATTCTACAATGTAATTCTTATAAAATTGTAATAATTACATTTAAAACTGTAATTTTTCCAGTTTTCTTTTTTCCGTGTACCAGCAAATTATTGAAAATTTGATACAAAAAAATGACTACCGCCAAAAAATAAATAAAATCGTGAAAAGGCACAAATACAGATTACGGCTTTTCTGACAGTACCAATTTTTTCTATTAAGATTTTTTTTTTTTTTTTTTTTCATTTAATTATTATTTAGAGTCGGTTTTAACTGCTGTAGTCATATCGCCGACTTTAATTGTTGGGAATGGTACGGTGGGGTCCTTTTATGTTATGAAAATGTTAATCTACGCGGCAAGTTTCGAATCTTGATTCCAATCTGGATTCTAAGATCAGCTTGGGATTCGAACCCACGATTGGCCGGTGAGTCAATCTAAGTGCTTCATAGACCACTCGGCTAACGCCACCGGTTTCTATTAAGATTCATCTGTAATAAAAACAGACTTTTCACAAAATTGTCTACAATTTCCTTGTATAATTTTAATTAAGCACGCAATTAAATTTTTGCAATTAAAATATTCAATTAACTGTCTCATGATTTTTTCCGTCAATCAGTTGCTTGGTTGTAAAATTATTGATGTAAGTTGCATTGGATTATTGATAATCAAATTAATTTTTTGTACTTGGATTTTACTTACAATTATATTCTGTAAATACGAAAAAATAAATAAAAATCACAACGAACAATCAAATTTTTGAATAAAATCACGATATTTACATTATTGACTTAAAATTTTAATCAATAAAATTTAATAATGATGGAAGTGATTATTATTATTGTTAAATAAACTATGCATTAGCACAACTTGATCAACAGGAATCACCGAAAAGACTGTCCTAATGTCGAAATGCGCGAGAATATATAAATCCAAGATCGTGAAGACGGTTGCCGAGAAACTAAATGAGAATTCGATGAGAACCGGATAAAATTTAATGATTATCTTCTTCAGTTTTTCTTGTGTGAGTAAATATATACAGATTCTTTAGCATATACACGCTAATCTAAATACAACCAATTTCTCGTTCATTGACGTCCGTGTATTTATGTATAATCATATTCAGATAATTGTATACAATAGGTGTTTCAGAAATTCTGTTTTTTTTTTTTTTTTTATATAAGAAGAAAAACACTTGACTGATTGTCGAATTTTTTATTTGTAGGAAAGATAATTATTATTATTAACAGATTTTTTTCAAAACATATTTATTAACGAGAGTTCAGATTACTTTTGTAGTTTTTGACTTCATTAATCTATTATTTGTCACAATTAATTGCTTTTTTTGTTAATTAGTCGAATCACTGTCTTTAATTTCGATCTCTTGGTATAATAAAAAAGCTTGGAAAGTCCAAGAGTGCACGGCTCACACGGTCATTCTTTAGAAAAATACAGAAACAATCTCTCTCAATTTCGTCTGGGTGTACTCGAAAAGTTTGTAAAAAAAAGGAGGGGGTAAAACTTCACGGCCTAGGCTATGGTAGAGTCTCTAGAAAAGAGTCCCTTTACGGACACCACGCAGCGCTCAAAAGTTGTACTTTTGGAGCGAGTATAACAAAAAATAGATTTTTCTGTAAATCCTGAAAACCTAATAGTTTAAGTCGCTAATTATACATATATTTTGTTCTGCAAGCTCGAAGGAGCATATAAAAATATTTTTTCCAATTTTCTAAGTTTTTGCTTTGTAAATTTAATGTTACTAGAAAATCGAGCGCGCTCTGCGCGCTTTTGTCAAAATGTTTACTATCAAAAATTTAATTAATCAAAATTTTTACAAATTTTATTTATCAATGGTAACCGTTGAAAAAGTGGATACCATACGAACGAAATACGACAACAATGAAATCGTCACATCAACTGTTTAACAAAGGATTACCTTCTAAGTATGAAAATTGAAAATTTTTAAACATGAGAAAAATTATTGATTTCAGATCCGGAAAAATGAAGCTTCTATTCCCAAAAATTTTTTTTTGAAATTTTTTACACGATAAAACAAATTATTTTGTTAATGCAACATGTTTCTCCAAAATTCTGTTTTTCGTTATTTAAAAAAAAAATCATTTTTATCCGCGTAAATTATTTTCTTATCAACAACGAGCATTTTTTAATTAAAAAACTTGGCGTTGAAAATGACATAAACAATTGAAAAACGCTATCAACATTACTGAGACACTTTAAAGCTCATCTCGCTTTGAAGTTTATCAATTTATAAATAAATACTCCGAACGATTTGAATTATTCAATTGCGTTTAAAAACTTTTATGAATGAAAAACTGAATTATCATTAATGAATTTGATTGTATTTGAAAACAGTTTCTCAATCAGTCCTACTTTCAATCTAAATTATTACTTATTGACATAATTTTTTTTCTTACTGCTATTACTATCATTATCGTAGAACCCAATAACAATTTTTCTTACTTTAATATCAAACATTATATAAAAAATAGTTCCAATGAATCATATTTATTTTCTAAAATTGCTATTAATACACAACATTCTATGTATGTCGTAGATTTAGGTTGTTATTGAAAGTAATAATAAAATTCTTATCTACCAACACTACGATCAATTTTTGGTACTCAAAAATTGTTATTAAAAATACACACTTAGATTGTTTTTACGATAAAAGGTTTTGTAAAAAAAATTTACTAATATGAAATGTAATGTTAAGAAAAAATTTTAACTATACCTCCAAAGTTATATAGGTAATAATCATAAGTCACTTACAGTAACACTGTCAAAACTAGACTAGCGATAAAATAAAAATCAACTAGAATATATCAATTTGTTAATATTGATGTAGCAATATTGACGATTAGACAGCTGTTTCTTTCAAAGACATACGTTCTTATTTATGCAAATACATATTATTAGTAAGGCGATAATGAGGTGATAATAAATAATCATCGCTGTTAGGATTTATTAGGAAATATTACGCATGCTTAGTTTTGTATGTTTGTATATTTCAGAAAAACAGTAATAAAACTAAAAGTATTCCTATAACATTGATAAATCTATTATTTAAGTGTATTTATGCAAATAGGTTATAAAAATATTCGAAACTGTCAAGTTCAATGTTAAGCATAATTGAATGACGTTAAGTTAATTGATGGGGAAATAAATTTAAAGACAATAACTAGAATATTTATGTAAGTATCTTCTGTCTGTGAATTATTGCTTGAATTTTAATATTGTAAAAAAGTTTTCACGGCTTGTAAAAAATTTTTTGTTGAAAGATAATTCTACTTTTTGATGGGAATGTATTTTGAACTAATTTTTTTACGCATTGAATGTTTTGTTTTGAGCGAGTTATAGTTTATCGGAATGATTAATTATTATTATTTTTTCTTTTTTCAAGGTCTATGTTAATGTGTGAGGTCAAATAAGTTCGGAATTCGAGGCTCGGGAATTACGTAGTCTATTTATTTACATGTGAGTCACTTACGAAATTATGGTTTTAATATACAGTGTAAACTCCATGTAACGTCACATGATTCAACGACAAACTCTACTTGTAAGTTCGAAAAAATATGTTTTTTTGTTAATTTTTTCTGGAGAGGCTTTTTATTGAATATATACATAAAATACATGAATATTTAGCGAATTTAACCTATTCTAAGAATTCATATTTTATTAATAAAAATATTGGGTTCCGTCGTTCCTGTAGAAGATCTCCTGAAGGTCCTCCACAAAAAGGTGTCTGGCGGTGAGGAAGATATCTCTGATCCAAATTATTTGAAATAAAAAAAACCAAAAGGATTACTTTTAGAATAGATAAATAGAGTTGATTATCAAAAAAATAGTCAAAATTTTGATTTTAGACAAAATGGTGGCTTCCCAATAAAAAAATAATTTTTTTGCATGAAAATTTACACTTTTAAGTGACTTAAAAAATCGAAATTTTTATCAGAAACTTTATTCCTTCTATCATTACCTGACAAAAGTATCTAAGAAGATCCTGTGAAAATTTCAAGTCAATCGGTCAAGCCGTTTCAGATAAATATTCCTCACCGACTTTGAAAACATCGTTTCGAGAAAAACGCATTTAAAGTTTTGGCTATTATTTAAAGTTACGTTTCTGCCTACTTTCAAACGCTCGGAGACGTCTTTACAAATACGCTCATTACTCCGAAACTATTTATTGGATTAATTTGAAATTTACAGACAATATTCTCGAATATATACATTCAAAATATGCAAAAAAAATTTCGATTTTTTTAAAATTGCAAATGGATATAACCCTTTAAAATTTAACCCCTTAAATGAAAGATTTAAAAAACCCCTTAAAATCACTTGACTACGGTTGGTTTAGCTTTTTAAAAAAAAATTATAAATTAATTCATTAATTAATTAATAAACAAGTAAATCATAAAATTTCATAACGCAGAAGAAATTATTTTAAGTCCGAATATTAGTTCGCCAATCTGCCGTAAGGGTACGCACAGTCGCGCTCCACGCTTGCGAGTAGAGCAGAAATATTCGGTGATATAAACGAAGTTTTGCAGCCTAACAATTATCCAACAATCTGAGCCGGGGATTAAATAACATTGAATTTGAAAACGTAGTCGTTGAGAATAAATAACGATCAATATTATCATTATCAATTGTTCATAATAATATGAACGTTATCGGCTCACTATTTTGGAATTTCCATATTTTTTGTTAATTTTTACAGTATATTGAGTACAAATAATTTTGACATATAAGTTTAATTTATATCAAAGAGATTTATACTAAGTTCTAAAAAGTTTTAAATAATTTAAATTATAGAATATTTTTTATACAAATAAAAAAATTACGTCAAAACTCTCTTAATTAATATTTATTTCCATAACATCATATTGTAAAAATAAACAATCCACAGACGATATAATAACTAAATATATTCGATAATATTATACGGGTATATCATCACATCATAGATCTTAATTTCTATTGAATTGAATTCAAATCTCTGGTGGACCACCACCTGGTGATATGCGGGCTTAATATTATTCACTATCGTGAGAAAATAAATTCACCTCTTTACTCTAATACTAAAATAAATATTCGAATAAAGAACAATCGATTACAATTTTTTATTTATTTATTTTGTTTTTATTCTTGTGAACATAAATGAGCGGAACTGAGAACTGCAGTTATAAAAAAGTACAGCGAATCGATAAAAAAATTGGGATGATGATGATGATGACGATGATGATCGTACATGACGCGTGCCAATACAATCGACCCTTTACAATGAAAATCACGACTAACTCAGTCCCACGCCATATAATAATACAAAGACACGTGTTTCATTGAACAGAACCTGCACTGGTACTGACAACCCGTGTGATTTTTCTCAGTCGCTTTTATGTAATACCACTACAGATTTGTACCACTTTTTATCATAAATACATAAATATTACAACTATTAAATAATTCATTTTACAGAAGAATACTCACGATTAATCAAAGTGATTTATTAATTTAAATAAATAATTCATTTATAACATTTGGGTTTTTCTGATAGGATTCTATTTTCTAGATCAAAAGATACTTATTATTGTTAAACTGATAAGATTTTTTTTTTACTTAAATCGATCTCTGCACTACAAGTACAAGTTTAAACAAAACAAATTATTTCTTGAGTCACAGTGTCATAGTTAATATTTATCGTGTAAAAATCATTTTGATAACGAATTATTGATTATATAAATATCTTTTAGAATAATAAGTCCACTCTTATCTATTTTCGCTGATATTCGACAATTTTTTAGTCAAGATAGTAGCTCCATAAGGAACAGATACAGTATAAAATTTTGGGTCCATGAATCGCGAGTACTGATGAATTTCTATTTTATATTTAGAGCCCACGGTGACAGAGCTCCGGAATATTAGAATGGAGCGTCATAAAAAAGTCTTAAAATTGTCGGAGGATAATTTTTCAACAGTTTCAAAATCAATTTAAAAAGAACGTACTCAGAAATGGTGCGGTTAAAATCTTGCAGAATCGTCTAAAAATATGACATCAAAGTTAGCTGTCACTTGACAATTTTTTAATTTTTTTTAGAAAACAAATTTCTTCCAAAAAATATTTTTGAAAAATTGCATTTGTAGTTTTTTAAAATTTCTGAATATCAATTTTTTTATAATTTTTTTTTTGCCATCATTTATTTATAACAGAAATTCTTGAAATTATCAACTATCTGCTAAGTTAATTTACATTTTAAAAATTAATTTTCATAGCAAATGTCAAAAATCTGCTCACGGAATTTTTTTTGGTGTCTTAAAAGAGTCTTAAAATAATTTTGGTTTGTGCTACGTTTGCACCAGGTTGCACTGCTTTCCTAAAGTATCTAAAAATCTTGATCAAATATAAAAATTTATTGTATCAAGTATTTATGATAATTTTAATTGAGAAAAAATAGCTTCCACCAAGAATAGAATTTCAAGAAAAATTTTTACTTCGACCAACGCCACTTCGGTTTTCCTTCAAGAATTTTGTTCTCGCGTCAAGAAATTTTTTTTCTGTATACAAAACAATTTTGTTGCTTCAATGGACCGAATTATTAATTTAACTAAACTTTTTTATTGAACTAACGAAAGAGTTCGGTTGCAAACAAAAACTTTTGTGTTGGCATGCCATACAAATAACTTATCACAACATATGTTTAGTTAACCATCTGAGCCCGTAAGGCTCAAAGGGTAAATATAGTATCGATACTGCCATTCTAATACGTCGTATCCCACATTTAGAAAATTTTACAGCAGACGGTAAAAACGATTCATTTTTAACATTGATTAAATGGGATTCGAATGACGAAAATATTTATTTAAAAGTAGTAATTAAACTATTTGACTTTTAAAATTTTAATACGACTAGCATAATACTTTTGATTCCATTTTTGAAAAAAAAATTAAATTGTCAAATTTTGTGGGATACGTTGTATTAGAATAGCAGTATCGATATACGATTTATTATTCTTATATGCTAACATAGTAATTTATTAATAAATTTGGCTTTTTTTTATCCTAATAAAAATTTTTTTTTCAGTGTAAAAACATACATTATTTTTGTAGGAGCTCATAAAATTGCAACCTCTAAAATTCATCTGAAAACATTCAACAATCACTAAACGAAACTAAATATCCAATTGACTGACAAGTTAAAAAAAGGGGCACCCTACCCTCATGGACTGTAAAAAGATAATTCGCACATCCGCCATGCATCCAATTTATGATGAGCAGCTCGAGAATGAATCGCTATTAATTTACTGGATATAGAGGGTTGATGACTGGTCTATAGTAAAAGTTATAATAACAATCCTACCATGAAGATAGCAAGTGCACTGGTGAATTGGTTAAGCGAAGGGTGGCGAAGAACAACGAGCTTCCGATTGAGACGAGTGGCTGACTCGTGTCTGATGTCGCGCAAGAATCATTTTATCTGACTTCATTTATCATCCTCTTCTTCTTTTCCGGTCCGATTTGTGCTATTCTCAATGTGTTCTATGTTCATAGGCGAAACTATGACTCATCGACCCGGATATGGTCGTCATGAAAAGAATTTCTACGCCATTTACTAAACGTAAAATGGGGGCTATCAAACGAATAATACGAAAAACTAATATAGTTCTGGCGTCAAATTCTTATAAGGTTCATCAGGAATTAATGACTCTAGCAACATCAATATTTACTGAGTCATCAATAAATAAATGTTTTCTTATTTCTATCTATATCTTTATAAGTTCCTCCAAAGTTCAAAATAATAATAAAAAAAAAATGTGAGCCGTCATGGGACGCCTGGCAGATGTGAAACATCGTGTGTGTACAAGTAATATGCATAAAAGATAATATTATTACAGGAATTAAATATAGCCTAATGAAAAAATGAAGTATTACGAATTTCTTACAGAAAATGGTAACTTTATTTAATAAACATTTATTTACATGTGATATAAAAATTTGATATTAATATCAAGTGGCCACAATTTAAATATTTTCATCTGTGACTTCAGTAATAGTTATATTCGATGTTTCCTCTGCCGATATTACTATGACGATTGGTCGATGATAACTAAAGTACGTTACAAAAGTATTGGATGAAACATCATCAAGATATCTCACAAATACAGCATCTATTGTTGTTCCATATTTGGTAGTAGATTCTCTTGGATTATTGTTGATTTGCAATTGAAATTCTTTTTGAAGAAATGTCATTAATGGCATTGATTCAGCTCTTGCAAAATTTACATTAAAATCTCCAGCTAAAATTAATGGTAGTTTATGTTTATTCGTTGTAAAAATTATTGAACCTCTTTGACTATAAGGAAATAACGTTTCATGTAAAAATAAAATTATATGATCCATTTTGTTATTAGGTGAAATGTATACTACAATCATAATTAATTCACTTCCGTTTTCTAGTTTAACATGTGAAGCACACATTTCACCAATAGATGTTTGGGAAACATGAACTTCTGTAGAATTTTGAACTGCTAGATCCATGTTGAGTGTAGTAACATGTGAAGTGTTGTTGTTTTTATAAATGGCCACTCCAGCGGCTCTAACATTTTGTCGTTTAAATTTTGCAATACAATGAAAGTTACATAAGTCAACTGCTTCATCTGCAGGACACCATGTTTCAGTTAGTAACAAAAAGTTACTATTTCTGCAAATAGAATCTTGTAAATCAGCAGCATATTTTCTGAGACTTTGACAGTTTAAAGTGTATATGGTTAATTTATTTCTGGAGTTCATAAAATCAGTTGTATGGTATCTAAATTGACTGTAGTTATTCGGAATTGCCGTAATATTTGCGCTTGATAGGTTACTTAAATTTTGCTGAGATATGTCAAACACTTCATGCTCCATTTCTCCCAAACCAGTTAAATTTCGAGAATTTGTACTTACTTCATCTATTATGATTATTGGTTCTGTAATTATTTCTCTATTTCCTATATTTGGAGAAGTATGTAATTCTATAATACTTTCTGCATTCTGTAGACGTCTCCTTTTTTCCGCTTCACGCTGACTCAATTTTTCTCTGTTCCGCTCCCTGTATTGTTTTTGACGTTCTCTTTTACTATTGTTTACTCTGAAAAAAAATATAAATATGTTAATAATAATAAAATCTAAGATAAAAATTAAAATAGTCTGGTACTATTCGATTAATAAAGTCTTACACAACATTGATAGTATGCCTTGTGTTTAACTGATCAGGGTGGCGTCCAGTTTCAATAATAATATTTTGTGATCCCTGTGATGATTGTTGGGAACTCAAATATTTAAAAAAATATGATATTAAAATGCACAAGAAAAAGAAAAAAAAATTTGAGTGTGGCTTCAATATACTCATGAACTCAAATCTTAGTTAATTATTGCAATATATGACTAAAGATTTGCAAATATAAATTTTATTAATAAATTTTTCCATATTAAATTCCTTCATGAATAATAAAAAAATAATTAATTGAAGATAATATTAATATAATTTATATAATTATTAATCTTAGTATAATTTATATAATTACTAATATGATTAATATGAATATAATTAATTAAATATAAAAATATAATAATTACATTTATGGACACTTGAAAAATACGATCTACTTACTGATGACTTGGTAGTATGCCATAGTGTAGTTTCACTTTCTTTGCACAAGGTTGATCACTTTGATCTTCTGAGTTATCACTATCACACATATTTTATTGTCAAAAATTAAATAAAACGCAGGTTATGTGTACCGTAGTAAACAACAACGTCGAACTGAGTGAGAAGCCACACCGTACACTCTACGACACATAAAATATATGTATGTATACCTTAGTATAGCGTGGCGACCCGTCGCCATGGCAAGCGTCGCCACGCCAACAATTCGGTTTACAAGCGAGCCTATAGATGTTTCACATCAAAAGTTTGGAAAATCCAAATGATCATGCCTTAAGCGCTCATGTCATACACAAATTATTTAGATTGAATGTTTACATTACGGTTTGTTAACTTTTTCATAAAGACTTCTATACTTTTTTTTTGTTTGAATTTTCCCGCGAGTGGTGTTGTCTCCTCTGTAGGTCGAGCTAACAAAAAATTTCAACAGATGATAAAACAATTAGTAATTATACCACCATGTATGTATAGTTTCTGCTTGTTTATAGTTATTCTGTAGCTGTTATCATTTATCTCAATATGATTTTTATACATAACTTTTTATGTTTAAATTATGAAAATCACGTTTTAATCGAAATCATGATTTTCAGGCGAGAGTAAAGCATACCTGCGCACTTCGCACTTAAAGCATGCAATATTTGATTATTTTCATAAATAATCAAATTTAGCGAAGAAAACAAACTTGAACCAATAATGAATCGTGGCCTGTTTTTTGCGAGTTTCGACTTTTGACTAACTTCAAGACTTTCATCTATTTTAATTTAGAAGATAATTATTTTATCGCTCATAAAAAATAAAAAAATGACTTATTGTAATTTTTTGATTTTTTTGTGGGAACTGTTGAGTATACACAGTCAAAAAATTTTGTGTTGAATTAACACAATAAATGTTAAATCAACACAAAAAATTGTTAAAGATTTAACATAAAAATTTTCAATATTAAGTTTTTTAAAACAACGACGCAAAATGTTTTACTGTCGCAAAATATTTTCATACATATCCTGACTCATTTTTAGACCATTAAAAATCATCGGGAGCAATATTTTCTCAGTATGGTCGGCTTAGTACAAATCAATATAGTACAGAGCTCATTGTTAGAAATAATAAAGTCTATTGGGACGATACATTATGTAAGGCTTATTCTCAATGGGATTGAATAATTGTTGTGATACATATGTTTCACGTACTCTCATGGTTGATGGTTGATGGTATATAGATATAACACATAAAGAGATAATATAATGACGAGCAAGATTCACGAGCAAGTCACGTGTGGGAAAGATATACAAACTAGTGGTTTTACTGTCAAATGTTATTAGATCAAAAGGCTCAATAAAAAAGGGTGGCATACATACTTATCAAGTTACTCCGAGGGTTACTGTTTATTATTTTCACTATCATTTCAATCGTATTATATGATACCAAGTATTTTTTTGAAGATATTGAAATTACTTTGTACAAAAAAATAAATTACCTTCTAGAATTATCGTGAAATTTTTCTTTCAGTGTAGAAAGTATTACCCGTGTAAAAAAAAAGTTTCCTGAAAAATTACGAAATAGTTCCTGGTCTGGAACGTTCCTATGATAAGACAATCTGGAACATCTCCGGAATACTTTTGCAATGTTCTCGAAACAGTTCTGGAACATCCATGGAACACTTCAGGAACATATCAGGAAAATCTCCGGCAGATTTAGAGAATATCGCTGGAATACTTCTAGAATAAATTGGGAATACTTCCGGAACATCTCTGGTACACTCCTGGTGCATTCCCGAAATACTTCTAGAAAATTCCTGGAATACTTCCGGAACAAATCGGGAATATTTACAAAATATATTAGAAGCACATCAGGGAAATGCTTGAAATATTCCTGAAACATCTCTCGAATACTTCTGGAACATTTTCGGTAAACGTCTGGATTATGTCTGGATTTCTTTCAGAATAAATCGAGAATAATTCCGGAACATCTCCGGCATACTTATGGAACATTTCTGGAATTCTTCCGGAACAAATCCGGAATACTTACAAAATATACTAGGAATACATCGGGGACACGCTCAGAATATTCCAGGAATCTCTCTTTGTAACTATTCCCGATTTGTTCGGGAAGTATTTCAGGAATTTTCCAGAAGTATTTCGGAAATGTTCCAGAAGTGTACCGGAGATGTTCCGGAAGTATTCCCAATTTATTCTGGAAGTATTTCAGCGATGTTCTATAAATTTGCCGGAGACTTACCGGAAATGTTCCGGAAGTGTTCCATGAATGTTCCAGAACTATTTCGAGAATATTGCAAAAGTGTTCCAAGGATGTTCCGGATTGTATTATCATAGGAACGTTCCGGATCAGAAACTATTCCGGAACTTTTCAGGAAACTTTTTTTTTACACGGGTATTGTTACTAATAAATGGTGAAGTAGCTTTCTTGCCTCTGCGATTAGTTTTATCATAAATTGTTGAAAATAGCAACGATACTGTAGATGCAGTGATGCCAGGACACATTATACTTGGATGCAGGGAAGGGTCAATTTTATGACCTGAGGTACCGTCGGTACTTTTTGGGTTGCCAGCGGTCAGAGTTAGTGTCAACTGAACTTCCGTGACAATCGGTCCACCTTTGTATTATAATATTATCGAGTACCTACACTGTATAAAATCTTTAAAGTATTTGTTTGTGTATCTTAGAGTATTTTCTTATTAATAAAGTCAATAAATTGCAACAATATTTTTCCCAAATAAATCCTATATATTATATCATCTCAACCTTCCAACCACAGGTTCCAATATAAATTAGATAGTAAATTTTTAAGAAAATTTATGGCCATGTAAAGTATTTAGAGTTTTATTTTGAGAATAAATAACTCAATGTAACGAATTTTTTTATGAAAAATTTATGACACTTTATAAAAAAATATGAGATTTTTAATGTACCATTAATGAAATATTTTTTAGGCCACCTGTAGTTTTTATTGTATACATTAGTTTCGAGGTGTATGAACTTAGTCAAGTGAGAATTTGTGTATACATTTATACTTAGCATGTGACGGCGAAAAAATAACGAGCGTGTCAATAGAATAATAAGAAAGAATTGAATTGAGAGCAAATAATAGCCAAGTTACTTTTTAAACTTTTAACTATGACATTCAAAATGTTTCGTTATAATTAGTGTAGCTTAAATACATAACATCAGCGTGTAAATAATTTGAAAGTATGATCTATTGACATTGTAACACGTTGATCATTAAAGTTTAATGCTCCACTGACTCAAGTACATTGCTTTTGTATCAATTTGAATGAAAGGAATGTAAATTAATATTTATATAAATATATTTATTAATTATTTTTTCACTAAAATAAATCGTAGTATTACTTTGATCTAAAGGTCATAGTTTTATTAATTGTTGATCAAGATCGATTTGATTGTTTGAATGGTGGGTGGTGCTAGATTATAATTGAATAATTTTTCGTAATTATTATATGAATAAAATTACTATTGGGATGGAAATTAATGAATTTTTTTAGTTCTTTCATAAAAAGGTTTTGAAAGATCTGTAAAAGAACTTCCTGATGTCCTCACTCAATATCAGCGTCTTTTTCCACCGATTCACTAGCACTTTTTGAATAATGCCCTGCTTTAAAATTACCGACAATTTTTGTCCTATCAATAAAAACTCAAGAATTTTACACAAGTTTTGTTAATCTCTATAAATTCATAACTACGCAAGATGAAACATTGAGTCAAATAAAAAGTTCCTAAATTATTTTCTTCAACAAGGATGTTTAACAAAATTCACGCGCAATGCTAAGTTTCTTATTGAGCTTCTAATTGAAAGTTAAAACTTCTAACTTACTTTTGGATATCGTCGTAAAAAAAAAAAAAAAAAAAAAAAAAAAAATTAAAGTTTAGGTATTAATACCACATGCGCAGTTGTTCCATTTTTGACTCTATGGTAAAAGTAAGACACAAACTCGAGCGGTAATTCCAAGTTCTTATTTCGCTCCCGGGCAGTCAACCATCACAAAGTAAATTTATTTATAATTTTATGCGATAAACGTTTCTACTTTTATTGCGTAACGTTCATTTCTCGAAAATATTATTAATTAATAGGATAGTTTGAAAAATGTTTAAAATTACTAAAAAGATATTATTGACGGCCTGCATTTTACTGTTTGTCTCAATAATTACGTCTGCTGATGAAGATCCCTATGCTTGCATTCCACTAAATCAAAAGGTATGTTACGTGGATATAACAGAATATCAGTAAACTGCACTGAAAAAAAAAAATATTTCTATTAAGAAAATTTTCTTGATACAAGAATAATATTCTTAATTATTATCATGGTTATATTTTCTTCGTTGAAAAGATGACACGTAAAATTATAACTTAATTCATACACAACTATTGTACACTAAAAAAATTAACTTTATTCACGAGAAAAATTCTTGAACCAAGAAAATTATTTTTAAGAAATTCGAAAAAATAATTTAACTAGAAAAATTTTTTCGTGGTCGCCAGTCATCCTGTTCTTTTGTTTTGTAGATATGATCTTTTTACAAAAATTATAAATAAAAAAAACTAATCACATACTTTTTGAAAAAGAACAAAAAAAATCATTAAAATAAAAATAAAACTTAATTAAAATAATAATATTCAAACTTTCCTTGTAATTTTCTTTTTTACACACTTTTTATTAGCTTCACTTATATGTATGTTTGTATGTTTGTAACCGACTCCTTTGGGCGCGATTTTGACCCACTTTAAGCGGCTAGATTTCATTCAAACATTGTAGATTTATCGAAGACCGATGACAATATACTAATTTGATAAAATTATTCCATTTTTCAATTTGCAAAATAAGATTTTTGTTAATTTATATAATTTTCATCTACAGTCGATGAAGCAGAAATTTTAATTTTTAACCATTATCTTTAGCCAATTTATCTAATATTAACAAATTTTCGAACACCGAAGAGAATTTTCAATTCAACAAAGCATATAATAGTTTCAAAAAACTCAAAAAAAAAAAAATTAGAAAAACGGTAGACCCTGAAGGCCATCCGTGCAACTTCCCGCTAATTCCATACCTAGGTGCATAAAACTGCACTAATAACGTTTTTGAGCTCTTCGAGCTCAAAAGTCTGGTTGAAGTATAATAGAACAATATTTTTTAAATTTTCAAATCGCATTAACTTTTAAATGAATCACTCGATTTTCACGCGGTTGGCAGTATTTGACACAATTTTTTTAGTTTCATGAAAAATATTAAAGTTTGAATTGATAAAACTAGGAAATTTGAAGTCATTCCAAAAAAACCTTTTTTTTGGTGTTCTTTCGTTCATGATATTTCTTGAACGAATCGACCAATTTTGACCGGCCTGACGGTGATCGACGTAATTTTTTCATGCTAATAACTGATTAGTTTTTGAAATCGATCAGTGCAGCTGTGTAAAAGTTATTCGAAAAAATGTCGGAGTTATTTTAAAAAAACACCTGTTTCCAAATATTTTATCGAGGATATCTCTCGAACTAATCAACCGATTTCCACGTTTTTGGCAGCGATCGACGCGGTTTTATATCATCAAAAATGATCCGAGAAGAAATGATGAAGTTATGTCAAAAAAACACTTTTTTGGTTTTCTTTCGTTCACGATATCTCTCGAACGAATCAACCGATTTTGACCAGATTAGCGACGATTGGCGTGGTTTTTCAAGCTTAAGGACGCATTAGTTTTTAAAGTTAATCGATTGAGCCTTTTAAAAGATATTTCAAAAAAATCACTTTCAAAAATGATTTTTTTCTTATTTTATTTTAAAAAAAGAGTGGGGTGCATGGATCAATAGATATAAATATTCTATTGACAGACATGAGTAGAGTGATTATCATTTTTATAATATCTTAAAAAGCACCCCATGTTTTTTTAAAAATAAAATACATTTTTTTTTATTTACACTATTATTAATTTATATTTATTGAAATTTTTAACACTATTCTTAAACTAAATTTATCAAAACTTATTTTCCATTTTTTTAGTTCGGTTTTCTATGAAAAGCTTGTTTTTTAGTTTTTTTAAACTATTATTTATTTATTAATTTTTGTTTTAGTGTATGACAGATGACGTTTGCTGTCAAAATGAAACAAGTCATTTGGGACCAGATACATTTTTTCATGTTGAATATAACTTCAGGGCGGATCATGGAGGATATCGATGTCAAGAAATAATCCACTATGATCAAGTTATACCGAATGAATACGTATAGTTTAAAATTTTCTTTTAATTCAGAGCGATTATTCCTAATTATTCAGTAATAGATCGGAATTAATTACAGAATATATTTGATGAATAATAATACTATTACGAATGTAGTTGAAAATTTTTTTAATTCCTGAACAATATTCACTATGATTACTTATTTATTTGTCCGCAAATGGATAAAAATCTAAGACGAAATAATTTATTGCACTGATCTACCAAATTTTTGTTTGAAGTAATTCAATTCTCTTAACATCAGAAATTGATCCTCGAATCAAGAAACTTGGTTGTTTTAACATAAGATATATACAACTTCGCCCAAGAATTTCTTTCTCTTGGATTAAGATAGACGGTAACATTGGTTCAAGACATTACCGACTTGTTCCAAGTATGACGCGACTCTTTAATTAAGATATAATTTTACTTGTTTTAAGCATATAAATTTTTGTATTTTTGCTATTCTCTCTGTATTGATAAATATTTTTCGGCACATAGATAAGCATAAATTTTTTTTCTTCAAAGTTTTTTTTTGATTTAAACTTATAACATTCTTTATTCAAGAGAATCATTTTTTAATTAAGAATTCACTTGTATCGATTGAAGATAATATAGTTTTGAACCAAGTAAAAATGTTATCAATCAGAGTCATCAGATCTCTCACTCTGAGAAACATGAAATCAAGACAAGAATTTCGTGAAATAAGACAACTAATTCTTTTCAAAATAATTTTCTTGGTGCAAGAATATTTTTCTTGACTGAAGATATTTTTTTTTAACAGTGTAGATTTTTATTTTCCTTCTAAAGGTAAGTTAAAAAATGAAAAATGAAAAATTATGTTCATTTTTATCTCGGTCCTGAAATAGATTTTTTAAATTAATAAAAAAAAAATTTATTAAACAATTTGGATTAATTATAATTATTCATTGTAATGGTTTGTTGCAATAAAAGAATTAGAATTAAATTTTACTGTGGTCAAGTTTATCAAGCTTTTTTAATTTACTAGAATTCAAATTTGCTCGCGCTTGAGTTCAGAGTTTGCATATGTTTTCATGATTATGATAGATTTGACCAATCACGTTACGAATAGTTTGCTTACATGATATGTTTTCATATTTTTCATCTAAATTATAAGAGTAGATTCAATAAATTAATTTATTGAAAGTCACGCCATAATAATTTCAACTCAATATAAAAATTCTACCATTAAGATATTTGCTCTCATAAAAAAAGATAAATTACATGAAAAATAACAACTCAGAACCCCATGACCTTATGAAGCCTTTTTTGGTGTGCCCTTGATTTGAAGTAGTTCCCACAGGTCCATTTGTAAGTCGAAAAACATATTGTGGCTGTTGACAAAGCTATAGGGGGTCTACTGCCCTTGTGTTTGAACCAATAATTTATATACACACTACATGTATCTACACATACATCCAGGAATAGTTTGATGGTGCGTTGATCGTACCCTCATATCAATACGGTCCCAGATTGGCAACGAGACACAGAATAAATAAAAAGAAAAATAGACCGTAAAGTAGCAGTGCGTGTGAGTGAAAGTTGTGTATTGTATGGGTTTATAGGATTCATTGACGAGCAACAGGATGAGTAGCCCTCAAAACTTAAATGCGGTCCACCCTCGGTCGTCCCTCGTGTCAGTGGCGTGGAATCATCCACCATCAACAGTCCCGAGAAATCTATCTGCGACTGTGTTTGTATGCAGCCGGTGCGAATGGATATGTGTGCTCATGAAGGATTCTATACGGGATGATCAAGCGGGTGGGAAACCATGACCGCTATCTCATTACCAGTCACTGCCGTTCTTATGGGTACTTGTATCAGAGATGCCAAATAATACTGGTCAAAGCCAGCAGTGGGTTATACAAATTTTATTGTCTGGTGCAGTGAATGGTGTGTGAATCCAAGGTTCAGGGTACATCACATTTATTTTGATGATGATATCAACTAATTTTAGATTTTTTCTGTTTCATTTGTATTGAGATTTAATGATTTTGCACTGTAAAAATTCTGAAATGAATTTTTATGAAAAACATCCAAGTACAGAGTTTTTACACTAAAATAAATTTTAATTAGTTCAAAAAATTTTCATATGCAAAAATACTAACAAGTACTTCAAACGATTTGCTTAAATTTCAACTTAGTACATACACAGAAAGAAAAAAGTCTTGAGTCAAGCGTAAATTTTCTTAAATCAAGAAAATTTTAAGGAAGACTGAAAATTTCTTGAATAAAGTTAAAATTTTTTGAACGAAGTTAAATTTTTTTAAGCCAAGAAAATTTCTTCTTGCTCCAAAATAACTTCAGCCCTCCTTATAATTTTCTTGATTCAAGAAATTTTTTTTTTCTGTGTATTAATAATATTTTTCCAAAAATGAGATTTTTTTGGAACGTGAACCTGAATAATATTTTACAACTTCGACTCAATTTATTTCATCCAGCAAAACAAGAAATCTTTCAAATTATTGATTCAAAATCACATACACAGTAAAAAATGATATTTTTTATTTCAACAAAACAAGTAAACATATTTTCCAAAAGAACTAAGATTTTTATTAAACAAATGATACGACTCATTTTTTTATTAAAATATACCCCTGAGATAATGAAAAATACAGAGCTTGAAATTTATAAAACTGCCTTCATATGTTTCCTAATACAATAGAAACTCTGTAAGTCGAACATCGATAAATCGAAAACCTGCAAAACTCGAAGAAATATTCAATCCCCTTCCCTCCAAGCGCCTAAACCTCCGTTGCTCGAAATTTTTAGCCTCTATACATCAAAATAATTAGCGACATTTTGTACATTTTTACCCTCCATAACTCGAATACATACACTTGAACCTCTTTATCTCGAATTTAAAATTTTTACCGTATAAGTATCTTATTAGGACTACCAGTTCTACAAAATTGTAATGGATTTTTTGGCTGGCGTCTGATTATCTATTGGCGATTGTAAAATTGTTATACCTTTAAACTTAGTTGGGATTCACTGCAATACGCATCAATTTTGACAGATCCAAGTGAAAAAAATTAATAACCAATGAGTGTGGAACGTAAACTCAAAACTCTTAGTGTTTCTATAAAACTACGAGTGCTCAAAGCAGTAAAGATTAGCCAAAAAAAAATCTGGAAAACGGTTGACCCTCAAGGCCATCCCTGCAACTTTCCGCTAATGCCAAATCTAAGGGCTTAAAATTGGACTTATGACGTTTTTGAGCTCTTTGAGCGTTAAAATGTTATAATTTTTTAATTATTTTACTTTCTCATTGCCATCGGAAAAAAATGACTGACAATAATATCTAAATGACTAATCTTTTATCCTTTAATCCTGTGCGCCTTATAATCAATTAACTTGTCCGAAAAAAACCTTTCACTGATATCAACCTCAACGATAATAGTATCAGTAATTTTTACACAGACAATTCGGTATTTAAGATTAATAAGTATTATCATAAAATTTACATCCGATATATTATGTTATTTTATAAATTGTTATTATCACTCGAATTCATTTATTACAACTTATAACTTATACTTAGTCCTGTTTGTGTAAGTGTTGCGATTCATTAACTTCAAGGCAAATAATTTCTCTAGATTAAACGGTAACACAATAGCGCAGTTAATTAATTGTTCAAGTATTAGGTTATCGAAGCTTAGATTGTTAAGCGTTCCGGCATTACTGTAAAAATCAATTTTTA
Source organism: Cotesia typhae (assembly GCF_013202065.1). Lineage (NCBI taxonomy): Eukaryota > Metazoa > Arthropoda > Insecta > Hymenoptera > Braconidae > Cotesia > Cotesia typhae. The sequence goes on from NW_027423725.1 coordinate 3,031,684, forward strand.
TATTTAATATATATTAGGGCTTTATAATATGAAAAAAAATTCACATTTTTCAATTGAATATCTCTTAAAATTTTATAAAGAAATAAATTCGGACCTTATAAACTAATAACTTGCAGTCAGTATTAATTGCTAAAAATTAGGAATTATGAATGATACAAAAGGTTAGCTTAATAATTTTAAGATATGATTAATATTATTGAGGAGATCCAAGTATTATCCTAGTATACAGAATTTCTATAAAAAAATGATATGTAGAAATACTTTTGTTACGCTTCTTAAAATTAATTTTCAAATTAATTATTAACATTTTTGAGAAAATTTCTAAAAAATTTACTCATTAAATAATTATTAACATTTAATTGACTAATAAAAAATGTGGAAAACGGCCATCCCTGTAACTTCCCGCTAATTCCATAATTAAGCGCACAGAATTGCATTTACTAAGTTTTTGAGCTCTCTGAGCTCAAAAATACAACGCATGTGTTATTTTGAGCTCTTCAAGCTTAAAAGCTTAATGGGAGTTCAATAAGATACTATTTTTTGAATTTTCAAACCGTACTCTCTTAAAATAAATCAGTAAAATTTCACTGGTTCACCAGTGGAAACTCACTGATTCCAACCAGTGAATGCAATTTCACTGTTGAATCAGTGAAGCTCACTGGTTGAATCAGTAAACAAAACATCTGCGCGCATGCGCGCTGTTATGTCCACTGGTTAAATCAGTGGAAATTCACTGATTCACCAGTGAAATTGTCATTCACTGATTGAGTCAGTGGAATTTCACTGGTTTCTTCTAAGAGAGTAGTAACTTTTGAAAAAATGAACCGATTTTTACGCGATAAGTAGCATTCGACGCAGTTTTTGAAACCTCGTCAAGGATTTTTAAGTTTAAATTGATCGAACGAGGAATTTCGAAGTAATTCCGAAAAAACACTTTTCTCGGCTTTCTTCCGACAACTATAACTTACGAACCAATCACCGATTTTCACGTTCTTGGCGGCTATCGACGTGATTTTTTTGGGCTCTGATAATTATTTCATTTCATCAAAAACGATCCGAAAAAAAATGTCGAAGTTATGTAAAAAAAAATCCTTCTTTCGAAATATTTCGTTTTCAATAACTCTCGAACGAATCAACCGATTTTGACGGGACTGGTGGCAATCGACGGGGTTTTTCAAATATAAGAGCGAATTGGTTTTTGGAATTGATCGGTGAAGCCGTTTAGAAGTTGTTCTAAGAAAACCATTTTTTGAAAATTTTATTTTTGAGATTTCTCAAAATCTAGCGAACCGAATCAAGAAGAAATAATTCTTCAAACGTATTTACTTATATCAAATTAATTTTTTTTCTGTCTATTAGTATAAATTAAATTCTCCTCGGAGTGAATTTTGCTTTATTTATTTTTTTTTAAATTTATTTTTTAATTCCAAATTACATTCTATAGAGATGTGGGTAACACCTGTACATAGATTGGAATACAAAGAATCGCGTATAATCATTTTACAATAATAAACATATACATAAAAATTGCATATAACAAGAGTTTACGTTATCATGATGAATAAATTCATAAATATTAACTGAGCTATTACAATTGGAAACATCTAAGAGATATTTACAGGTATCCAGCTGCTGAGTTTTTTTTTAATAGTTTTAGGCTGTTGATTTAACATTTTCAGATTGTTTGGTAAGAGATTGTAGTATTTAATCGCTATATAGTATGCATTTTTGTAACTTATATTTTTTTTTATTTTAGGTAACGTTAATTGTCTAGTTCTACTGTGTATAACTCTATCATTAAAAAGTTGTTTACATTCAGTGTAATAATATGTCATAGAATTTAGTATAAAGGCTTGTTTAATATTTAATGGAGTAGTAAAATGGAGTAGTTTGTAAGGATTAAATTAATTAAAAATCATCTACTCTGCAAATAGTACCCTACATTTTTTTACTGAATACACATTTTATAAAATTATGATCTTTTAACGTTAGTTCTAATTAAAATAGCTTTTAAATTGACATTTATAACTCTTAAGCATCTACCATAAGCTATCGATCCTATATTCTCAAATTTTTTTTTCTATTCAAATTACTCCATCAAAATCACCCATTATTAAAGCCCTAAGTATAATAATTCAAAATAAGCCTTACAGATATCCCAAAATAAAAGATATAGAGAATAATAACCAAATACGGTGCACGGTGAATAGTATTAAGAGGCACACGTGTCTCGAGTGCATTGTAGATGACAGTTGACTGCGTAACCTGCACGTGACGAGCGTACACCAATCTAACATCAAAGTCCATACTATCCGCCGGTTTACATTACACAAAACAGTAAATAAGTAAATGTTAAAAGAACCAAACCGAAAGATTAATTAAAGATTAATTGACGTCTATTATTTGAGTTAACAATTATTAGTTAATTTGATTGACGATTCGACTTTTGTAACTAATAGTTATGCAAAGAGCTCATTCAAGTTACGCAATCGTAATTATATGCCAATTAATTATTAATTATTCATAAACAAATTCTATTATTTTTTTATTATTTGTCGTTTCAAAGGCAATATGGGAAACGTTTGAAAAGTTCAAAAGGGCACGAGTCAAACACTTGTGTGTTTATGTCAGAAGTATGTATATTAACGTTGATTGTTTTTAATTGAGAAAATTATTTTTACATAAATTAAATTGAAAATTACAATAGACACACATAAACCCTTCTATTTGTGTCAGGTTACTAAATAAATAATAGTTTTAAAAAACTAAAAAACACGCTTTTTATAAAAAACCAAACTAAAAAATAGAAAATAAATTTAAATTAAAAATAGCGTTAAAAATTTCACTAAATATAAATTAAAAATAGTGCGAATAAAAAAAAATTATTTCATTTTTAAAAAAACCGTTCCGAAGTGAATCGAAAATATGTGGTCGTCTTCGTAATATAAAAATAAAAGATAAAAAAGAGTTCCACACAATCTACACCCGTGAGTAAATATATTGATATAGATAGATATATGTGTGCATAAACTGAAAAAGTAATGTATGTAAGCAAACATATGTGGTCCATGAGGGTGAAAAAGTCGGGGTGAATTGATCACCTGTGGGAACACATGATCGGAGTACAGTGGGAAAAGTTTTAACAAATAAATTTTAGTACCATCATTCACGTTATACATTATATATGTGTGTGAATAGACAGTTTATATACTTATACTGACTTATGTTGTCATTGACATTTGCCGATATACTGAGGAAGCGTGAAACATGTGGACGTACAATTGACTCCTGGTACTCCCACGGACCCGGAAGACATTTAGCCATGAATGTCGGTTATAAATATTGGTAAGATAGACAATGAAATAGATAGAGAAGATACACGCGAAGACGTATAAACTACCTAAGAAATTTCTTGTGCATTGACACTAACATCCAAGTTTCGTGCTTGGTAAACTTGTTCACGTAGGACTGGCATGTGTGAAGAAACTGCCGATTTCAAAATTTTTGTTAAGCATTGTATTTATTTTTTTATAGACTTTTACATCATAACCATTCATATTGAATTAAAATAAAATTTTTAAATTTGGGATTAAAATAAAATAAAAATATTTTTAAATCTTTCGCGCCATTGTCCACCTAGAAAAAAAAAGATACTGCGCATGTGTTGTAAACCAACCTTATTTACATAGATATACATATACAAACGATAAGTGGATTTTAGTTTATTGCTAATTATAATTAAACTACATTGAATTAAACCATGATCTTCAAAAGGACTTGAAGGAAAAATATAGAAAGCAGTGTTGCCGATGTGTGAAATCTTGATTATCCTTTCCTCGAAGTCTGATTATCCGTTTTTACCCAACACTGTTACCGACTATATTTATATATATAAAAATTTATTTATAATCTTATACTTTTACAATATTGACACCATAAAATGAATAAGATTATTAATTATTAATTATTAATTATTAAATAAAATTCTTTATTTTATATGAAAATTTTATCATTTTTGTAGCAACATTATTCTAAATCTAACATTTAAAATTTTTATGAAAGTCATAACGTAGCATACATAAATATTCTAATATTTAAACGTTTTTCTTATCCCAAATGTTAGTATTTAACATTTCTTCTTTGGTTCAAAGTTAATAATATCACTGTCTTTGGATAAAAAGTTTTTAGTAATTTAAATAGACATTAATGTATCAGTTGATAAGTTATTTCTATAATCAGTTTTTACATTTTTAATATCACTAAAAATTCTCTCAACGGTTACATTTGAAAATAGTAAAACTAGTAGAAAGTGTATAACTATTTTTAGATTCCTAAACAATAGTTCACCATTAGCTTTTTTTATATTAAAGATTTCTCTCCAATAATCTGCGGAGTCTAAATATATATCAATATTGAAGTCAGTCAAATCCAACAACCCGTATCGCTTCCATTCGTTGTCTAACTCTTACAATACTATATTTTTATAATATTCCATCTTGATTAAGCAGATTACTCGATATTACCCACCCAAATCTAATTACCCGTCTATTAACCCATTCGATATCGAATTAGAAAGAAATTTTTTTTTTTTAATCTTTCATTTATATCCACTTGTAATTTTGAAGAAATCGAAATTTTTTTTTGGCATATTTTGAATGTATATATTCGAGAATATTGTCTGTAAATTTCAAAGTAATCCGGTAAATAGTTTCGGAGTAATAAGCGTATTTGTAAAGACGTCTCCGAGCGTTTGAAAGTAGGCGGAACCGTAACTTTAAATAATAGCCAAAACTTTAAATTTTTAAATTTAGCGTTTTTCGCGAAACGATGTTTTCACAGTCGGTAAGGAATATTTCTCCAAAACGGCTTGACCGATTGACTTGAAATTTTCACAGGATCTTCTTAGATACTTTTATCAGGTAATGATCGAAGGAATAAAGTTTCTGATAAAAATTTCGATTTTTTAAGTCACTTTAAAGTGTAAATTTTCGTGCAAAAAAAATATTTTTTTGTTGGGAAGCCGCCATTTTGTCTAAAATCAAAATTTTGACTATTTTTTTGATAATTACCTGTATTTATCTATCCTAAAAGTATTCCTTTTGGTTTTTTTTATTTCAAATAATTTGGATCAGAGATATCGTCCTCACCGCCAGACACCTTTTTGTGGAGGACCTTCAGGAGATCTTCTACAGGAACGACGGAACCCAATAATTTTATTAATAACATATGAATTCTTAGAAAACGTTAAATTCGCTAGATATTCATATATTTTATGTATATATTAAATAAAAAGTCTCTCCAAAAAAATTAACAAAAAAACTCATTTTTTCGAACTTATAAGTGGGATATAACCCTTTAAGGAGATCCACGCAAAGTAGTCAAATTTCCACAACTTCCTAAAAATTTGTAGATTTAATCTACGTAGCCTAATAATTAGTAAAATAATTAAGCAACAGTAGGCTTACGGGATATTTAATGAAATAATTAAGTTTGAAAATTGTAATTTTCACATGGAGATAATCGAATTGGCGGGAAGTTGCAGAGAAGGCCTTCAGGGTCAACCGTTTTCCTAATTTTTTATAGACATTCTCTACACTAGAAAGACACTTGAATCTTTTTAACCATGGAAGATAAGGATAACCAAAGAAGACAAAAATGAGTTTATAAAACGACAAATGAAAGGTTGGGCGCTCATCAGATATTGAACGTAATGAATTACAGAAACACAAAAAAAAAATGAAGCAAAGAGATCAAATTTCTGAAAAATCTCATACACTCCACAAAACATACACTTACAATTACAATATACATCATCAATCCATAAGCCGCTGTCATAACTGGTACAAAACGAGTTTACAATAAACATAATTATTACTGGTACTAAAATCTTTCAATCAAAGTACTATTAGTCTTTAATTGAAACAGTAAGACAAGCAAATGTAATAACTACTGGATTGACAGGGTAAAAATACTAAAAGAAAGTGAAAATGGATATTATTAAATAAATTACCATATCAGTATGACTAATGGTTGATAGTTGGTATAAAAGATATCCCGATCACACAGCAATCAACTTTAATGTTACAACTGAGCAAAAAGTACCACAAACAAACAAGTAAAAAACACTTAACATGCGTGGGATCATGATCGACGGCATGGTGAGAGTAGCGAATCGCGGGAGCAAGTTACCTCGCTGCAAACGGTTAAAACCTGACGAAATCCGTCGCGTGGCTATCAATAATCGCTGGCAAGTTGTTCTGCTCACCATTCAATACATTCAACTATCGTGCAATAAAGCAAATAGGTAAATGTAAGCATTTAACTTGCTATTAGCTTGCGACGCGCCAACGTGTGCAGTTAATGCACGCCTCTGATACCGGCGCCACTAAGGATTATTAATAATATTTTTTTTTTAACTTTCCTATGAGACATTAACTCAACTTTGAAGAGACCTAATTTAAATATACAGTTAAATTATTAATTTCTGCTGTGCACTGTTGGATCCAGTTTGCGAGTGGCATAACTTATGACTAAGGATAATTAAATTAAGATTTATCGCGTTTGGTCGATGTTGTTTTAGCAACATTGTAGAGGTTTGATTGTTCATTTTCATCCGCAATAATAAGCAAAAGGTTTAATGGGCAATAAAAATTATAATAAAAACAAAATTTAGTAGATATTAAAATAAATTTATTATTTAAATTATTATTGTACAGCGTCTGGTCTCGTCTATTGTAAGATAGAAAACAGTGTAGGGTTCATAAGCGGTGAAACTAGAATTAAAATATAAGGGCGGAAATGCTGCCAATTAATAGTATTATAAATTCAGCACAGTCCGGCTTGGTTAAAACAATGGAACAGCTAAGCGGTCGTTTTAGTTGGTTGTCAGCCAACAGTCTTTTAGTCTAGGTTAACCTCTACTCGTACAATGTAAATTGCTGACTAGGGACTAGATAAACAATGCTATTCAACACAAGTACAATGCGAATACATGTGAGTCCAGTGCAGCAAGTACAAGCTACGAAAGACATACTTTTAGAATTATAATTAAATTAGGAGATAAGTTTAATTATTTTATAGACACCGAGGTAGACTGATTAAGTTTACGCTCTTGTTATCAATGAGTTGTGTTTTACATTGTTACGATTGTTTAATTACACATTAACATAGTCGTCAAGTTTGTTTTTTACTGGGAGTTGATTCGATTATTGAATCGACTATTGACAATTAACAATTAGTGGTCTCGTACTGATTTTATGAATTAGTCCAATTGATTATGTTCAATTTATTTTACTATTCGCGGAAAATTTTTATTTGAAATTGTAGTAATTGTGAAACGATCTAATTACACATTTTTACACGCTTTTTATTAGCTTTACCTGTATGATTATATGTTTGTAACCGACTTATTTAGACCTGAATTTGACCCAATTCAAATGATCAGATTTCATTTAAACTTCGTCGAGTTATCGAGAACCGATGACAATACACTAATTTAATAAGATTATTCTATTATCCTAATTAGGATCCCGGGTTAAAAAAAAGTTTCCTGAAAAGTTCCGGAATAGTTCCTGGTCCGGAACATTCATGAAACACTTCCGGAACATTTCCGGAAAGTCTCTGACAAATTTAGAGAACATCGCTGAAATACTTCCAGAATAAATTGGGAATACTTCCGGAACATCTCCGGTAAACTTCTGGAACATTTCCGAAGTACTTCTAGAAAATTCCTGAAATACTTCTGGAAGAAATCAAGAATAGTTACAAAGAGAGATGTTCCTGGAATATTCTGAGCGTGTCCCCGATGTATTCCTAGTATATTTTGTAAGTATTCTGGATTTGTTCCGGAAGAATTCTAGAAATATTCCATAAGTCTGCCTTAGATGTTCCGGAACAATTCTCGATTTATTCTGAAAGAAATCTAGACATAATCCAGATGTTTACCGAAAATGTTCCAGAAGTATTCGAGAGATGTTTCAGGAATATTTCAAGCATTTCCCCGATGTGTTTCCAATAAATTTTGTCAATATTCCCGATTTGTTCTGGAAGTATTCCAGGGATCTTCCGGAAGTATTCCCAATTTATTCTAGAAGTATTCCAGCGATATTCTCTAAATCTGCCGGAGATTTTCCTGAGATGTTCTTGAAGTATTCCATGGATGTTCCAGAACTGTTTCGAGAACATTGCAAAAGTATTCCGGGGATGTTCCGGATTGTCTTATCATAAGAACGTTCCAGACTAGGAACTATTTTGGAACTTTTCAGGAAACTTTTTTTTATACGAGTTATATACGTGCGTCAGAAGTTATACTTCTTTGGCATAAGAAGAAAAATTTTAAAGAAAATAAAATGCAAAAATTGTTGAAAAAAAATGTTAAAAACAATCAAAAAAGTTTTATTACGATAAAAGTTTAGCTATATCGTATAAATATAAAATTATTAGTTATCATATCAATACCGCCATTCTAATACGTCGTATTCTACAAAATTTGACGCATTGACTTTTTTTGAAAAATAGAATCACAACAATATTATGCAAGTCATATTAAAAATTTAAAGGTTCAATAATTTAATAACTATTTTTCAATAAATGTTTTCATCCATTAAATCCTATTTAATCAATGTTAATCAATGTTAACTATTTTTACCGTTCAGCTATTTTGATTATTGTGCATGGTAAAAAATAATAAACGTAACAAATTAATTATTGGACTAACTATTTATCGCTGACTTAATATTGTGAACTTTGATACTTCTTTGTTAAATAATTTTTATTTGTACAAATTCTAATTTTTTATGTTAATTAAAAAAATCCACATATCCATGGTGGGTGTGGTCAAATGACACTTTTCTATTAAGCTGACATCTGTAAACTTCAAATGACTTCTAGTTCTATTCTAGCTCTTGAATTCTTATCTGTCATATGAACATTCTTTCGATGAGCAACAATACATTTATTGAACTTTTACTATTATCTCCGAATTTTGACTTTTTACTTCTACAGTTATCGGTTAAATACACTCTTGAATTAGGATAATAGTTGTCACCTATGTACTCATTTCTTTTGAGAAATTTTTATTTGATTGATATCATGTTTGTATTAAAAGTAATGTGTAATTTACGACTTAATAATAATTTATTAATCAAATGAAGAAAAACATACAGAATACATACAGAAACAAATTCTAGTCGAAAACTACTTTGAAAGTAACCGTAATCGTGAGAGGCTTACAATTTCTGATCTAATTGAATTTTTTTTCAATTAGTATTTAAAAGTAGTGCACCGGTAAAAAATAATACACTTGAAAAATAAGTGGAGTGAATAAGTTTTTTTTTTTGCTATATTATCATTAAAAATTTCAGTAAATCAAATTTTTTTACTGAATTCATAGCTAATGTATTAAAATAAAAATTAATGATACAATTCGATAATTGAATGTATTGTTTTTGATTTTTTTCAAAATCTTCCTTAGCTTTGCATCATTACCCCCTGGTACCTTATTAAAACTTAAGGGGTTATATCCACTTGTAAGTTCGAAAAAATGTGTTTTTTTGTTAATTTTTTCTGGAGAGGCTTTTTATTGAATATATACAATGTATATTATACATAAAATATATGAGCATTTAGCGAATTTAACGTATTCTAAGAATTCATATTTTATTAATAAAAATATAGGGTTCCGTCGTTCCTGTAGAAGATCTCCTGAAGGTCCTCCACAAAAAGGTGTCTGGCGGTGAGGAAGATATCTCTGATCCAAATTATTTTAAATAAAAAAAAAACCAAAAGGATTACTTTAAGGATAGGTAAATACAGGTAGTGATCGAAGAAATAGTCAAAATTTTGATTTTAGACAAAATGGCGGCTTCCCAACAAAAAAATTTTTTTTAGCACGAAAATTTACACTTTAAAATGACTAAAAAAATCGAAATTTTTATCAGAAACTTTATTCCTTCGATCATAACCTGACAAAAGTATCTAAGAAGATCCTGTAAAAATTTCAAGTCAATCGGTCAAGCCGTTTCGGAGAAATATTCCTCACCTACTTTGAAAACATCGTTTCGAGAAAAACGCATTTGAAGTTTTGGCTATTATTTAAAATTACGGTTCTGCTTATACTTTCAAACGCTCGGAGACGTCTTTACAAATACGCTCATTACTCCGAAACTATTTACCGGATTACTTTGAAATTTACAGACAATATTCTCGAATATATATACATTCAAAATATGCAAAAAAATTTCGATTTCTTCAAAATTACAAGCGGATATAACCCCTTAACTTTGATCAACTTAACATACTTTTAATTTAATTAACTACCAAACCAATTTTTTGTGGATACGATATGTAACTCGACGAACACATTTCTAAAAAAAAGCAAGAAACTGAAAAATTATAATAAATAATTTTTTCATTTTGATTTACAATCTGATATAAATAATAATAACGTTTATCCGAATAAACTTAATGCTCGTGAAATCCAAATTAACAATTTATTGCGCACTTAAAGTAGCAAAAGATGCATCATCTATACGTCACTTTAATCCTTCCGGTTTTAGAGTTGTTACTCCATCGATTTCTATTCAAACATATATGTATATCGATAGCGCGTTAATGTAACACATTTATATATGTATATTTGTTTATAATATAGTGAACCGGACTCGCCGACGCGGTCGATCTATCGCACTTACGGACACCGCATTGTTCGATAATGCCGAGTACTCAGTTTTTAAATCGCACGCTCGATTATTTCATTGGGAGACATTCCCAGACGGTCGGTGGTCTTGGCGCCCAGTTATCAGACACAGCAGCGCCATAAGACTAATACACATTTAATATTATAAATGATACTACATTTATACAGATGTATATATAGGTAAAAAGTTTATTTTCATTCTGCATATGTTTGTATGTGGCACAGTGACTTGCAATAACTAGTCATCAAGTTTGCACAATACCACCCCCGGCTTTTTGTTTGCCACAATCACTACATAAAAAACAATATGTTCGGTGATGTCTCGCTTTGATACCCATTTCACAGCTACTTGAATTGTCAGGTAATAGTTGATGTTGTGCGAAAAGGAAAGTTTGATAAGACAATCATTTATATATTTCTCTTCTGATACTATGCAATCACTTGTTATTTAAAGATTTATTCGTAAGAAAATTTTTTGACAGCCACAAATGTCCAGATCTGGTCATATATGGCCATATCAAGCCATAAACAAGAATAAAGAAATTGTTTTTAATAATTTTTCAATTTTTTATTTATTTTAAGAAATAAAAAAATTTAGATAATACTATAAAAATTTATCAATAACTAGCTGTTACCCGCCCGCTCCGCTGGGCACTTTATAGAATTGTAGTTTTAGATCTAAACTTGAAATTTAATTGGAGTATTATTTTGACTTGCACAGGTTCCACATTACATCGAATCGGAAGTAGAATTTATTGAAATCCGTATTGAGATGATCTCTACATAACAAACAAAAAATCCTTACCAAATTTGTAGCTTTTTGAAGCTATATATTAAAAATTAAGATTTTTATTGTTAACACCCACCCCCGCGATCTTTATGAGAGGTGATTTGGTGTAAAATCCGTTCTTAGATCATTTTTGTATCGCATGTAGACGACTTCTATTAAATTTGAAGTTTATAGGAGCTATAGCTTGAAAATTGAAAATTTTCAATGTTAATACCTACCCCCGCAACCCTCTATAGGGGAAGATATCGTAAAATTAATTGATAAATTATTTCTACATCTCTTACAGAAGATTCCTACCAAATTTCAAGTCGATAGGATGTATAGTTTGAAAACGGGAATTTTTCATTGATAACGCCCCTGCAACCCCCCTTGTGGGTGGAATTTCGTAAAATCGGTTCTTAGCTGACCTCTACTCGGTGAAAGGAATATTCCTGCCAAATTTAAAGTCTCTAGGTCTTATAGTTTCAGAGATATCGTGATGAGTGACTATATCTATAGAAAGTCTCCTACATATATTTTATCTATAAAATATTCTTGAGTCTTTATTAAAATTCTAAAGCAGGATCGAAATTTCTAAAGACGTGCTAATTTCTATTTACAAATCAATTTCAAATTTGGATTGACCTCAACATTAATTCATATTTGTGTCAAAATATGAATATCAATTTTCAATTCATTTTGAATCAGAATTTTTTTTGCCCTTTGTTGAATATTACTTTTTAAATCATTAATTGATATTTACCATATCACTCAATTATATAAGACATTTAGATATAATCATAAGAATTTATCAACAATTATGCCCTGTAATATAAAATTTGATCAAATTATTTTTTCTGGAGAAAACAATTACGTCAGAATTAATTTGATTATTTCAATCATAAACAGGTGCATCAGTCTAAATTATTCAATTTTTTTTTTCGTTTTTCTAACAGTTTATCGACTGTAACACTGCTCTTTTTTTTTTTTCTTTAACTTAATAAATCAGCAAAAAAAACTGGTTATATCACTCAATTAGACTGATTACAACGCACTGATAGATCGTCGAGTGTATATCGCAATAATTAATGTTTACATCAATAAAATAAAACGGTAATCTGATCGTACGAAACTTTCAATAGGGATTTTCACACAAAAATTTTTTCCTATGTGCAATAAAATATCAGGTCAGAGTGTAGGATGTAGGCGAAATGTGGCAGTTTAATTATTGATCAACAGAAAATTATTAACAGTCTTTTGTTCTTAATCAATACAAGAGTAAATACCCAACAAACAACAAGCACTAGAAGACCATGAACTTTAAGAACTAGACTAGATCACAGAGGTCACACCAAATCAGCTACCCGCCCCTTTTACGGGGGTGTAAACAGATTGCTACTTAAACAGACAGTTTTGCTCTGCATGAGAACGACTTAGATAATAAAGTGCTAGTATTTAAGCCACTAATATACCTTACAATCACCAATGTCTGCGTTTCGTCGTGGTTGGAGTTAGGTAATCATTTATACGCACAATGGCTGTAAAAATTACACATACGATGGTTACATTTATATGCTGGTAAAGCTAAAGCTCAATAAACTCTTTTACGCAATAATCCAGTATTATACGGATAAATTACGCACACATGTTTTAGCATACGAGTTAATTTATTCTGACGAGTATCGAGGGCGGTCGATCGGCGAAAACCCACCGTGGACGTCACAATAGGCCATTTCCAAGGTGTGCCGAGGCGTTTGCAAGACACTGCGAATCTTGATTTCATTTTTTTGTTTTATTTGTAACAATGTTTTTTTTTTTCTTCCAAGTTTGCTCTTAAGTGAGCGTTCATACTTTGACGATAAGATTAACGAGCAATTTACTGACATTTGAACTATTTAACTATTTGTTTAGATAATATTGTACAATGAATATGTTGTTCTACATTGTCGGACGCTTAAAAAACAACGAACAATACTCCACTTTTTTTTGTAGCCTGTGAATTGCTTGAAATTATGATTAGGCTGTTTCAACTTTTGAAGTCTTTATTTAGTAATTGTCGACTTATGATAACTTAATCTTGACTGATTTACTAAGTTCAGTTTTTGATAATTTAAAGTTTTCATCCCTGAACTTTCTCATATGTAACCCACTCAACATCAATACTTATTTAAATGGTATGTGTATTCTCTCTTTAACATTAGCATTAAATAGGCCACCATTCTTTTTCTTAGAGTCTAAATATAATGTGTATACCAAAATAATATTTGATGAAGATGTTGAATAAATATAAATAACAGATAACAAATACAGAAGCTTTTGATGACATTAAATTTTGTTGACGTCATCAATTCACTTACATTAATTAATATTCGCAGACACAGTTTTAAATCTAAAAATTTATAGAATTTTCAAATATTAAATATTGATATTAATTGACGCTTCTTGTATCTTACATTCTGAGTCAATAGTACACTGAAAAAAAAGGTTTTTTTCATCCGGGAAATGTTTTCCTCCAATAAAAAAACTAGTAAGCTTGTGTGGATAATACTAAAGTTTTTTTCCTACACTAAACATTATAGTTATTTTTAAAAAACTCGGTTTCTTCCTCTGCAAAATACCAAAATAAAAAAATGGTCGACTGAACCTCATTTGACACAGATGCATATGATATGTTTATGAAACAGTGGTCCTTTTATATTATAATTAATAAATTAGCAATTACTAATTTATGAATTATAATGAAATAAAAAAAAAAATTCAATTAATAATAGTAGTTAAACATGGGGTATATACCCAGTCGGTAAAACAGATTTGTGTGCTCGTGACCACGCTAAGCTGGGATCTACATTACCGAATGTGCGCTCGTGACAAGTATCGTCTGTGGATATGGGCGACCTGTTTTTACCGACAGTAGGTGTTGCCGGCGGTAGATATGTATGTCATTTTGAGGTTATGGATGAGGTTTTTATCGATGTTATAGGTGGCGCTGGTGGGGAATTCTGCCGCCATCTTACTATCCGCCATTTTTAAAAATTTATCCGCTATTTTCCTACCATTTTGAATCCGCCATCTGGTGGCTGCTATCCGCCATTTTGGTGGCTGCTATCTGAAATCTGCCATTTTGAATCTGATTTCCACCATTTTATGTTATGAATCCGACATTTTGAATCTGATTTCCACCATTTTTATATCGAGCCGTCATTTTAAGTATAATATCCGCTATTTTGAGTCTGATTTCCGCCATTTCAAATTTTGATTCTGATTTCCTGCATTTTTGTTAAAAAATGCACCTGTGATCTCAGCATCAATAATAGTTGCTTAGATCACAGGTGCATTTCATTGTTTATATTCTGAAAAGATTAATATATTCAAACTGTACGTATGAGGAGTACATGCGAGAAGATACGCCATCTGTCGAGGTATCTGTCTACTTCTAAACAGGTCTGAACATGTTCAAGGTCACGGTAACTGCGTAGTTCTCTTTGCTTTATTCCTAACTGCGTAGTAGATGACTCATTCTGTTCTAGAATTTTCTAACTGCGTAGTAGATGACGTCATCATACAGGTCTGAGCCTGTTCAAGGTTGCGTAACTGCGCATTTTTCTTTGTTCTGTTTCTAACTGCGTAGCAGATGACGTCATCAAACCGTTTTTGAGGTAAAGGAGTGGGGGGGTAACTGCGTAGTTTCATCTGGCTATAAAAGCAGCGCGCTCAAGCCGTACTTCACAAAAACGAAGTACACGTCTCCAGTAAAGTACGAGCTGGTGGTGACTACAAGTTGAAGTACAAGTTCTTGGTGATATACATCTTCTACCTATCAGTATTACTAATTGTAAGTATTCATTTACTGTCTAATCAAAATATGAATTAAATGAAGAATCATTTAATCAACCATTACAATTAATTAAAAAATTTTTACAGCAATCAATTATGGATCTTACCAAGATAAATGAGGTTAATTGTCTTACTGGGATTCTTCCTGTTAAGAAAATGAATGAGTTGGAGTTTAATCGAGAATATAAGATTAACGGTATCAAAGCTATTACAACTCAGTATGGAACTAGGATTGTTGCTAATATAAACGATGAATTTAACATTTATCTACTATCAAGAACTATTCAACAGCTAAAAGATGATAACTTCATGAAGAGTTTGAATGAATTAATAGATTCAAACTATCTGTTTCTGCGTTATCATGGTGGAAAATATAATAAATTTGAATTTATTAATTCTAGTCTTGATGTAAAAATGACCAGTGGAATTATTTAATCAATAAAATATTGGATTTCAATATAAATAATTCATTGTTTTTATTTATAATTCCTCACATTTTTAATTTAAGATTAATATTTATAATTCAAATTCAATAAGTTATACGTAATCATAATTTTTTAAGTTACTTATCATAATGATAGTTTGAATTTCGCGCTTCTTGTACTAGAGACATCTACTATCAGTTTATTCTTAGAGCGTGAAAGCTGTCAATTCAAAAATATTAAAAAATTTTCTAGTTATCTATACATATATAGAATAATACATGACTTTTAATTTAAATAAAAGATAAATAATTATTATTAGTTTATAATATTTTGTTATTAATATTATTAATATTTATTTCAATTAAAAGTTATGTATTATTTGATAAACTAATATGGGGTTGATGTGCTCTCTATCGTCAAATCCAAAAATCTTCTAGCGATATATTTTGAAAATCAATACTCACTTTTTATTTTCAATTACTTTATAAAATAGCATACAACTTTTAATTTAAACAAAGTTAATAATATTAGTAACAAAATATTAGAAAATAATAATTATTTATCTTTATTTCAAAAATTATTATTATTATTATTTGATAAACTAATATGGGGTTGATGTGCTCTCTATCGTCAAATCCAAAAATCTTCTAGCGATATATTTTGAAAATCAATACTCAGTTTTTATTTTTAAATGGTGATATAAAATAATGCATGACTTTTAATTTAAACAAATATTAATTATAAAATTTTAGAAAAACAAAAACTGATTATTGATTATCATAATTAAAAAATCAAAAACCATTACGCCATCTGTTGATAAGTATTAATATCAGTAGTAGTGTTGGAAAATTATTTGAATTCAATAACTAACAATAATTAATTCTATTCTTAATTAAATGTGTTAGGATGAAATAATAATAACAATTATAATTCATTTATTTTAGATTTATTGAGTGCTTACAAACCAATCTTTTAAATTTTTTACATTTTCCAAGGCACATAAATCAGATAAACGATCATGATAATTACAAAAATGATTGTTACAAATTTTCATACTTTTTAGAGAGGGACATTTGAAATTATCGAGATCGATTACAATTTTATTATTACAATCAATTAAATTTTGAACCCATAACTTTTTCTCGATACCTTTGACATAAATAATTTTTTTATTACAAGTTAAATAATTGAGAACTTCTTTGAGCTTGTAATATGAAGTTGTTCCAGCATTCCAACCGATTCCATGATAATTTCGGATCAGCCAGGTATTCAGACGTTGATAGTTGACTGGTAACACCTTCCAGTAATATGGCGGTTGAAATAGTGTGCATGATAACTCTTTAATATTATCAATATCATCTTGAATTGTTATTGAGGCCAACTCCTTAACAATAAAGCGATTATCAGCTCCTCTGAATCCTTGAATGTCTAGAATGATCTCCATTTTTACTGCTCTTGACAACGAAAAGTGACTGAATGATGACTCTTACAATCAATTCAACCTTTTTATAACCCGATCTCTGGATTTTACCCCCACCACTTGATAATCTTATTGGTTAATTATTTTTCTTGATTAAATAATAATAATTTGATTGGTTATACAAACTATACGGTAGAGTTTTGAACTGCGTAGTAGATGACATCATCAGACAGGTTTGAGTCTGTTCAAGGTTATGTAGTTCTCTTTGTTCTATTTCTGCTGCGTAGAAGATGACGTCTTCGGACAGGTTAGAACCTGTTCAAGGTCGCGTAACTGCGCAGTTTTCTTTGTTTTACTTCTAACTGCGCAGTAGATGATGTCATCAAACCGTTTTTGAGGTAGAAGAGTGAGGGGTAACTGCGTAGTATCCTCTGGCTATAAAAGCAGCTCGCTGAGAGCGTACTTCACAACAGTGAAGTACAAGTTTACAGTGTGAAGTACGAGTTTACAGTGAAATGTTGTGAAGTACTATAGTAAAATACTGTAGTGACTCTGCTACCCTGGAAGCTGCTACCTGCTGCCGAAATCTGCTGTTGGAATCTGCTATCTGGTCCTGGAATCTGCTACCCGCTGCTGGAATCTGCTGCTGGAATCTGCTATCATCACCAGGATGTACGGGTGCCGTCTACCATTCAGGCGAATGCATGAATTGGAAACTGGGCATAATTATGAGATCACAAACATCAGAATAGTTAGTACACAATTTGGATTCAACGTTGAAATATGCTTGGACAACACTTGTTCAACGTTTCTCCCTGCTGCATGCAACCAGAAGTTTTTGAATAAGCCGCATCTACTTGCAAAGATGAAGAATATTATCAATAATGGTGAAAAGATTTATTTGTATGCCATCGGTACATTAGACAATAAATTTAAATTCATTTACACATCATCTATACCGACTGTGCAATTAATGAAAAAGTTTAAATCTATGTAATGTTACTAATATATTTCGTATTTATTATAGTAAGGTTTATAATTAAAAACCCAAAATTATAAAAAAGTTTTTCTTTATTTACTATTTTTAATTACATCATGTTTATTTACTATTTTTAATTACATTAAGTTTATTGATTAGTACAGGATCAATAATTTTATTGATTTGTTGTATTCGTCGGTGAAATCGTTCTCCGTCTCTTGCTGCTTGTTCCCATGATCCTTTCCTCGCTTGTCTGGATGCAAAGTCCCATACATACATGTAATGTATGGTGGGTTTGGGATCAAACTGCACCATTAAGTAAGTTTTCTCACAGTGCTGCTGATGGGATTGTACTCAATTATTCGATCGTGAATTATCAAGCAGTAAGCAGCAGTTTGATTTGGAAACTGTACTGATGATTCAAATTCCAGGCGTATATCCACAGGTCCAGACTTGATTGACTCGTTCTGCTTGGAACAGTCAATTATATACAGAGGTGCTTTATTCAGAAAATTTTTTTTAGCCAATAGCGGTTCAGCTTCTTTTCCATAGTAAGCACTTTGAAAATTTGTGTACATATCATACATCAAGGCATACTGATTATGCACAATGTTGAGGTTCAAATTTCCATATGGATAACTCTGAGAGTTCAAGAACAGCTTAATGTCTCTTATGCTG
This sequence comes from Cotesia typhae, assembly GCF_013202065.1. NCBI lineage: Eukaryota > Metazoa > Arthropoda > Insecta > Hymenoptera > Braconidae > Cotesia > Cotesia typhae. Next base: position 3,050,485 of record NW_027423725.1, read on the forward strand.
CAGTGATCAAACTCGCTTGCGTTTTGAGTCGATTGATTCTTTCTTGCTGTTTGGAATCCAAGGATAACAAAACGAGGTTTCTCAAGCTGATTTGTTGTTTTGATTACCCAAATATGCTTGTTGGTAGCTGGTAGCAGTGGATACTCATACAATTCCCAAGTCCGGAAACTGATTGGGATAGCTGGATCAGAGGTTATGTAATTCAACACCTCGATTTTTTGCTTGTCAGACATTGTTATATACGGTACAATCCACTCAATTTTTTGAATCGTAATTGAAACATTTTCATTCTCAACGGTAACAATATAAACATTTTGATCAGTATTTGATCTGATCAGTATCAATTCATGCTTGGCATTCACGATAATTCGTTGATAATCTTCAGCAAATCCAAGAATGAAACTCAGCGGTACTGAGACATCAAAGTAACCGCTATTATCAGTCAGCTTGTTGTCATCTTCATTAACAATCCAACCAGCATTTTCCAGAATATTTTGTTGTCCCGGACTCAGAGAAGCGTATCCTTTCATAACACTGGTGATACCAACATTCTTACATCTATCGATTTCTACGCCATTGAGCTCATAACGTATCTCTTCAAACATATGACAAACAGCCATATTGACCATCTTCGTAGTAGCACTTACAGCAGTACCATCAGCTTTCCTCAGTCTTCCATAAAAATGTAATGTGCTCTTGCGTGGGAGCAAGCACAGATCTTGATGTTGAACAGCAATCCTGATTTCATCACTGTTGTTGAATGTTGATGATGCATATGGCAAGTGTGAATGAGCTTCACAGTGTGCAATAGACTCATCGAAAATAATTGATTTTTTTATATCTAAGATTTCCGCCATGGTATCACACAAGCTAGACAACAAAAATTTATTTTTATCTTGTGAACTTTCCACGTAATTTTAGTCCTAGACTTTTTAGGAACTCTGCGTTTTGACGTGTCAACACTTTCAAAGCTCGATGATGATTGATGATCTTTGGGCATCCTGCAATCCTTTTATACCCGTTACCAGTCTTTGTCTCATATACGATACCCATTACAGGCTTTTTATATGCAGTCTTATCGTGATAGTCTCGCCACGGAAATTTGCTATTCCCCCGTTCTGATCAACAATGTGGAGCCTCAAGTTGTGTATTGCTCGTACGGCGACTGGCAGGTAAATGATGTTTGTTGGCACTTTCACTATTTTATATCCTGCTGGAACCCTTGGAAAAAATTCATGGATTGTATGATTCTTCTCACCATTGATGTACGATCCAGTAGTTATATTGCACTCGATTCTCAGAGCATTGATTTTTAATATTTTCACTGGTAAATCAGATTTATGAGTTATGTTAGGTTCAAGAATCCGATTGGTAAATCCAAGTAATGATCCAATGGAATCTTCAGGTTCAAAATTTATATATTGATCACATTTTATTTCACTTCTCAACTCATTGTTGTTTGCTTTTAAAGTGAAACTTAGTTCAGGTAATGTCTTGTTTATATAAGTTTCAATATCTTTAATTTCATAACTCCCTGTTGGTATAGTTATTTCTTGAAATCTCTTGATTATACTTCTTTTGGATCTTTTTGATGACACATAAAATTTATTAGCACCAACATCAATATTTGGTATTGAATTGAATGTTAAAAGCTTAACGAGTCCAAGTACATAATCTTTTGTTGATGATAACTCAATCGGTGGAAAATAATTTGCCTCCAGTATGGAGGAGTTTCCAGATAGTGTCAAGGTGAATGACTCTGCCATGACTGATGCTTGTATTCCCGAGTCACTTCAATTTATAGTTGTCCAGCCAGGAATTTTAAGCACAAATGTCCACATATGATTGTATCAAAGTCTTGATATCTTTTATGATTGTACTTTACGCTACCAACATCGAGATATTTCATCAAGTCTTGTGGGGGTTGCAGATTGCCAAAACTGTCAAAATAAATTACTTGATCATGATTCTTCTTGTATGCAACCCAGTGAGTTCCAGGTCCAAGTTTATCATCTAAATTTATTATAGCTGATTCATTTATCTTTGGTCCAGATTTTGGTAAATCATTTCTCATAAAAACTCCACGAAAATTTGGAATTTCAAGTAGCTTGGCATATTTTAATAAATCGATGTTAGTCAGTGCTCGATGTGGTAGCTCTACTGGTTTTTTGACTTCTTACAACCAGTTCCCTCTGGGTATGGTTTCAGATAGAGCCCCATACCACTTCGGTAAGGTTTGAGGTATAATCCTCTACCTACAACTATTTCCTCCATCTTCAAGTTGTGACGTTTCTTTTCAACAAGTTGATTTTTAGCTGCGCTTGCATCGTTCACAGCTTTTGCAACACCTGCAGCTCCACCTGTCAGAGCACCAACTGCTGATAACCCTGCAAACAGGGGAATCAAGAAAGGAAGTACTCCACCAATCTTTGATGGAACTGGTAGAATACGAGGCAATCGAATGTTTTTCTTTCCACCAGCTTTCTTGACAGCCTTGCGGGCACCTTCAAGGGCTGTTTTAACCGGATCTCCACCAGGTTGCATAGACTTTTTAGCTCCATCTACAATCTGTCTTAGAGCAACATCCTTTTTCATGGAAGTCTTTCTTTTGACTACTTTGCGTTTATTTATCTTACGCTTCATTGTTTTTCTTTTAATTGTCTTACGCTTAGGAATAGGTTTTTCTTTTTTAAGACCCATACCGAAACGTCTTTTTAACTTCATGATTTTATTTACACTCCAAGCAGCAGCTTTTTCACCAATAGCAGCGTCCCTCGCTTGAAATCGTTGCCACGCTTTCTCAGCAAGAATTTTATCAGCCTCGTGACGGGCTTCCAAATTTTCACGATTTTTAGAGTAAGCTATATCGTATTCCTTACACGCAGCGTCCAGAGGATTTATGCCTGGATCACCTCGAGCTAACCTCTTAGCTAACTTTGTACCTGGACCGCAGTACTGGTACCCAGGGATATGGAGTTCAAGTGGGAGCTTATTGATTATGTTGAACAAACCTTTACCACGTCTGCTCTCAGACATGTCACATCGAAGACTGACTCGCTTATCTATATAAGCGGTATATATACCTCTTGAGCTCAGAATACAATCAGCAGTCATGGACAACAAACCAAGAGCTCAGTTGCCAGTTATCAATTTTGATCAAATTGTTCAAGGAACCGGTGTGAAACTCAAACGACATGGTGGTTTATTTCCCAACAGTATCCGTGCAGTGTTTTGCGGACCATCAAACTGTGGAAAGACCAACGCTCTACTGTCTCTTATTGTACATCCAAACGGCTTGAGTTTGAGAATATATATCTTTACTCAGAGTCTCTTAACCAACCAAAGTATCAGTTTCTCGAAACACTGCTTAAACAGATTGATGGTATTGAATTCTTCACATTCAGCGATCATGAGGCTGTAATCAAGCATGAAGATGCAAAACCTAACTCCCTGATGATATTTGATGATGTTGCTTGTGAAAAACAGGATCACATCAAGGCTTTTTTCTGCATGGGTCGACACAAAGATATTGATAGCTTTTATCTCTGTCAAACTTATACACGAATACCTAAGCATCTGATTAGAGATAACGCAAACTTTCTCGTGCTATTCCGTCAAGATGAAATGAATCTGAAGCATATTTATAATGATCATGTCAATACAGACATGTCGTACAACTCATTCAGAGATTTATGCTCGGCATGTTGGAATAAATATGGGTTTGTGGTAATAGATAAAGACAGTGAATTGAACAGTGGTAGGTATCGCAAAGGATTCGACTGCTTCATTAGTATAAATTGAGGTACTTTAGAGTGTGATAGTCATACATGCTGTAGACGTTAACCTGTCAACATGAAGCCTGAAGAAATATCAAAGCAGAAAGATATTCTGCATCAGATATCTCAAGCCAGTGATGCCATCCGACGGAAGCACAAGATGTTGAAGTTGGGTAAAGATACAGCTGAGAAAGCTATGGAGGAATTATTCAAGCCTATTGTGACACCACTCCAGAGTACAGTTGAATCTTCAAAGTTGAAAGGGGAAAATATTAAAAAAGAAGAAAAACCACAGGTTGAAAAACAAGAGGTTGAAAAATCTTTGTATGATGATCCAGAAGTATACAACAGTTTAATAACAGATGATGAAAGTTCATTTGATAATACAGCACTTGCTATTACTCAGCCACCACCATCAACAAGTACTCCAGCTCGTAGAAATCCTTTTCTCACTAATTATCTACAACGTTTAAGTAAAAAACATAAAGATAATGATATGAGATATGGTGTACGCAGAAAACGTGGTGAAATGCATATGGGTGATTCACCTATTTCATTTGCAAATGATACAATAACTGTCAAAGAAAAAAATTATCCAATAACTCCTGGGTTGTTGGAATTATTATTTAGAAAATCACCAGAGGATGCATTCATCACCCCAGATGATAAGAAAAAGTACTTGGACATAATTCAACATACCAACGCTCCTAGGAAAAATTATGACACAAATCGTACTATTTATGAAGATACAACAATCAAGTTCAATAAATACATTGCTGATTTTATCACCAAGTTCGGTAGAGGGTTACCAAAATATATGATTGCAAGAAAACCGAGATTACCAATGGACTATGTTTACTGGGATGATCCAAATGAACTAGTTGATCGTTTGCGACTACTTATGGCATCTCAAGCTGCTGGAAATCCAAGTCACACGAATGAAATCATATCAATTATTGAAGAGCTTAGGGAGGCTGGAGTTATATATTAAAAGCTTCTGAAAAATTTAATCATTCGCACGCTGACAGTCAAAGTGTTCATAACCATGAGCATCGATATATTTGGACGTCCACTGGACAATGATAAGTCAGGTCAACGAGGCCCTGCTGGTAGAGGTTTCAATGTAACTTCTGATGGAAACTATAACATTGAGAATAGAAGGCTGTGCAATCTCGGTAATCCTTCAAATGAACATGATGCGGCGACAGTGCAGTTTGTACTGAGACAGATGTCTGAACTGAATAAAAGTATAGACAGTGAACAGAAAGAGATTATTTCACATTTACACTCTGAAATAGTAATACTGAAAGCTGCTGTGAGAAATTTGCAGACAGCTATTGAGGAAGTTAAAGCAGTACTTTCCTCTCATCAAAATAATATCAAATATCTCGTTAATAATTTCAATGGAAGAGAAAAAGGTGGTGATAGCTGAAGAGCTTCACAAACCAGCTCGCAGGAACTATAAACGTCGTCATGTTGATATCCATATGCATATTCCATATGCAACAGTCAATAAAGGATACAAGTATCTGCTTACAATCATAGACATATTTTCTAAATATGCCTGGGCAGTTCCAACTAAATCAAAAAGTGGTGGAGATGTCACTAATGCTATGAAGTCTGTACTCCAGCAAGGTCGTGTTCCTAAGAATCTCCATGTTGATCAGGGTAAAGAGTTTTACAACAAAGAATTTAAAGATCTGATCAAGCAGCACAAGATAAATCTGTATTCAACATTCAGCAATCTCAAAGCATCCATATGTGAACGTTTCAATAGAACACTCAAGACTAAAATGTGGCGAGAGTTTACAGCTCGCAGCAGCTACAAGTGGACTGATGTACTTGATGACTTGGTGAATACATACAACAACACCAAACATAGTACCATCAAAATGAAACCTGTTGATGTTACCGCTGCTCAGGAGAAACAACTATTGGAAAATATATATCAACCACTGAAAACCAAATCGAAGCAGAAGCAGAAGTTCAAAGTTGGAGACAAAGTCCGAATCAGCAAGTACAAGCATGTTTTTGACAAAGGATACACGCCAAACTGGACAACAGAAATCTTCACAATCAAATCGGTGCAGAATACGAATCCAACGACGTACAAGCTCGTAGACTATCAGAATCAACCAATTGAAGGCGGATTTTACAACGAAGAACTCAGCAAAGTCAAATATCCAGATGTATATCTTGTTGAAAAAGTAATTAGAAAACGTGGAAATAAATACTATGTTAAATGGTTAGGCTTTGATACTAAACATAATAGTTGGATCAATAAATCAGATATATAAAACACAAATTATATTTACATTGTTTTTATTTACAAAACCTTAATACATAAATCCTTAAAAATATATTTACATTATTTTTACTATTACAAAACTTTTTGTCTCTTATTATTATTATCATCATCTACAAGTTTTCTTTTCTTAAAATCTAAGGAGCCTTTATAACCCCAAGGTACAGTATCAGTGCTTGCCTCAATGAGTTGACGTTTGTCATCAGCCCAACTGAGAGCAAGTTTCTCCTGTTTTACTGTGTGCACTTGATGTTTTTTGCTTTTTATCATATACTGCTCTTTCTTCAACAGCACATTTTCAAAAGGCATCTTTTGAAGTCATCAAACATGATGGTCTTCAAGGCTGATCCTCCGATACCCTTTGCTCGTTTCTTGATTCTATCTTTTTCCTTCTCAGGATCATGGATTTCGAAGGCGTACAGCTTGGCTCTGAGACCCACGAACTCGGACATGATTTTTCCATTGTTCTCGTCCTTCATGAGTCCCAGAACCTTTTTATTGACAAGAGGTATGTTGAAGACATTGTCGGGTGGGTAATCGGAGGTATCAAACCTTGAAATATCACGTTTGATGTCTTCATAGATGTTGGGTATATTAAATTGGTAAATTAAACTGTCAGTGTCAGTGTACAATAGTTTTGAATCTTTTTCATAATTTTTCATAACATAATTGTAATGAAAGTCATAGATATAAGTTTTGGATAAATCTAATATACTAAACCCTACATAGATCGACTTGTTGAAGCAAACTCTTACTTGTTTTAATTCAACTATAACCATATCCTCATCAAAAATTGTAAGGCTGTGGAAGTTTGGTCTACATACTAAATCTGATACATTGTATCGACCTTGCCACTTTGTTCTCAAGAATACATCCTTATATTTTCTAACATTCTCCATCGTCTTTCCGAAAACTGCGTTATTCATTAATTTATAAAAATTTTTTTCAAACTCATTTTTCGCTAATTTTCGGCAATCAGTATTTTTATCAATGTATGACTTGAGCCAGTCTGACTGCTCAAATTTCAAGACTCGATGTATTTTCTTAAGTTCTAAGCCTAAATCTAAACATTGTTTTAAATTCTTATAATGTATTACATAATTAGACTTATCATACAGAGTTGTTGTTAATTTTTGTTGTTTGCTGCCAGGTGGTACAAAATGTTCTGGGCATAAAGGTAGATCTTTGTGTAGATCATGTAATTTCTCAGGATAGTGTAGGTCCACTTCAAGGATGTAGCCTACACTCTCATCATCATTGAAAAACTGATCTACATTGTCTACATTTTCAACCCATTCAAATTTACCCTTGGGTAAAGACATACTCATCGCTGCGCCATACAAATTATTTACATCGTAGTACATCAGGTATGTTTCGGGGTTGTTTGAATCAAAATCTTTGCCCATATACCGGTTGTTAGCTTCAGCATGTCTATTAGCACACATCGATACCCCACCGCGAACACCCTTTTCAATGAAAAGAAGCATCTCAGGATCAGTTAACAGTTCAAGTTCTACTTCAGTATGCTTTAACATTGCCGAGTTCGAAAGACCTGATGCTGTATAAAAGTGTAGAGCATCTAGATTGTATGTCTTAAAGCAACTGAGTCTAAAATTCTCAAAAACATCAGCCAAGAGAAGGACATCTGTTTTTAGGTATAGATCTGAGTACTCTCCAAACGTGTTGATTTTAAACTCGTTCCAACAAACTACTTGAGCAAAAGCATAATCATCATTGGAAATAGTTGAGTTTGTTAATTTTGAATAAAATGATTCCTGGTCAGGTAATTGTCTCTCGTCTAGTCTTCCAATGCTGTCAATATACTCATACGGGAATACACCCTTACGTATTGCTAATTTAAATTTGTTAGCGTCAGGGTAGTGTAGTCGCGTAATCTGTTTGTCTTTGTCATCAAGGTATGAAGCTAATTTCTCTAAACTGGAGGCCATGAATCTAAAAGAGTCAATAAATCTTAGAGAGACTAAAGTATTTTTAACTGATTTTGTGAAAGAAATGTAACGCTCTTTATTGATTAGTAATAATGAAATTTCACCCTCAAATACTGTAGCTAAGGATTTAATTATAAAGTGTGAGTCATAGCCGGATAAATTATGAAAGACAACTGGGATAATGGTAGATTTCTGATAATTAACGTTACATGATTTATGAGCTACGTTTCTATAGTTACCCGTGAAGTGACAATGACCATAGACTTTATCTGTTGTAGAAGTGATTGATTTTTCACAGATGTGACACTCAGTTGCCTGATTGTGTCTATCTTGTTGCTCTTTCGTTAAAGGTTTCATTTTAATGGGATTCTTTAGAATTTTTTCAAAGTCCAGAGCTAATGACTCTAATTGTTTAACAAACCAGTTTATGCAATCAGGAGAACGGTTTAATTCAAATTTGGAGAGTGTGTTATCATAGCTGCAATGTACATAGTAAGCAATACTGTGTGGAACATGTTTATTGTCTTTTCATCATCTCCTGGGGGTTCGAGTGTGCATTCTAGATCCGCGTAAACCACAAACGGCACAGTATCTTTAGATTTGAAATCTTTGAATTTCAAAATTTTATTTTTTTCACTGGGAAATTCCATGCAGACTTTGTTAGATTTAAAACAATCTACTCGGTGCTCTAAATAACATTTTTCTAATTTGAAATGATTCAAACAACGATCACAAAAGTATAATCTATGTCTACCTAGAGATATTTGACTTGTAATTAATCCAGAAAGATTATGTATCCATGCAAAGTGATAGACAGACTCAATATTATCTAAATTATCAGTATAATTTACACTTTTTTTAATCATTAATAAATGTATTGTTGGTATTTCTGACTCGAAGTTACTTAAATATAATGGGATAATAGTACTTTTTTCAGACTTTTTACCCGTTAATTCTGTCTCTATACCATATACATTAATGCTAAGGTCATTCATTTTTTCAAATTTTGGTATATCATTAAGTTTGATTGGAAATTGAATACCTTCATAATTTAATCTGACGCTGAAGTGTCGATAACTTGTAGGATCACCTGGAACCAATACTGGTGGATGCAAGGCAGCGTTGACACACCACAGGAAGCAGAACTCATCATTGTTCTGGATGTTCGTAACCGCATTCTTCTTCTTGACAATATCCTTTGGCAATCTGACGAAGGTGGAGTTTCCAACTTGGGTTGGTGTGAATCGTGACATGGTTAATATCAAGCTGTTCGGTCCAAGCAGACTCCATCCGGAACCCTCATGTTCAAATTCTTCAATTCTTTGAAGTAATTTGTCGTATACATGTTCACTGTACCAATCCTGGAGAGATGTAGCAGGGAGAATCTCACGACTTTTAGTGATGAAAGACTTTCGCTCTTCTACATTTTCTTGTTTCCGGAATGTACAAAAGAGTTCAACATTCACTTTCAGCCCTGCCAGATCTCTCAAGACACTCTGTACCTTGTTGATGATGATGTCCTGTGAGGCCTGGAGAAATGATGCTGGATCTTTGTGATGTTGGTTGACAACACATCCAGTCTGGATTTTACCAGCAAAAGCATTCTCCAAGTCCTTCCATTTGACTCCTTGGTTAAATCTCCACCAACAACTTGGTTACCGAGTCTGGAGAACTGATCGGTAAACCAGTTGAGTTGGTTGATGTGCGCTTGAATACTTCGTCTCACTTGAATCGTTGTTCCAGGATCCAGTAATATTGTGTTGAAATATTCAATGGTCTCCTCACACACTCGTAAACACCTTTGACGATGTTCATCAGTGACCTGCCCTCCCAACAGATCAGCATATGAGACTGCAATAGTGTCCACCAAGTTCTTGAGAGCCTCGATGACGTTATGTTGTGCCATTTTGGAACGAGAATCACTACTGTCTTACACAATATTAAAGGTTATGTACACTGTTTATAGGTTACATACACTGTTTATAGGTTATGTACACTTTTAAAGGTTATGTCACTGTTTATAGATGATGTACACTACACAATAGTTTTTGTACACTGGACTATACTCGCGTACTTCACAACACTGAACTTCACTATATTTTATAACACTGAATACTGTCTAATTACGAGTGATGTACTTCGTTTTTGTGAAGTACGGCTTGAGCGCGCTGCTTTTATAGCCAGAGGGTACTACGCAGTTACCCCCCACTCCTTTACCTCAAAAACGGTTTGATGACGTCATCTGCTACGCAGTTAGAAATAGAACAAAGAAAACTGCGCAGTTACGCAACCTTGAACAGGCTCAGACCTGTATGATGACGTCATCTACTACGCAGTTAGAAAATTCTAGAACAGAATGAGTCATCTACTACGCAGTTAGGAATAAAGCAAAGAGAATAACGCAGTTACCGTGACCTTGAACAGGTTCAGACCTGTTTAGAAGTAGACAGAAACCTCGACAGATGGCGTATCTTCTCGCATGTACTCCTCATACGTACAGTTTGAATATATTAATCTTTTCAGAATATAAACAATGAAATGCACCTGTGATCTAAGCAACTATTATTGATGCTGAGATCACAGATGCATTTTTTAACAAAAATGCAGGAAATCCGAATCAAAATTTGAAATGGCGGAAATCAGACTCAAAATGGCGGATACTACGCTTAAAATGACGGCTCGATATAAAAATGGTGGAAATCAGATTCAAAATGGCAGATTTCAGATAGCAGCCACCAAAATGGCGGATAGCAGCCACCAGATGGCAGATTCAAAATGGTAGGAAAATAGCGGATAAATTTTCAAAAATGGCGGGAAAATGGGGGATAGATTTAAATTACAGAATTCAGCACCAGCACCACCTATGAAAACAACCGATAAAAACCTCATCCATAACCTCAAAATGTCATACATATCTACCACCGATAACCCCTATTGCCGGTAAAATAGGTCGCACATACCTACATATGATACTTACCATGGATGTGGGTCCACAGATCTGTTTTACCGACTGAATATCCCCCTGTTTGCCTACTAATAATTAATTCATTTATAGAAAAATTGAATTTTTTATTACTTTTGACGGCTTGATTTCTAGTTTTATTTTATTAAATCAAATTTGTGTAATGAATAACTCTTAAAACAATGAATTAAAAAAAATAATTCCCGTGTAAACAAAATCAGAAAAACAGTTGACCCTGAAGGCCAACCCCGCAACTTCCCGCTACTTTCGTAATTGAGCGCTCGAAATTGCACTTATTATGTTTTTGAGCTCTTCAAGTCTCGGTTTGCGTCACGTTCAAGATCTTAAACAAATGACAATTTTAAGACGATTTTTTGTATCATTTATATGAATATTATGACTGTCAGATACGATTTAATGTGGTCAAACGTTTGAATTTTGAATTTTTGACTATGGTTACCGCGAGTCATTACTTTATTTACAATTGATATTTTGTTTTTTAATTTTGAACTTTAATTTGAAACACAACATTATAAATTTTCAAAAATAAATTTAAGTAATGTAATAAAAAATTACTAAATTATTTTCCTGCATTTAAAACGGTATGAATTTAAATCTAAAAAAAAAAAGTAGTGTAATGTATATTCTAATATAATTTTATTCTGATCTTTGATACCTGCAACGACAGAAAATATGTATTTCCCAAGTCCATTACAATCAGCGTTGGTTTCATCGATTCACAGATATCACAAAGCAATAAAAACAATTATTTTACTGACTGGTAGTAAGTCGTTAATTGGCAATATAATAAAATAAAAAAATTTTAACTATATAATAAGCAGATCAATTCAATAATATAATCCATTTAAATGTACGCAACTCTGTTCTTAAGCCTCGTTTATAAACTATTATCAAGTTTTAACTGTTAGCTTCTTACACTCGGATAATTTTAATTTGCATAATTCGCACATACTCGTAATCAAAAAGCAAGAATGTAAGGACTCCCTAGTTGTCTTATTTCCATTTAAAATAAATTTATTTCATAATACTACATTTATATTATTATTAATACTATATTAGCTTTATATTTACTCATTATGTACTTGATTATTATGGTCCTTAGGTAGCACTTGCTCTAGGATCAAAATTTAATAAATAAAAAAACAAAAAAAATAATCAAAATAAATTCCACCCTATTTACATTGCAAAACCTTTATTCTCCGAAAGTAAAAGAATGACGAGATATTTTAAAGGTTGATTAATGGGATCAAGCAAGTATGATATAATCAAGCAAGTATCAATAATTGTTTTCATAAGAAAATAAAAAAATATCATTTTTTTAGAAACACTAGAAATTTAAATTGCGCGCTACGCGCGCGCCTAAACTTTGACCAATAATGAATTTTGGCCCATTTTTTGCGAGTTTTGACCTTTGACTAACTTCAAGACCATATAGATGCTTTTAAATTCACAACTTTTTGCATCTCTTTAAAAATTATACGGCTTAACTAAGAATGTTAAAATTTATTTATGTTTCTGACACTATATAGTGCAATTTACAACATGTCTCTTAGCGAGATCTATTTTTATAGCTAGCTAAGATAAATTAATATTATTTATTATAATTATGTTACAGTTTGTTATTGTACTTTTATACTGTATTATCATTTATGTAACTTTTGTTTGTGGAAAAATAAAAACATACTTTTCAAAAAAAAAAAAAACTAACTTCAAGACTTTCATGTATTTTAATTTAGAGGATATTTATATTTGTAAGAAATCTGAAAAGCGGTTGGCTGGCTGGCCATCCCTGGAACATTTCTTTTTTTTCGAGCTTGAAATGTTCGAAAATCTTCCAATTGTTTAATTTTTGAGCTCATAGAGCTCAAAAATTAAAAAGTTATGTCAAAAAAATGATAATTTAGAAGTTTTTGAACGCGTCGTTCGATTTTGACTTATGTTTTATGTTTGCGGCATTCGATACAGTTTGTCAGAATAAAAAAAAAATTCTCTGAAGGCTAGAGTTGGTTAGTCAAATATTTTTAAATTATTCGGTAAAAGCTTAAGAAAAAAATTTTTCTTGGTTTTTATTTGTTGAATATATTTGAGACGGCTTGACCGATTGACTTTAAAATCTAGTTAACTCGAAGTCTCAATGAATACTTTCACATGCACGCACAAATAAACACTCATTCTTAAAATAAGAACAAAATCTATAATTTCCTACTTTTAAAAATTAAATTTTTAATATTTAAAGTGGGATGTTAAAAATTTCAATTCTGTTGCGATAACTTATACCACATTTTATAGTCATGATAACAATAATTTAATGCATATTCGTGCCTTTTGTAGTGACATAAAAAAATTTTTTTTAGAGCTGAAACCATTAAAATTAATATTAAATGCCTCAATAATGACCACAGCTCCTTTTTTAAAATTTATTTTCAAAATACTATCTCCAGAAGTCCCCAATAAAGCAGTAAAATACCACTGATAAAGAAATGCAAATATAAAAAAAATTAAGGTGTAATAACACGTGCGATAATAAATACAAGCGTCATAATTTAATAATGACGAATAAACGTGAGTATCGACATAAAATAATTTGAGTACTGCTCTAAAAAACATTTATTCCATGGAGTTATTTGCTTATACCGTATAAAAAATGATAAGAATCTATTGATAATGAATTAATTAATATGGTAAAACGTGGTGCTGATTAAACATAATAATTTTTTCTCCAAACATGACATCAATTTAAGTAAACTGGTGGTTCTTAAAAAGGTTTTTGCTCGAATTCGTACTAGTCGATCGAAGTTATTCAACCAAGTACGATGTCGATACTTCGAATCAATAACAACACTTACTATCATAAGTTAATAATTTGTGTCTGCACGTTCATTCTTTTCGATTTAACGACTAATCATAATGTGGTGTCTATTTCAGTGATGAGAAGTAGGGACATTGGATCTGACAACTCGAATGAAAATGAAGTAAATGATAATTCAACCAGAATATTATCATACCTTTTGAAAAGAGAGATAAAGAATTTTTTTCAAGACCACTTAACTGTGATACCACTTGAGCATAATAAAGTTCGTAAGTTCCACGGTAGATTTGATGATCATGAACCACTTAATCACACATCGGCAGTTCATTTTTTGAGGTGCTTATACAGTAAAAATAAAAGAAACGACCACCGAATTTTGAGCAAAGACGATGAGTATGCTTACAACGATACGGACGTGATAATAAGTGTGGTAGGCGATGAAATTCAAATTCCAGATGACATCATCAATAACATAGACAAGGAAGGTGAAACTATGTATTTTAATGTCTCTAAAGTGCGCAAAAACAGAATAGTACAATTTGGCAGCTTAAGACTCTTCAATGATAATGAATATTCTTTTGTTTGGGGTGATTCGATCGCTGTTTCGATTGAACTCTACGAAATAAAGAAAACTAAATTCAATTCAAGTTTGTACTTCATAAGCAAGACAAATGTCAAGAAAAATTACACAGGATGGATTGTTCTGAAAATAACAGAGTTGTTCCAAAAGTAGTCGCGGCATCCTGACAAAAATTATGGAGTTCATCTCGATGTGGTTGTAGAAGACAAATTTGGTGACAAGAAATCTTACAAATTGAGCGATATTGGTGTAATTGATATAAAAGATACATACAAAAAAGAACTTCAGCCGTTTGCAGTTGGATTTTTCCAAATAGTAAACACATTAAATGATCAAGACTCCGAGAAAAAAAAACGCTTCAAAAGAGATTTGACTCAGCTGATCTTAGAGAGGAGTTATCATCCGCCTAAAGTTCGAAAAGATATTAAAAATAATGTTGAATGCGGAGTGCGGAAATTTGAGTTTTCCTTCGCTGATTTTGGATGGGACAATTTTGTAATAGCACCTTCATCTTTTGATCTGTCATATTATGCTGGTAGTTGTCCGATATCTCGGTTTTACAGCAATCATCTTCCTATTCATAGTTATTTGCGAATATTAGCTCATGATATTTACCCTAACAGTATACCGATACCGTGTTGTGCTCCTATAAAGTTTGACTCTCTCGATCTTTTGTATTATGGTCATAAGGATAACATTCTATTAGAGAAATTAAAACGAATAAGTATAACTCAATGCGAGTGTCTTTAACTTTTGCGATAAGCAAAGTATTTAAGTAAAAAACCAAATTTATATTTTTAATTTTGATCGAATCTCAAGTTTGTTAAGATTCTCTTTATTTTTCTTTATTTTTTGTTCGTCTTTGACTTAAATAAATATTCGTTCATATCAATTAAACTGTGGAGTGATAATTTTTATAACCCTGTGCAATTTTTTTTCTTACTCTTTGCTATAATTGATAATAAACCGAAAAAACAGGATACGCCCTCATGTTTTTAGAAAAATTTTTTCTTAAAACCATAAGGGCGTATAACAAAAAAAATTTTTTTCTTATACTTTTAAGAAAAAACTTCGTTTTTTCCATAGACAGTAATGTTTCCAAAATTTTTGCAATGATTGAAGCAATAAAATTTTTTTATACGCCCTTATGGTTTTAGTAACGCGAAATAATAGTTTAAAAAACTAACAAACCCGCTTTTTATAAACAACAAAACAAAAAAATATAAAATAAATTCGAATTAAAAATAATGTAAAAAATTTTAATAAATATAAATTAATAATAGTATAAATAAGAAAAAAATTGGAAAAACGGTTGACCCTGAAAGCCATCCCTGCAACTTTCCGTCAATTTTGTACCTACGCTTGAAATTGCACTTACGACATTTTTGAGCTCTTCGAGCTCATAAATACAATTTGTGTATTATTTTGAGCTCTCCGAGCTCAAAGAAATAGCTTTTGTATTTTTACGCAGTTATCGCCATTCGACGCAGTTTTTTAAGCTTCATAAAGAATTTTTAAGTTTAATTTGATCGGACTAGGAATTTCGGAATAATTCCAAAAAAACACTTTTTTCGATTTTCTTTCGTCAACGATAACTCACGAATGGATCAACCGATTTTGATCGGACTGGCAGCGATCGAAGTGTTTTTTGGTGTTAAGAGCTGATTAGTTTTTGGAATCGATCGATACAGCCGTTCAAAAGTTATTGGAAAAAAATATTTTTTTTTCGTAGTTTTTTTTAGATTTCTTGAAATCTACTGGTCTGAATCGGTCCAAATTGTATTTAAAATCTAAGTTTGATGAAGCCCTTTCGAATGGCACTAACCGCGATTTAATCGGTCAAGCCGTTCAAAAGTCATGAGAGGTTTACATACATCTACACACATATCAGGTGAAGTTACTAAAAAGCGTTTAAAAATTTTCTGATATGCTTGTACATGTGCATGTATAATAATTAGTCATATTGGAAAATTTTTTACAGGTACTCTATCAATGACAATCAGCAGAACACTTGTCGGCTAAGGGTTAATCGTTTCTTTTTTTTTTTTTTTCTCGGATTTGCATTTTAGATCAAACACTATATCTCTTTATACATAAGCCAGGTAAATATATCACTACCTCTCCACTTTTCTAAGCAAGATGACAAAGAAACGACGTTGGCAAGCTACCTGCAAAAGGTCTGGTGCATATTCTTTCTTCTTTATTACATACTCTCAGTAGAACACCTGTTTAGTCAAAGCTTCTTTGAAATTGTTAGCCTTATTCTTTTCAATTTTTCCAAAAGAATTATTCGATTTTTTGAAATTCAAATTACGCAATTTGATACAGTCTGTTTTTTAATTCCATTCAAGTTTTTTTTAAAACAAACATTTTGATTTTCACACATTTCAAAACTGTTTAGAGTTAATTTCAAAATTTAATGAGCTCCAGAATTTGCTGAAAGTAACTCGATCAATTTTATGCATTTCCAAAATTTCATTCAAATTATCAGAGTCAAGAAATTACTTCCTTATCACACAGAATTGTTAAAAAAATCATCGTGTATCATTCATGATCACAAAACTGAAAGTAATCATCGAAAGAGAATAACCAGCGACAAATGAAAATAAAAATAATGAGAACCATTACAAAGTAGTCGCGTGGTTCAACCGTTGTCATCACCTGCCTCGAATGAATACAATAGAAGTGCGCTAATGCTAGGTGAGTAGTTTGGTCCTGTTCCCCTTTTTAAGCTCACGGGATACCTCGCTTGCAGTACATACTGTATAGTACACACATCCTCATTATGCACCATACATTTATAAAGGTATCCTTGTCCCATTGTAACCCCTCTATCCCCGAAAATCGTGCCCTTTTCTACCATAAAGTTCCCCAGAATTCACTATCCGTCAGCTACAGTTTGTAAGATTGGTACCTCCACGTTGCGCGCGCAAGTACTGAGTATAAAGAACTCCGACAATAGCAGAAAAATTTTAGTATGACGGCACTCAATACATCCAGGGACCGCGGGGTGACGACCATGAACTATTATGTTCTGAAAGCAAAGCTAGAGATTGACAATGCAGGGGGCTCACCTGCCCTTTATCCCGTACTGGTCTGGACACGCGCCTTCATCATGCACCACCTGGAAACTGGAACCTGGAAGTTGGGCATCCTGGTTCGAGAATATTAAATTGTGAATTTAGATCGCGAAATCACCAGAAATAGTTTATCTTCTTGCTATTTTATTAGACTAGTTCCAATCGATGATTCTCTGATTTGAATGTAGTTGACCACAGATCTAATCAGATGCCCTTAATTTGGTCTACTTACTCATCGAATGCATTAGGATTTAGATTTTGCCGAAAATTGTTGTCTTTTGTGAAAACACTACCTTGTTTCGGCAAGCTTGAGGGATTTGGTGATGATTATTTCTATTAATATCGTATATTGCTATGCAGTTTCCAGTATGTTAAGTTAAAAATCAATAATAACTCACTTGTAGACTAAGAACAGTGTTAAACTAACACTTGAAATATCTAAGCTGGGTTTAATCAGCTGTGTTATGACTCACGAATAAATAAGTACTAGAAAAATAAGACTAAATTAATATTGAAATGTTATAAAAGAGTTTTAAAAGTGGATTTTTTAGTTTTGAGTAACATGATTAAGGCATGCAATTTTTGGCTTAATATTTTAGTTTTGATTTCTTTTTTCCGATAAGTTATCAACGATAGTGATGTTCCTTTGTTGTATATTACTTTTTAAATCATTAATTGATATTTACCATATCACTCAATTATATAAGACATTTAGATATAATCATAAGAATTTATCAACAATTATGTTCTGTAATATAAAATTTGATCAAATTATTTTTTCTGGAGAAAACAATTACGTCAGAATTAATTTGATTATTTCAATCATAAACAGGTGCATCAGTCTAAATTATTCAATTTTTTTTTTTCGTTTTTCTAACAGTTTATCGACTGTAACACTGCTCTTTTTTTTTTCTTTGACTTAATAAATCAGCAAAAAAAAACTGGTTATATCACTCAATTAGACTGATTACAACGCACTGATAGACCGTCGAGTGTATATCGCAATAATTAATGTTTACATCAATAAAATGAAACGGTAATCTGATCGTACGAAACTTTCAATAGGGGTTTTGACACAAAAATTTTTTTCTATGTGCAATAAAATATCAGGTCAGAGTGTAGGATGTAGGCGAAATGTGACAGTTTAATTACTGATCAACAGAAAATTATTAACAGTCTTTTGTTCTTAATCAATACAAGAGTAAATACCCAACAAACAACAAGCGCTAGAAGACCATGAACTTTAAGAACTAGACTAGATCACAGAGGTCACACCAAATCAGCTACCCGCCCCTTTTACGGGGGTGTAAACAGATTGCTACTTAAATAGACAGTTTTGCTCTGCATGAGAACGACTTAGATAATAAAATGCTAGTATTTAAGCCACTAATATACCTTACAATCACCAATGTCTGCGTTTCGTCGTGGTTGGAGTTAGGTAATCATTTATACGCACAATGGCTGTAAAAATTACACATAAAATGGTTACATTCATATGCTGGTAAATCTAAATTTTTGTATGAATGTAAATCAATGATCAATCCACGTAAGAAATGTTTCATCCGATTGAATCTAAATTTACTTTGTAGTATTTCAGGATTCGTATTTTATTTAGTTAACGTTTGTTATTTTCTATGAAGAGCATTGCATCATCATTATAATAGTTGGAGCATGAAATTCCTCCCCCGTTGTTGAATTTCCGAGCTATTCGAGTTTGTTAGTACATTAGTACGGATATCGATGTCCTCTACGGTCTCGACGGTGCATATTCTCGTACAGGGCACGTGCCATCAGCTGTCCTAGTAGTCAGCATCCAGTACAACTATGTACACTCAGTGTAGAAGCACACTCTTTTGAACGAGTACATAGATGGACCACAGCTGGCGAAGAAGGTGCACACTGTTCGATATAACAATGTGGTTTTATTCTTGATTTGTTCGTTCGTTCCGTCGGTTTTTTATTTTTCCATTATTCTTTCCTCTCTTTTTTCACCGTTCCCCCCAGCGTCTGGGGAGTCCAGTTCTGTCAACTGTCTATCTCATTGTCGTGGCCAATACACCAACCTGGAATATATCCTAGAACACCAAAGATGGACAATGTGATTCCTTATATGCGTCACTGTATTCGCAATTCTGAAAAAGTTCACTTGTATATTTGTACGTACATACAGCTACCAGATTATGTGTCTTACAGTATGCACATACGGAAAATCAGTTACTCATTATTTGCTTTGCAAGTTAACGAATCTGCTTTTCAACACTGATCTTTAAATCATTTTTTTTCTTATTGCGTAAGAGTTTCTTTTAATAATAAAAAATCAGTAATCAAAGCTTGATCAAAATAAACATTGAAAAGATTATTTTGCAAGATATGAGAAGCTTTATGAGTAATTTTCGTCCGATTAAGAGTAAAATTTGAACTTTTATTTCATTTTTGTTGTGAAATCAATAAAGTTTATAGATGTTTTCAATAAATACATCAGCCGGTTCAGAAATCTTTAGTAGTTTCAAATACTTTTATTATTTTTGCAACGGTTCTTTATTGAATGATTGAGAATCATACGTCAAACATGCTTAGATTTTTTTCTTATATTAACGCCCTCCTTTCATTTACTTCCGCTTAAGTTATAGCATATTATTTTATAGCGAAAGCAAAAAAAAAAAAGAATTAAGCTCAGGATCTTTGTTTGATTTCAAATTAGTAAGAGACGATTACATTTGACAGATGCTTCTGGTTTACGATTTGAATGGCTATCGATAGAGTAAAATTTTCAAAATGATTGAATTTTTTTTGCATTTTTTAATAATTTATCTTAAATAGTTTTTAAGTGATAGCCATTTAAAGAAGCTATTTATCAGTCCAAAATTATAATCCTTTAATTTTTTGGTTGCATGAAAATTGTTATTATTGAGTGGTAAAAATTGTTAAATTTTTTTAATAAAATCTCTAAATTTGGTCAAAACTGCCATTTTTTCAAATTTTACTTTTTCTTGCGTGCCCTAAGAACGAGCTCTAAAGTATGCTCTCTTATATTCAAAAATTCAAAATTCAAACGTTTGATCACATTAAATCGTACCTGACAGTCATAATATTCATATAAATAAAAAAATCCACTATTATATATAACAGTGGATTTTTTGTGTAAAAAAAATCGACTTATAATTGTCGTTTGTTTAAGATCTTAAACGTGACACAAACCAAGATTTTTTTGAGACGCCAAAAAAAAAAAAAAATTCCGAGACCAGATTTTTGAAATTTGGTTCTCGACTTTGTTATGAAAACTAATTTTCAGACGATTTTACGACTTTCTAACCGCTACATTTTTGAGTACGCTCTTTTTAAATTGAATTTGAAATTGTTAAAAACTTATTATCGGACAATTTTAAGACTTTTTTAAGATGCTCCGTTTTAATGTTCCGGGACTCTGTCGCTGTTAGCTCATCTTAAAATAGTCTCGAAAAATTTTTTTAAAACTTTTTTAAGACTATTTTGAGATTTTTTTAGGACTATTGTAAGATTTTTTAATACGATTTAAAAATTTTTTTAAAACTATTTTAAGATTATTTTAAGACTTTCTATAATAATTTTCCGAAGCTGTCGCTGTGATATCGTTATTATATATACCCGACTAGAAATTTTTTCGTGATCCTTAGAAGGACCGGACCGGGCATGCCCGATCTAGACCAGATAAGGAATGTAACGCAGATGATTTGCCTGGACCTGATCAGGAAAACCTTATCTGGATCCGATCAGGAAAATTTTATCAGGACCCGATTCGGAATTCCTAATCGAATCTGGATCAGATTTTCCTAATCGGATCCAAATCAATCATCTGCGTTATATACCTTGGCTAATTCAAATCGGGTATGCCCGGTCCGGTCCCTTTAAGAAACACGAGTGTTTGGTTTCGAGAAAATTGTTTGATAAAACAAATTTATCAATTGATATTATAAATGTGTTATTTCATATATTATTATATTTATCATTACACTATTATGTTATTATTAAATAAATATTATTAATTATATATTAAATATGTTTATTAAATATTTTTAACCAACTAATTAATTCTTATTAATTTTTTTGGAAGAATATTTTTCACAACAAAAAAATGATTAAAAAAATGAATAGGATAATAACGATGTTTTTTATTTATCTTCATTAGATGCTTGTTTTTTTATTCTTGAAACTCTGTGACCATCCCAATCTTTAGCATTATTCAATACTGAAGATAATGCTTGATGCAACTTGTTATCAGGAATAATTTCTTCATTATTTTGAAATTTCTGTGAATCATGATGTTAAACATGTCATACTTAAACATGTCATACTTACACATTGCATTATGTTGACTTTGACATTTAGTGTAATAGCATACTTTATTATTAGATTATGTCATTATAATTAAATTTTTTTACATATTTTTCAAATTTATGAATATGATATGTAATCCTAAGTTTATATCAATGTAACTTTCAAAAAGTTTATTTATTAAAAATTGAATTTATTATTATTATTATTATTATTATTATTATTATTATTATTATTATTATTATTATTATTGTTGTTATTATTATTACTATTATTATTTACTTGGCTGTATGAAATCTACTAGATCAATATCGAACGATTGAACTCATTAAAATTTTTTATGAAAAATATTTTGAATTGAATTAAGTTATCATTTAATATAGATAAATGACTCTTATTAATTTGATCTGATACAAATACAACCTAACTTATGGTATAAGTATGACAATCATGATGTGAAACATGTCATACTTAATAATTTTTTATACTATGATAACTGTATTTAGTCCTGATGCAGTATACTTTACAATACCTGATTATATTTTACATCAGGCTAGCCTCATCAAGTCCACACCTGGTCCTGATGTAGTATGCCTTACCACACTTTATTATATTTTATATAAGGCTATCCTCATCTGGTCCAGACCTGGTCCTGATGTAGTATGCCTTACCATACTTTATTATATTTTACATCAGGCTATCCTCATCTGGTCCAGACCTGGTCCTGATAGGGCTTACCGAATTTGGCAAGCCTTATTCTATCCTGATCCGGTCCAGATATATTATCTGGTTCAGCCTAACTTTTTTTCTAGTCGGGTATTTTCATAACAAATTTCAAAAATCTGCTCTCGGAATTTTTTTTTGGCGTCTTAAAAAAGTCTTAACGACAATTTTTTTTTTATACGGGTAGATACAAAAATTATTGCTAAGCGTATCAAAAATTTATTTTATCGATTAATTGCCATTTTCAAAATAATCGCTGTAATAGTTTTCTTCTAAAATTTTTTCCAAAATTGCCCTTTTTTAGACAGTATCACTAGAAGTACCTCTAACATTCGAATGGATCCATATGATAAATTTATCTTTTCTTCAAAAAAGTCTTGGATGTAAAAACACTTCAAAGTTCTAAGATATACTGATAGATGGCGCCGTTAGTTATATTTATTTCAAATTCCTGTGTGACTATATTTAGTTAATATAAAGCTATCGTAACTATGTTTTATTTAAAAAAAAAAAATAAATAAATAAATAAAAATTCAATTTTTGTCTTTTTAAAATTATCGTTAGCATACAAAAAATTTGAAAATATAAATTTAGAAAATAAAACTCTTTTAACAAATTTATTAAAATTATGTTCATTAGTAAGCGGCTACACAGAAAAAAAATTTTTTTTGAACCAAGAAAATTGTAAAGAAGACTGAAGTTATTTTGGAGCAAGAAGAAATTTTCTTGGCTTAAAAAAATTTAATTTTGTTTAAGAAATTTTAACTTCATTCAAGAAATTTTCAATCTTTCTTAAAATTTTCTTAATTTAAGAAAATTTACGCTTGACTCAAGACTTTCTGTCTTTCTGTGTATATGTATTTACGACTAATACAATTAATTATGTTTGAGAGGATTATAGAAAATGAAATGAAGATTTTTGTCAGCAAGCTTTCGTCAAGTGCCCAGATTGTCGTTATAACCATAAGAATTTACAATACACCGCGCTAACATACTTCAAGACAAATTCTTATTATTCGCAACGCACCTGGATACTTGAGGCGAAATTCTTCAAGTTTTGCAATTAGACCATTGTTGGGGTTTCATTCCTGTCCAATTACAATATGCATACATTATTTTTCTCTCGTGTTTGGGATCAAAGACGGCAGTTGAATAAACTGATTCTTTCTGTTTTTTTTTTTTTTTATTTTTTTCACAAAAAATTTAACTAACAAACAATTTTGAAAATATTAGCTACTGAAATTACAAAAAAAGTTTTACTTGTCCTACAAAGTGAGTTCTTATATTACAAATCAATTTAAAATAGTTAAAATTTAATTTTTTTTTTTTTTTGACAACAATTGCATAAATTATTTGTTGTCATTATGTTTACTATTGTTAAATATAATTACAAAGATAGTAAAATTAAAATTTAATTTCACTCGGTAATTTATTGTCTGTCACTCTTTGAAATACTTATAATCGTAGTTGTGATCTTCAGAACAGTGAAAGCAGTGTCGCAACGCATATAGTTAAGATATCTGATGACTACAACCTACAACATACATACATCTATATTTATATGTATACTATATAATCACCGGCAAATTTGAGATCAACTTTAGATATTACAATCTTTAAATTCATTTTAACTCTATAAATTGGAAATCTATAATGATTTTATATAATTAATTAATTAATATTGGAAAAAAAATTATTTTGAGAAATTTCAATTTCATCGTAATAAATAATAAATTTAAGGCAATAAGTACCATAGGTAGTAAAACCTACAAAAAAAAAAATTGACTTGAATCAAGTAAATAGTTTTGAAGAATTTCATCTTCTCGATTTGAGTAGAAAAATTTTTAAATTAAGAAATTTTTATTGGTTTAAATAAATTTCTCTTGATTCAAGAATTTTTCGTCTTGATCCAAAACAGTGAAACTCTTCAAAATTATTCTTTTGGTTAAAGAATTTTTCTTTTAATTCAAATTAATTTTTTTTTCGGTATAGCGAAGGAATATTTGTGATGAAATTAAAAATATATAAGGGAGTTAACAAATTTTCTTATAAATTGATTTATTCCTTTTTAAATATGAACACGTCTTATAAAATACTAGCTATTACCCATACAAAGAATAAGGATCGGTCGATCATTGGACGTTGATAGGCATCCGATCCTTGATGATCGGCCGAGAATCGGATTTTTCATTGGGCCAAGGCTGGATGGGTATCGGATGTTAACATCGTCCCAAGACTGGCAACTAAGCATAGGCCGAGCATAGTAACCGAGCATCAGCTGATCATCGGCTGAGCATATTCAAACGGAAAAATAATTTTTAAATCAGGCTGAAGTATCGCGAAATTATTGATTTTTTTCAGTCGTATTGTTATGTAGATTTTTAATTTTGTTCCCAGGTTGCACAGAAGCGGCGAGCTTATCCATGTTCCTTGAAAAAAATTTTAAGATTAAAATGCGATGGGAATCGAACCTGGTCCGTCTGCGTGGAAGTCTCGAACATTACCAACTGCGCTGCATGCCGCAGTTAACAGAAAGAATTTAGTTTAGTTATTTAAATGATCAACAAGTATTTTATTTCAATGCATACCAATAATTCGCTTTATAGGTACTTTATTTTCTCAATTTTTATGAGTAATTAATGAATAACTAATTGAAAAATTTTCTCTAATAAAAACGGTAAATTTATCACCTAACTTATTCGTTTGAAAATGTTTGTTATCTCCCATATATATTCAACAATGCCAGTAAATAAAATTTAAGAAACAGCTGATGTGATATTTAGAGGAGATGCATAGCAGAAAATTTATCATATCGGCCAAGCAACGTCTGATGATCGTTTGTCGTTGCTATGAGCTTAGTAGAGCGGTCGATGATGAGCCATTCATAGGCTGATCATAAGGCGCTGATCCTTGTCCAAGCATTAATAGCCTAGCCTCGAACGATACTCAATACACAGTAAAAAATTTACGTCATTGCGTCAAAAAATTTAATGTTAAAAATTTTTGTGTTAAATATTTAACACTTTTATGTGTAAATTTAACATTTTTATGTTTAAATTTAACAATCATTATGTTAAATCAACACAAAAAAGTGTTAAATATTGAACATAAAAATTTTTAACACAAAATTTTTTGACACAATGACGAAAAATTTTTTACTGTGTATGGGTATGAGTTCTTAACTTGAAAAGTAATTCAGTCAATATATTTGTTAATAAAAATAAAATTTTTGTAATTTACATACATTTTTTGCATTAATTTTCTATAAGTTCTGCAAGAAGTAAATTCATCACGTCATCGGCCAAGGATAGACTGATGATCGTATGTCGTTAGTAAGAGCATCGATCGGTGGCCAATGGTGTACCAGCCATAGGGCGATGATAGAGTACCGATGCTCGGCCTAGCATAAGTAGCCTAGTCTTGGCCGATCATCGGTTTTTTCCGAGCATCGGTGACTTCGTATGGGTACTTGCCCACTCCGCTGGGCGTTTTATAGAATTTAATTTTTAAATTTAGACTTGAAATTCAATTAGAGTATTGTTTTAACTTACACAAACTCCCAATTCTATCAAATTGGCATGCACCTTTTATCCATAGAATTATTCTAAGTTATATTCATTATAACTTTCATTGCGCAATCATTATAACATTCCCCCTTTTTTTTTTTTTTTTAAATGAATAATAATTGATAAGAAAAAAAAAATTTGTAATGAGCATTGAAAGTTTCAGAAATTGAAGGTCTCATAAGTGAAGAAATCTACCTAGTAAATAAACATAACCCATAGAATTAAAAACTTTATATTATACCAATGACAATCGGATAAAATAAATTTAGTTATAATAAAAATTCATTATTTCTAAATCAAAAAAATATAGATTTCGGATAAGTAATCACTAACGTATCATATGAGGTAACTTATGAGGAAGTAACCGAATAGTTTGAAATCATATTCTCGACTGAATTAAATGTTTGCAAACGTATTACTTTGGTTTAAATTAGTTGCCTATGACAACCGTAATTTACAATAAAAAAATTATCGTTTATATTTGTGTCATACCTTTTGCAAGGGACACATCAACTAGGTCAGCTAGTTTATATCCCTAAGTGCGCTAATTATCACTTTTATAATCCCAGTCAAACGTACACAAGCAACACCCGACTCTCATGTATTTAAAAGTGTAAAAAGCTAGAAAATTATGTCAATAAAATATTTTAACTATTTAGCTGATGACAAAAAGAAATTTTTCTAAAATAATCAAGATAATTTCGCAAAATATTGGAATTATACTAGCTATATTCTCTAAAAATTTTCATGTTGATAAGGGAATCAACGATAGTAATTGATTTCTTTAGAAAAATCGTTAATTTTTGATAAGGTGATGTAAGGTACCCGCGGGTAATAAGGCGTAAGTGATAGAAATGCTATTTAAAATAACTGCTTCCGCTAAAGACTTCTCTAGTAGAAGCGTCTAGTATAAAAATGTCGCTACAAGTTTAGAGTCCCGATACAACGTTCCTTATCTTCTAGACTTCATCATTCGTCATATGCTAAAGTAGCGCAGAAGAATTCCTAAAAAACGATTTGAGTAAATGGCAAACATTTTTTATAATTTTATATTTAATAATTTAAAATCATTGTTCTAATTCTTATCACCATCTTAAACAGCATTGTTGCTCAATTTAAGTGATGATTGATCTCTAATACCAATTTTATCAAGTATAGTATTTTCAGTATGTATAACCCGCAGGCCTTATTACTCTACCGTAGTAAAATAAGCCCTATTTATAAGGTTTTTGAAAAAATTTAGTTTTGTGCTTGTTTATGGTGAAAATTACCATTACTCCATTATATTTTATGGCTAATGTGTTAATTTAAAAATTAATGATACATTGCAATAATTAAATGCAATATTTTCGATTTTTTTCAAAATCTCCCTTAGCTAGGCCTTAGTACTCGCCGGTACCTTATTTTGAAAAAGATATGGCTTTACAGTAATTTCATTAAAAAATCATTTGAATTTTTTACAATATTGTCTGGAAATTTTTTATGCAAGTAATTTTACTTAACGTGAAATTAAATAAAAATTATTTATTTTAATGTTATACTTATATAGTATATAAAAATTATTTACGATTTAATAACAAATAAATAGTTATGAAAAAAAATTTATCCAAGAATATTTGATGCACAAATGACTACAGCAGTTAAAACCAAGTCTAAATGATAATTAATTTAAAAAAAAAAAAAAAATGTTATTTAGAAATTGACAAAAAAAATTTTTTTTTTGATGCAATCTTTTAAAAAGGTTACTCTGTGATCTAAATTTTATTTTAAATAATTTTCTTAATTTTTATTTATTAAATATTTCAATTTCCAGATAAATAGTTTCGTATCTTTTAAAACAGCACATTTTTATTAAAATATCTCCAAAGTAGTTAAAAAATCATTAAAATTAGTAGAAGATGATGATGATGATTGTTAAAGGAAATTTATTGACACCTGGAAGTTACACATGCCTTTATTTGGTCCAGCACATGTGCGTGAGGGCTCGCACATGCCTGTATACACACACTAGTTTCTGAACAGTACCGAACGGTACTGTATATCTGCCCATGAAAGCTTTAATACACAATACCAATAATAACTTATCGTTAGTTCACCCTCCATAGATCTGAGCTCTCGGTCGACCCTTCAAATAATACCAAGCCCCGAATCGTCGCATCCCCAAACATACGAGATTCCGACAGATGCTGAGTAGGCCGAACGATTTGAAAGTGTGTATCACACACTAGAAAAGTTTGATCCATGTGTTGTGTGTAGATATGTGTGTATAGATAGAAGAGTTTTGGTATATTACTAGCATTAGTAAGCAGATCAGACCTCTGTCTCATTTTAGACCCAGGGGGATGATGCCCCCCTAGCCACAATGAGCCGTGGGGGCAGGTGTGGTTCCCCTTATTTTCAGGATCGGCGCGTGCCTCACACGAGCGGGGGCGGAGTTCACTCATTGTGTTATATTTTGCCAAAAGGATCAACTGTATCTCAACCACTCAGAGTTGAGTCATCTGCAGATATTTTGGATCGTTTATACTCTTATAATTGGTTGTAACCGAAAAATTAACCTTTTCTTTAATTTATTAATTTTTTATAGATGAGTTAAGAGATAAAAATATTTATTTAACAACTAGCTGTAACCTGCCCGCTTCGCTGGGCATTTTATAGAATTATATTTTTAGATCTAAACTTGAAATGAAAAAAGAAAAATAGAAAAATTACAGTATATAATGTAACATGGCGTTTCGTGATGCACGGAGAGAAATGGATAGCGTTTAACATAATATTAGTATGGTCTCCAGCCCGATACCAAAATAGTATGTGTAATATTGCAATTCAGTATTGTAACGAGTCCCATAAGTATGGCGTTATTTACTATGTAGTATAGCAATGGTGCTATTGTATTTCTCTCACGTATGCATAGCAGACTTGGCAAGACGGTATGGTCCTGAGACCCATATACTACATTGCAGACAACGCAATGGTACTAGTAGTTCCTGCTATACGTTTTGGTGTGTTAAGCAATTATACTATTGCGTTACCGCCAAAACTATTATCTTAATTATATTAACATAAGAAAAATAAAATAACATATAGATGAAAAAAATTTTTTTTTGAATTATTTCTTTCATATTTTTAATAAGACAGACATAAATTCTTGTAATTTTTAAATTGATTTTTGTTTTAATTTTTCTTCACTAAAACCAATTCATATCAAAGTAGAAATTAAAAAAAAAAAAAAAATCATATCATGAAATAATTAATATCATTTATATAATGTAGTTCGGATATAACCTACTGCTATAATTAAATAAACATTATTGTTATTCCAATTGTATTGTAGCTAATATCACAATATTGGCTAGGTCTACCTGCCAAAAGGATTGTACATACAGCAAGCCAGTATGGGCCTGACGGCCATACTTGCATTGCGGCGTTCGCGATAACTATTGCCAATGTTACCATTCCCGCAATGGTCGAATCATCTATGTGTAGAATTTAATAATGGATAAAAATCTTCGATACCATACTGTATGGCGTTCTCGCCCATACTGGTGTAGTGGTGTCTACCATCCATTTTTCTTCGTGTGAAAACTCGAAAAATTACAGTTTTAGATTGTAAATATTACATATTTTATAAGAATTACATTGTAAAATGTAATATTTATATTGAAAGCTTTGAAAATTAATATTCAAAGTTTAAATTAGAAAAATGTTATTTCAAACTGTAATTTTTATAGTTTTGAATATGACGGGACACTTATTACTATTTATAATGATATTTTTCAACTTTTTTTTTTCCGTGTGACCGTAGTTTTTAAACGCAAATGATGTTTGAATTCTACTAACCTTAGGTAGTAACTGTTATAATTTCTGATGATATTTTTTACTATCTGGATAATAAATATAACTATTTAGAATAATAATAGTAATTAATTCTAGTTAAAATACAGGATTGTAGCAATTATTATAAATATGGTGAATGCTACAATCTAGATGATTTATACAATCATCTAGATAGTATTCACTGTTATCGGGTTGATGATAGAAAATTTTACCATAATTGCTACTATTCAATTTTCTCCCGGTAGTAATTAAATTATGTAACTAACAGTTTTAATGAACCCACTAAAAATAATAGAGATCCTCAAAATACATAAATCTAACAATTGAAAATAAAAAGCAGCCCTTAAATTTAGTTCCGAAACGTTATGCATAAATAATAGCATCTCTCATAGTAAGTGACGCGTACTAAAATATCTGCTATCCCACTTAGTCTTTATCCACTTTCAAGGTTTCTCTCTTTATTATTTTTTTTTTCATCTGCAGCAGGATACAAAAATCCACTTGGCTCCTTGTCAGCATCACCGGGCCTGCTGCCCGGTGAAAACTATGCTTGAATAAAATCTCAACGGTCACTGGCACACACATGCACACACTACTAAGTACGCTGGGGGGTTCAATAGTATCGAATCCACAAAAAGGGGCGAGAAAACTGGTGGCAAGAGAAAATGGGGTACAAAGAGAGGGGGTAAGTAAAAAGAGACATGTGTGCCTAGGGATGAAAGATAGAGCCGCCAGAAGCAGTTTTTAGACGCGTGTCTTCTGGTTCCTCTCCCCTAGATGCGTCCACACACTTATAAATACACAGACACACAAATTTTATAAATGGATGTTACTATTATGTGTGCTCTGGTAGGCTGCATGGGCTAGGAGAGGTAAAAGTGGCTGGTGCCAGTGTGAATATGTATTAAAAATGTACGCGTGCCACTGGTAAAGTTGCAAGCTGGATTTTGATAGTCCGGGACTTGATGCGGTATAGAAACTTACGGACCTATCAGAAACCATCGCGGGGAATGGGTTAAATCCGAGATTCAATTGTAGAAAGGGCTCACACCCATCCTTGCAGAAGGATATGTTCACAAAAAATCGCAGGACGCACGAGGGGAAATTGCAATGCACACTGACGCTACATATGAGTTTTTTGATTTATCCAAAAGGGTTGTTTGTTAACTGGTAAATATATGTGTGTGTTTGTTCATGGCCAGTTCGACCGCAGACTTCTCACTCACCTGGACGTGCCTTACAGATACTTTTCACCTGGAGATCATTGAAACATTGTTATTAGCTGGTAATTTATGACTAATTTTGCTTTCTAGTTTCAGTACTGCAGAGATGTGAGAGTACCGGAAGATCAATACAGATCCCAATGAATGACCTTGACTGAATATTTTGCGAGTTTGGTAGATTTTTAAAATTACTGGGGAACCTGATGATTAGACTTGTCCTAATTCAATCAGAGTATAATTCATTTTTGGTGCAAGATTTTTGAGTGTTTTCAACGAATTTTTGATTTTTTGTTTGATTTATATATAAACGGTAAGAAGAACTGGGTTCTGTCAGAGTTTTATTTAAATAAATAATAATACACTGATAGAAAATTTATGTTGACTCAAGAGATATTTTCTTGATCTAAGAATTTATTTTGGAAGATAAATGATTATTTTGCTTTAAGAATTTCTTGTCTTGATTTAGATTTTCTTGGCTTAAGAGCTATATTATCTTCAATCGATACATTTAGTTTTTCAACCCAAAAACCTTATCGTTTAAAATACATAAAATAATTCATCAAAGTATATTTCAAAAACTAAATAGTCTTTAATTGTTAAACCGAAAAAAAATTATTACTTGGAAATAAGTAAATTAATGACTCAAAAAAAAGCTATTCTTAACACAAGTCGGTAACATCTTGAATCAATGTTATCGCCTATCTTGAACCAAGAGACAAAAATTCTTGAAAGAAATATATTTATATCTAGTTTCAAGAGTTCAAATTTTGAAGAAAAAAAGTTTCTTGAATCAAGATTGTTTTTCTATCAGTGTATATTTTATTATTTTTATTTTTTTAATTTATATGCCAAGACAATAAGCCTAATGGTAAGTACAAAAATGTAACAGTTTTATTAAATCACGTAAGTATTATAATGTAAATTTAGAACTTCAAGGGAAATAATTTTATGTTCAGTGAAATAAAATAAAAAAAAAAAATAACGTAATACATAAAGATACATTGTCTAAACGATATTATGCAAAGTAAATATAAATTTATACAAAATTATACACAGAAACAATAGTTTACGTAATAATTTAAATAGTAAGAGGTTGCAAACATAATAAATTGTCAGGAATTTGCTTCTTTGTTCATAAAAAATTCATGTTTTATTTTTGAAGATTTGAAGTGACGATGAGTTCGTAATTTCTGTTGGTAATTCCTGCCACAGACGGATAGCTGATACCAAAAATGAATGCTCATAGACGATGGTAGAGAAATTAGGCATTTTGAACGTATTATTGATTTTTGCTGCAAGTCTGTTTGATCTCCTGACATCAAGATCTTCATTTGGGAATAATTGTCGCAGGAATTTAGGTTCACCGGTTTCTACAATTTTATAAGTCAGACAAGCTAAAAAATATTCCCTTTTTGAATTAACACTGAGCCATTTTAGAGTGTGTCTATAAGGTGTAATATGCTCATCTCTTTTTACATTAAAAATAAATCTTATAGAGTTATTGACTATCCGCTGTATATAGTAGTTAAAGATGGTTGTCCTTCATATCACAATAAAAGAAAACATCAATGGTCATTTTTCTAAACAATAAACAGCTGGTCCAACTTACAATTTAGATAAAAAATGAATTTTTCAGAAAAATCCTGTAAAATTCACGTAACACTCTTTTTGTAATCACCATAACTTTCAAAAAACAAAACTAATTCTTTCAAATTTTTTTTCAATATTTTCGTAAATTCATTGTTACAAACTAATTAAAAAACCACAACTCTATTATTATTCGTTTGATTCTAAAATAATAAGATGTGTACTGTCGAAGCTAAAAAATTTACATTTTAGACAGCCTTGTATATAAAAGATTTATAAACATAAAGAGTGTGAAGACTTGCTTCTTTTACCGGAGCGTGCTAGATGGTGTTCGCAAAGATTTCCATTCTATCCACGGGAATTTTATTATTCTGTAATCTAACAGAGTATTGTTATTTTTGTTATTATTTTTCTTTCTCTGATTAATATTTTATCTACTACAAAAAATTCACAAATAACACCAGCGCTTAAGCCATGGACATTTAGATTTTCCAAACTTTCTATATACTTTTCTAAGACATTTAATTTATTATGATTAATAGCTAAAGTAATTATAAGTAGATTAGAGTGTCAACATTTGTTGGTTTATTTTCTTATATATTTTATTTTATTTATTTAAATAATTTCAATGCCAAGACGTTGAGCCGAATGGCAAATTTTGTATACATAGATAGTGTTTAAATAAGTACAATAAATTTTGAAATATTAATAAAATATTTAAAACAGATTGCATTTTAAAAAACATACATCATATTTTTATATTATTTTCCAGCATACTAATTTCTAACTATTCATTACTTAATAAAAAATCAAATAATTTGACGTAGAAAGTCGCTAAACTAAGAACGTTTACAATCTCAGGAGGTAAGTCCTTCCAAAACCGGATAGCTGGTACTACAAATGAATGCTCATAGGTCGTAATAGCAAAATTTTGCATCTTGAAAGAGATATTATTATTATTAGCTTCCATGTAGTGTCATTTTCGTTATATAACAAATAGTAATTACTAAAATAAAAAGAATCTTTGTTGTAAGATAATTTTTTGTACCATTCGAAAGGTTCTAACCAAAATTTTCGATTTTTCACGATTTCATAAATTTTTTTATAATTTTTTTATGAAGTCAATTTTTTATGATGTTTTCAAAGAAATTAAAAAAATTTTTTAAATATTTAAATAAATCAAAAAATATTAAGCCAAATCATAATTTGTAATTTTCAATAGTAACATAGTGACTGCAGGTTGCTCATTAATCTTAATTGCATTTGTAGAAACTTTTTCAACTTTTTCTGCATAGTTTGAATATTCTCTAATGAAGCAGACTAAAATTTTTGAACTTGTCATTTAATCACTAAACTGATAATAATTTTTCACAAACTCTACCACGTTCAGTTGACCATATAAATTGCAAGGAATAAAATTAAAAAAATGAATAAAAGAATAAAAAACGGAGGGTTGAAAAAGAAATAAAGAACCAAAGAGGTATAGAGATCGTTTCTCGATTCGGGATTGGCTGGGGAGCTAACGAAAGAGCGTCTCGGATGTCTGTATCCGGTTGGTCACTTCCGGCACGCGTTAAGACACGTGGCTATAAGCGTGGCAGAATCCCCTTCTAATATGAGTAGACGGGTGTATGTACGGGTACTTGAGGAACAAACTCCACCCCCCGTCAACTATATTTTCTTACAGAGGGTCTTAAAATATTTATATATATATATATATATCGAGTATGTACATTGTACATGTGAGGGTCCAGTTCTCAAACTTAGCTTCCGAAGTTTTTTTGTCAAGTAGGAAATGTCCATCGCACACGTTTTGATAATTATAACGGATGTTTCAATGAGCATGTGTTTCAGCTTTTATTCAGAGCGTATGGAAAAAAAACAACTTTTAGATAGAAATACCCGTGAAATTAAAGATTTTATTTGTTGTTCGATGGATTGTCATTTGAGACTCACTTTTTTCAGTATTTAATGTAAATATGTATTTAATTTTTTATTTACAGATTGACGAGTAATTGTCATAACAGAATTAATTAGGTTAATTCTATTATTATTGCTGTGTGGTCGAGATAAATTGATTTTTTGATACTTATATCTTAAGTAGTGTCTAAAAAAATTAAAGAGGTTCAGAAGAACCACTTGTGTTATCAGCAGTATCTAAGTACTTCATACAAGCTTTCGAAGAAGATAGTTTATAAAAAAATGAATGACATCACTACTCCATAAGATTTATTGTTCATTGAAGAAATGCAGGTTGATCAAATTCAATATTGTGATAAATTCACAGAGAAAAAATAGGAAAACGATTAACCCTAAAGGCCATCCTTGCAACTTCTCACTAATTTCATACCGAGGCGCTTAAAATTGCATTTACAATGTTTTTGAGCTCTTCGAGCTCAAAAGTCTGATGGAGGTTTCATAGAACACTATTTTTTGAATTTTCAAACCGCAACAACTTTTGGATGAATCAATCGATTTTCACGCGGTTGGAGGCATTCGGTGTAGTTTTTCAGCCTTATTAAGAATCTTTTAATTAATCGAACTAGGAATTTCAGAATAATTGAGGAGTTGACTTGCAAAAGGGTATCTTTTCATTTTTGATTGATCGAGACAAAAAACTGGTTATCTTCAATTATAAATATTTTTATTTAACTTTTTTAATTTAGCTACAAAGTGCTATTGGTTATGAAGCTACAATTCGATTTTTATTCCGAAATCTTTATAATTCTTAAAGTAATTAATATTAAAAAGTTCCAAATCTGCTCTTTTAAAATATGAAAAGATACCTATTTGAAAATCAGCTCCTCAATTCCGAAAAAACACTTTCTTCAGTTTTCTTTCGTTCATGATATCTCTCAACCGAATCAACCGATTTCGACCATTTTGGCGGCGATCGACGTGATTTTTTTATGTTAAAAGATGATTAATTTTTGGAATCGATCGGCAGAACCGTTTAAAAGTTATTCCAAAAAAATCAGATTTGAAAAATTTTTCTCAGTTTTGTTGAGATTTTTCAAATCTACCTGTCTAAATTGTATTAAAAATTCAAGTTTGGCCAAGCCCAGCTATTCAAATGGCGCCAGCTGGATTTTTGCAAAACGGGGTTGAACCAATAATT
Source organism: Cotesia typhae (assembly GCF_013202065.1). NCBI lineage: Eukaryota > Metazoa > Arthropoda > Insecta > Hymenoptera > Braconidae > Cotesia > Cotesia typhae. The sequence continues at coordinate 3,086,332 of NW_027423725.1, forward strand.
TCCCGATTTTGAAAGATCTTCGATTTTCTTAGCGGGAAATTAAAAAATTGAGTTCAACCAAGAAAATGGTAAGAAAAAGAATGAAATTATTTTGGAGCGAGAAGGAAAATTTTTTTTAAATTTTTAATTAATCTAAAATAAATTTTTTCTTTTAAAACAATTTTTTGGGTCAAAAAAATGTATTTCAGAGTCACAAAGTTTGCAAAATCATCAACTTTGATTTAACTCCAAATTTTCTACAGTGTAAAGGAAAAAATAATTTTTTTTATGCATAAAATCATATTATTTTTCTTTGATATTGAACTATTTAAAGTCCTTGAAAACTAAAAAAAATTTCCCTTTAAATCTGAATCGTAAAATATGTTAATTTTATTACGATAAACAAACTTATATAATAAAGTACTACTACAATTTCGGATTCTATAATTCAATAGTAGAATAATAAAAGACTCGAAAACTCACAAAGAACTTCTTTAAACCACTATAAATTTCAATAAAATTCTCGTTTATTGAAAAAGGTTACCTAATCACATTAGAAATCGAAAGTCAGGTCAAAAACAAGGACAAGGTCGAATCTAATAATTATGAACAATAGAATTTTATGATAAATAAACGATACGCGGTAGAAATATTTGAAATTTAAATAATAATAACAATGATAAATTCCTTTAAAAATTTTTATATACACTTGTACACCCGGCGGTTTACGTAAGGCACTTGCTGCATCAAAAATCCAAAGTAGCTTGGCTTGATTTTCTGAATGGCGTGGGATGAATAGAATAAAAAAAAAAAACAGAATGGAATATCCGAGCCGACTAAACTAGTCGAGACTAGACCTGATGTAAAGACCAACCAGACGCACGACCTGCGTCCTGGATGGAGCAGGGCAGGCTGCCGATGACAAAGAGACCAGTTTAAGAAAAACCGACAAAGAACTTAGAGTTCCTTTTGTCACCCGGAATATGACTGTTATATATCCAGCATCTAGTGAGTTTAGTTCACTACTCGGTGGACTAGTAGACATAGAAGGTGACACAAAAGTAGATACTATGGACTAGTGAATATGAAGAATCGTTGGATCCAAAATCTGAACCAACGAATGTATGATTTAAGTCTTAAGATTCAGTCGGTTCGATGACGGCAGGCACCATCCATCCACCTTTCGATCGATATGTGTACAAATGAATCAGTACCTGAAAAAACTAATAAAAAAAAAAAGAGAGGATGGAGTCTTTTCATGATCAAACACGCAAGAGGTTTGTGTAGACAGGTGGACCTGGTAGCATTGATTTCTTTTACGATTTTGCATCTGCCTCTGTGTATGATGCCTGCTTCTAGAGCTACAAGTAAGCCGGGGGTTCATTTATAAGCTAGTTTCCTAGAAATACGCTACCAAACTCATTTATATACTTTTTTATCTTTTTTCACGGCTTACCAATAGAATTTATCGATCATCATTCTCCTTTATGGATTCAACATTATTTTTCAATTTCAATACACACTTTTGTGGCACGCACCACATTTTTTAGAAACTGAAGGTTAGTTGTGACATCAAAATTTGGTTGAGTTGAATATTTTTTCGACAATATTTGGAAATTTATTGTTGAAGAAAAGTGGATTTTAATGCTTGTTTCAAGGAAAATTTAGATTTTTGTCAAGGTGTAGAAAATAGATAAAATTGAAAAATTTTTCATGTGATAAATTAAACCCTATTACCTGAGTGTTTTTGTGTTTCTTTTTTTTCAATCCATTTAAAATCAAAAAGGCCATTCGGCAGCTGAAATGGAAGTAGATTTCATAATTTATTACTAAATGCCTAGCAATTGAAGAACAATTGATTAAGGCAGATAATGAAGCATGTGAATTGAAGCTTATTTAATAAGCTTTCAGATGCAATTTACGAAAAAAACGAAGTTATCGCATTCAAAAGTTATTGCAAGAAAAACCAAAAAAAGTCGAATTTTTTCTCGATTTTTGAAATTTTTAATCTCCTCTTATTCGTGATCTACTTGATTGAGGGAAATAAATTAGCATGGAAATTGAAGGTTATTAAATAAGCTTCAAGATGCAATTTACAAAAACATAAAAAGTTATTGCATTCGAAATTTATTGCCAGAAAAACCAAAAAAAGTTGAATTTTTCAAAATTTTTTGAAATTTTGAATCAGCTCGTATTTCTAAAATAACCGACCGATTTAGCTCATCCTCGAACTTAACTTCGGTAATTATCCGTAGAATATAAACGCTAAGTTTAATGAAGATCCGTTAAAAATTGAAAGAGTTAGAGTAGAGACAAAGCCGGTTATATCGTATATATATAAACTTTTGAACCATATACATTTTCTAACTCAGATTGACAAGCTGAGTAAGAATATACAAAAATTTTTTGAAAATTCTGACATGAGGACCAATGCAATATTTAGTTAGATTTCTATGAAATCTACTAAAAAATCCAGTAAGCCAATTTTTTAAAAAGTTAAAGCTCTTTGAAAGAAAAGCAATTTTTTTCAACAATTCATAAATTTTTTTTTGATTCGATAAAAAAATTTTTGTTAATTCTGAAGAACGTTTTTTGCAGGGTAGAAGCATCCCTAATTTTTTGAGTCAACTTGCTAAACCTATAGGCCTCATTACTTGACTACACTTCAAATTTTCGATTTTTTCAATTTATAATAAAAATAAACATTTCTGTATTCGCTTTTATGGAAAATGTCTTTAAATAAAAATTAGTATCGAAATTTTCCATCGGTCTTTTTATCTGCGGGTGCATTATTAATAAATAAGTTTACTTACTTAAATTGAGGGATGAACTCCTTAGACTCTATAATTGTTGGCTCCTTTTGTCAAGTGATCGGATTTTTGTTACTATGATGATGGCCTGATGACATTGTTTTTTTTTTATGAGAACAATATTCTGTTTGAATGTTTGACACATAAATTATTAATTAAAAAAAAAAAAAAAACCGTAACTGAAGTGAGCGAAAATTCTTCTACACAATTGTAATAAATTAAAATAAGTATGTATTAATATTTTGTAATCGATCTTTTTAATACCGCGAAATAACATACACTTAGATTTGAATTTGAATATATCAAGTTATTTACACTCTCAACACATTAAAACTTGTAAACTCTTGATAAATAATTTTTATAACCACAACACATCAACAATATTTTACTCCAAAAGTTCTTAAACGATTTAATATTAAAAATTTAATCACAAAATATCTCAAATAGTGAATAAAAAATTGAAAACTGCTTGCTAAGGACAAAATTACTCACAGATTAAATACAATAATTGGTAGTGGAATTGAACAAACATCTACTAATTAGTTAATTGGTTTATTCTTAATTAGGATCATTCGCAACTGGTTGACGAAACAATCCGATCCAGGGAAAAATTAATTTGTGTTTGTCCTCTCAATTTCTCTATGAACTGTCGTCGCTTCATTAGTTTATCAGAAAAATAGCTTTCGACCACAAAAAGTGTCGCATTTACTTTCATATAGTCAGATAATGAATATAAAAAGAGGTCTTTGGTGTCTTTAATCTGTTTTAGCTTCTCATAAATCATTTTTTGTTTACGCTGTTCGGTTAAATTTGGTGAGCCTGAAAGTTCTAATAATTTTATTCTATGACCGTCCAAGTACTGAGTTTTATCAAAATTAATAATTTGATAATTTTTCTTTACATCTGAAAATTAAATAAAATCAATTATGCAATATGATTCAATTTATTCTTTCTTTCTAAAAAGTAATTGGAACAATTATGCATTCTTTATCGTAAATAATTATTAAACTGAATAATTACCTTTTGGATACTCAAGACTGTATAGTGTTGGTTTAGTTTTACTACTGCGGTTTGCCAATCTGACTTGATGCCAAGGTAACGGAGCAAATTGCGTGTAAGGGTTTAGAGTGTAGACTATGATTGAATCTTTGTTGTTATCATAATGTAAGTAATATGATACCAACATATCAAACTTTCTGAAAATCTGAAGAATCGTATTAGCGATTCGGTCATGAGGCCTTTCAGAAATGTCAAGAATAAAAATCGGTGATTTTAAATTCCAGATTGTTGAGCGCATAAACTCAAAAATGAGTGATACCAGATTGGGTATAGGTTCAAATTTGATGACGTATGTAGGATAGCTAGGATGACACCCTTCGATTCGTTCAGGTTTGAGATCACCATTCACTACAATCTGCGGATTTCCAATATCGATTCTTCGACTTACAATTTGGTCATTAACTAAATTAGAAGTTTTTATCACTGGGTTTGAGTTATTCGTGAAACCATTATCAATCAATTCCATCTGTTGAAACAATAAACGATTTTTAGAATGATCACAAATAATTAAAGTTAATTAAGAAAAATAATTGACTTATTGTATGATTGATGAGGCGCGTTTTGATATCTAAAGTGTGAATGTTGCTTCCATTTGAAAAGTGACCAGTAAATACACAACAGCACTATAAAATAATCTATTCGAATTGCATTGTTTAGTTGATGTTTGTGAATTCAAATAAATGATTTTAGAAGAAACTAAAAAAATCAAAGGAAATTTTTAAAATTTATTATTATTTCTCTAAAAATGCAATGTGATTCTAACTTACGAGGAAGTAACTGAATAGTTTGAAGTCATGTTATCGACTGAATTGAATGCTTGCAAACGTATTACTGTGTTTTAAATTAGTTGCCTATGACAACCGTAACTTACAATAAAAAAATTATCGTTTATATTTGTGTTTTACCTTTTGCAAGAGACACGTCAACTAAGTCAGCTAGTTTATGTCCCTAAGTGCGCTAATTGTCACTTTTATGACCCCAGTCAAATGTACACAAGTAACACCCGACTCTCATGTATTCAAAAATGTAAAAAGCTGGAAAATTATGTCAATAAAATATTTTAACTATTTAACTGATGACAAAAAGAAATTTTTCTAAAATAATCAAGATAATTTCGCAAAATATTGGAATGATACTAGCTACATTCTCTAAAATTTTTCATGTTGACGAGGGAATTAACGATAATCATTGATTTCTTTAGAAAAATCGTTAATTTTTGATAAGGCGATGTAAGGTACCCGTGGGTAATACGGCCTAAGGGGTTAAATCCACTTGTAATTTTAAAAAAATCAAAATTTTTTTTTGCATATTTTGAATATATATATTCAAGAATATTGTTTCTAAATTTCAAAGTAATCCGGTAAATATTTTCGGAGTAATGAGCGTATTTGTAAAGACGTCTCCAAGCGTTTAAAAGTAGGCGGAACTGTAACTTTAAATAATAGCCAAAACTTTAAATGCATTTTTCTCGAAACGATGTTTTCAAAGTAGGTGAGGAATATTTCTCCGAAACGGCTTGACCGATTGACTTGAAATTTTCACAGGATCTTCTTAGATACTATTGTCAGGTTATGATCGAAGGAATAAAGTTTCTGATAAAAATTTCGATTTTTTTAGTCATTTTAAAGTGTAAATTTTCGTGCTAAAAAAGATGTTTTTTGTTGGGAAGCCGTCATTTTGTCTAAAATCAAAATTTTGACTATTTCTTCGATCATTACCTGTATTTACCTATCCTTAAAGTAATCCTTTTGGTTTTTTTTTAGTAAAATAATTTAGATCAGAGATATCTTCCTCACCGCCAGACACCTTTTTGTGGAGGACCTTCAGGAGATCTTCTACAGGAACGACGGAACCCTATATTTTTATTAATAAAATATGAATTCTTAGAATACGTTAAATTCGCTAAATGCTCATATATTTTATGTATATATTCAATAAAAAGCCTCTCCAGAAAAAATTAACAAAAAAACACATTTTTTTCGAACTTACAAGTGGATATATTTAAGTGATGATTGATCTTTAATACCTATTTTATCAAGTACTAGAAATTCGAATGGCGCGCTACGCGCGCACCTAAACCTTAACCAATAATGAATCGTGGCCCGTTTTTAATTTTGTGTTTGTTTACGGTGAAAATTACTATTACTTTATTATAGTCTATGGCTAATGTATTAATTTAAAAATTAATGATACATTTCAATAATTATATGCAGTATTTTCGATTTTTTTCAAAATTCCCCTTAGCTAGGCCTTATTACCCTCCGGTACCTTATTATTGATTTTTCACTTCCCAGTAAAATATTACTCTTTAGATACTCACTTCTAAAAATATACTAAAATGTGAAAAATCATTGAGATAAATGATTATTTTTCACTGTTTCAATATTAAAAAAGGCAATTTGATAGCCCAAACGGAAATAAATTAAATCTTGATTAAATTCGAGATTATATGTTCCTGATTACTGAAGAGATTTATCTATCTGATAGTAGCTTTGAATTATTACCTTCAATTGAAAAATTTTTTAATAACTATTTTGAACATTTGTATACATATATCTCATAATCATAATTCATAATACACATAAGAATTGCTGGAGAAATGAAGGTAAGATAACGATCTTGAAACCTTTCCACACGTTTAAATTAATAAGACTTTCGAAAGGTGTGAGGTGTTTTATTATCATGATCAAAATTTAAAATGTCAACAAAAGCATTTTTCAATTCTTTTCAGCGTATTTGGTAATTTTTTTGTTGTCAATTTCTAACGACTTATTGTCAATAAATTCCAAAGAAAGTATTTTAGTATTGTTAATCCGAATTTTTTGAAATTTCATCACATGCAAGGTTAAAAAAATCTAAAAATGAAAATTTTGAAAAGTTATCTTAAAAATTTTACTTTTATAAATTTTTTACAGTAAAAAATATTCAATTTAACAATTATGGTCCTAATTAAGAAATTTTACGGAAAAAATAGATACAAAAAATAAAACCGCATCCATATAAATTATTTAATCAGTATTTGAGTGATCGGGCGAGATTTATAACTGAAATTAGCTTTGAAGAACGCGCTTTCCAGTTTTGGGTAGTCGAGATACCCTCATTAATATTTTTATAAATTTTTTTTAAATTAGAAAATTTTTCAATGAAAATTCTGGGAGGTGCTTGGAAAAAAATATATTGACTTTTTTGAGGTACTCCATTTTACCCCCCGGCCCCCTGCTGTAGAAAATAAGAAAAAAGATATCCGTTTGATTCGAAAGCAAGGAAGCTAAACATAAAGAAAAGAATCTTAACGTATTTTATACCGGACGCGCAATAACAGAAAGCGATGATTTTTTATTAAATAAAATCCAGGTGTTAATCGAATAATAAAAGTTCAAAGAGGGTGTAACCATTTTATTGAGCGTACTTGAGCATACTTAGGAATCAAAAATCTTGGTATTCACGTTTTTAGGCGTGATAAAAAATAATAAAGTTGTGGAACTTCATCCCTTAATAAAAAGATTGCTTTCTGCATCATACATGAAATATATTATATATTATATGTCATAAGGAGGTTGTAAATTTTTAGCAGTCATATCATTTGTTCCTCACGTCACAAGATCTCGATTAAAGATCCGTTGATTTTGATTCAAAATTCAGTGGTAGAATAAATGCCACTGATCTAAATCGGGCAAGATGACATAAAGGCAAAAAGCATAATAAAGGCAAGTCAGTGAGAGGGTGTTTAGAATTTCATTTCCGGACATGAGGCCTGTCACGATTTATTCTATACTTGCTGTATTTACACGTATGTGTATGAAGATCGAGTCTAGTAGTTTTGAAAAGGCGACAGAGCACATACATCTGTCAGCAGATGCAGAGCAGATGCAGACAAGTGAGATGAAAGTCTTACATGGTGGATGTTTTTGTTGAGCCCTTTTACCTAGCTTATACTATATTCATGTATATATATATATATATATATATAAATGTGTACTCTTATACATTATTACTACCCTTGAATTTAAAACCGTGTAAAAATCTAATTGCAACCCTTTCGGAGTCGAGTAAATACACGAACACACAATAACTTGAATATGTTACGGCATTTTGGTATTTTAATTCTTGCAAAACTGGCTTAGAGGACTTTTTTTATTCCTTCATTATGAATTACTTTCGGGGTTAGTTTTTCAGGTATGTAAAGATCTCTATTGATTGTCAACCTCTACTCTGGAATCGGCACGCGACGTATGTAGGGAGAGTTTTAATTTTATTCGAAACAAAACAATTTTGTTTAGACTTGAATAAATAATATTTGTGAATTTATTTTATTATTTTTTTTTTTTTTAAGGAAGAATTGCAATTCTTATTTATAAAAATTTATCATCTACATTATTAAGAGAATAAGCAAAATTTTGTGGCCAGTGTATTTATAAGATAAAATGTTTTTATGGTTAAATTTGGTGTCGTTGGAAAAGTCTTGACCTGGAGTTGTGCCTTTTCAAGGTTTCATATCATTCTCACCGATAGTCAATTTATTATGATAAGTATTTAAGCTGCATTCGAAAATGCTCTATCTCTAGATACATAATTAAGACATGACCTTGTATTTTGTGAACTATTGACATTTTTAAAGATATAAGCTTACCCCTTCTTATATATAAACATGTTATATATACTAATATATGTTATAATATAATTTACTTATATGTTATATATATATATATATATATATATATATATATATATATATATATATATATATATATATATATATATGTATATATGAAAAATATATCAAAAATGCATGTGGGTACTCAAATGAAAGCTCGTGATAAGTGCGACATCGAGATGAGCTTATATCTTAGAAAACGTCAATAGTTAAAAAATTTCGGTGCAATTTAATAAGAGACATTATTAAATTGCTAGTAATTATTTAATTTGTTTATTTTTTTAAGTATCAAAATAGTCAATTAATTTTTTGTTCATTAAAAATAATACGTCAAATTTGTCATTTTGAACATTTTTTACCCAAAATAAAAATTTTGAAATTTTATCATCTTGAAAAAAATTACAAGCAATATTTCATAACTCCATCATTAAAATTAGTCATAACTCCAATTTTCATAAAGTGAGAAAATTAATAACCGGAATAATTGCTACTAATAAAATAAAAAATAAAATTTCTTAAGGTGTAAAAAAATTTTTTTAATGTTTCAACATCTTACCTTCTATCAGCATTTATATTTGTACCTTTTTCAGGTAGTTTGTAAAAGCAAGGCATTTTTAAGAGCTACTTAAGATAATTAGTGATATATTTTTGTTTTTCACGCTCGTAATTTGTAGATCACTAGAGATACAGATTATCCTTGAGTAAAAAAAAAAAAAAAAAAACAATTCTATTTCTCTGAAATAAAAGAAAGCGTGAAAACGGGGTGGGTATTAAAATACAAAGGTGTGGTTTTGAAGGATTTGGGATCTAGACAAAGCTAATCATTATTATAGCTGTCGGTGTTTTTTTTTTTTTAATTTTCAGGTATGAAAAAATCCTTAGCGTTGTACCGGCTGTTTTCAGTGATCTCTGTAATGATTTTAAAATTATTTTTTGTCACTTTGTAATTAATGATTTTTTTTTTTTTTCGTACGGGAAAAATGAAATTTATTGATTTTTTAACGAAAAATTGAACTATTTTTCCGGAGTAATTTAGTCATTTTCACCCCAAAAGTTGAAGTTATTAATAATTACCTCGAAGTAATTAATGAAAGAATACTGGTGATCTTATCATTAAAATGAGGGGTGTTTTATAATTACTACCTCAAACTAAGTTGAAAAGTACATTTAAAAACCATCCAGAATATCGATTTTAATTTAACCGTGTCTGTCTATAATTCTATAATTGGTTATATTTTTAATTTTTTTTTAATCTAAAATTAATTGTTGTAAAATATGAAACTCAGTCAAATTTTTGTTACTTTTTACATTTTAAGCGAATAGATGCCAAAAAAATTATTGACTTTTTTACAAAAATTTCTTTTTGGATTAAAATAAAATTTCAAATTTTTCATCATTTTTGAAAGACTTAATTTTTTTTTATTCATATTTTTCTACGAAGAATTTTTACTTTTTTACAACTAACTGATTTTAAGAAATGCTGAATTTTTTAGTAGTTTATTTTCTTGAAGTTAGATTTATACAAAAAATATCTGCCTAAATGTGGCAGATATCGTTAATTTTCCTTGAAAAATTACAATATTCAAATCTTCAATAAATAAGATGTATTTCTTCTTCACGAAAAATTTAAATTACTAAGAAATATAAAAAAAAAATCCAATTTTCTGAGTGCATTCAAATTTCCGGAAAAAAAAAACAGAGTCAAGTGCACGCTCTTGAAACCATTATTCGAAAGTCAGTCTATCCGACAATAGTTCTTCAAAGTTAGCCTATATTCTTTCTGAAATGTTAAAAAAACAAGAATACAGCCACAGGTTGTGTTAATTTTAACACCAGATTTAAAGCTAGTCACAATCATTATTATTATACCAAACATTTACCAAGGGTTTTCTAAATAAAAGAATTTTACTTGACTTGTGCCGACTAGTTAAACAAAATTCACATGTCAAGATACAAGAGGTAAAGGATACTACCCTAGGAAAACAACAAGTACCATCATAAGACTGAAAGTCACGATGAGGATGAGTTAACGATGAACGATGAGTATAAGAAAATAGCTATCATTGTTTTTCCAGGCTTCAATATATATTTTACCCTCTTTCTCCTGATGTTTTCCAAAAACAAAGAATTCTTTTTCTTATCTAATATCCAGCATAACTTGTTAGTGGAGTTTCATCACTATTTTTTAATTTTTTTTTTTTGAACACATTTTCACTTCAACACTTCTAAACCAACAAGCAAAAAAATTCAAACGGTATGTATTTTTAAAGAAAATTAAATACTCTATAAAAAAATTCTGATTGAAAATTTGGTAATTATTTACTACACTGAAAAAAAAAATTAACTTGAATAAGAGAAAAATTCTTGAACGAAGAAAATAATTTTGAAGAGTTTCATTTTCTTGAATCAGGACAAAAAATTCTTGAACTAAGTGAAATTTACTTAAACCAAGATAAATTTCTTAGTTTAACAATTTTTTTTACTCAAATCAAGAAGATAAAAGTCTCCAAAATTATTTACTTGATTCAAGTAAATTTTTTTTCTGTGTAGTGAGGTCAACCCTATTTTTAATAAAAATTTTGATAGCTTTTTTGCTTTTAAAAGTTGAAAAAAAATATTGGTTTTCATCTTTTTAGTAAAAATTTATATTTTATCAAGATGATGATTCATTAATTCATTTTTTTTTATGACCGAAAATAGGGTTGACGCCACTTGTAAATAATTGCCGAAAATTTTTATTAGACGAGCCGTTCCCGTGTAATAAGGTCTTAAACATTCATTTGTTTTTACGATTTGATTTTAAAACTTTAGAATTTTTTTTTCTAGTAAACAACGCAATAATTAGAGAAAACTGACATTTATTTCAAACTAAATCATTGATATATTTAGACAAATTGCCTCCTTCAACACTTATTCACAGTTACAGTCCGATCAAAAATAAATTTTCCATTTTTTTTTATTTCAATCGCTTTGTTATTCTATACTGCAAATAATTCTTGTTTATGGAAGAAAATTACTTAAATCCCTCAAAATAAAGGACAAATTTAAATGAATTCGCTATTAAAAGTTCTGTTCAAAAAATATCTATAAAAAATGAAAAAATTTTTGTTTATTATTTTTTAATTAATTATCTGTGACTAGATATCAAAATTTTTTAATGGCCTAAACAAAGACAATTTTCGATGACGTCAAACTTCGTAAATAAAAAACGAAACATCGAAATGCTATTGCCCATGTATCATCATCATTATCATTATTATCAGGGAAACATTTAACTCTTCGTTTCTATTTACCAACACCTTTTAACATCCATAACACCAGACCGATGGTAGATACTTTGTGGCCCTGGTGTCCATTGATACGCCTATGGTGCTTAAAGGTCTTTGATTCTTAGTATACATGGCGTGGCAGATGTTATATTACCAAAATATATGGTATTAGTATACCGAGACATTTTTAAAAACACATGCTTCTGTGCCACGTGGTCCACCCACAATATATAATACAGTCACTCTCAAAGAAAAAATTTGATGATGCCTGGTGTCATGTTGCATTTAAAGCCTACTACACCTACTCTTTACTATAACACATTTGTTTTAATTTTTTTTTTTTTTAAGTAAGCCACAGGTTTTATTTCTTTGTAGATAGATTCAACAGACCGCCAATCGACCAAGAGGGAGCATAACTGAAATGATGATGCTGCAATATCTCAGAATTGTTGTTAATTTTTTATTTTAATTATAAACATCTTTCACAACTACTTTAATAGAATCTCGTTTTTTTTTAATTTTTTGGAGTTTTGATAAATTAATTTAGATTAATATGGAAGTCTTTAGAATGACAGACCCAACAGGATGTGACCTACTTACTGAAGTCATCTTGTACTTAACTGCGTAGTGAACTTTGTACAAGATAGGAAATAAGAAATGAACAAAGAATCTGTTATTAATGATTTGAATTTAAAAATTTATTATTAATTAATAAACATATTTTTAGTTTTTTGATTTTATTAAAAAAAAAAAAATTAAAAAAATTACCAATTAATTTGTATGATAAATTGAATTTTGCAAAATTTTTTGTTGGAAATTTGAACTTTTAGAATTTTTATTAGAAACGGATAAATTTTAAGCTTTGGAAATTTTTTGATTGTTAAGGGGCTCAACTAGTGTGACAGCCTAAAAAAAGGTGATTTTTGAGAATTAAAAAAAAAACTACTGTAGCAATTGTTTTGAAATTTTAAGTACTCCAAGTATCTAGTTTTCAAATATGAGCATGAAAATTTTTTATCATGTTCATGTTTGGAGAAATCCTAAGAAAACCACAAAAAAAAAAATTTTCCAAATTTTTTCTCGTCTTAAAAAAGGTCTACGGGCTTCAAAAAATTTTTTCCATCGTTTCGTTGACAAGTTTTTTTAGAAAATTTAATGCCCTTCAATTTGACTTAATCAAAAAACCCTTACGATGAATTGCCGCGAAGTTATCGTCAGTCAAAGCAAAAAAATACTTTTTTACTTCGACAATCAATAACTCTTGAAATATTGATCGTATACAAAATCAAAGGACGGTTTTACAAACCACATAATATTCTCTATGAGATACTGTGAATAGCTTTTGTCAAAAAAATTTTATTTGAATTGAAAACTTTAACTGAAAAAACGACAAAAATTCGCATAATTGAGGATATTTGGATAACTTGGTATAACTTTGGATAAAATCGATGAACAAAGGATATCGTCAGTAATTTTTCAACCTCCAAGTGTCCCTTGAAATCCCTGAACAATTCAAAGCGCTGCAATTTTTTTTTCATAGTGCTTCGAAGCTTCCAATTCTTTGTTTTTGCAAAAATCACCATTATGAACAATTTTTCGATTTTCATTCATTTCTTCAATGAAAAAAAATTTTTTTCCCAAAAATCTTTATTTTCTCAATCAAAGAGATTAATTTTTCAAGAAATTTGAAAAAAAAAAAAAATAATAACTTTTTTTTTTAATTTCTCCAAAAATCAATCTCGTTCATTGAAAAAATTAACTCGATTTTTTCTGATCGCTGCAACTGCCTAAGTTTCAAATCTCATTTTAAAAAATCAATAAAAAAATTCGATATATTTTCTTCACACAAAATTTGAAGAAAACTAGAAGATATTGTCCCTACGATGACCTATGGTCGAAAAACAAAATATCAAAAATTGACAAAAAGGCGGCGCTTTTACAAAAAAAAAAAAGTTGAATTTTACCAAAAATTTTGGTCATTTTCGGCCCGCCAAATTTAGATTTTTGATCAGATAGAAAAACTGGAGGATCATCGTATGGAGTACTATAAACAGAAAATGCAAAAAAAATTTGGTAGTGATAGGATCATTTGTTTCCGAGTGATCACTCCAGTAAATTCGAAAAATGCTGTTTCGAGAAAAACGCGATTAAAGAAAAAATGATCCTACTCTAATGCCTAGCAGCTACTCTTAGAATGGCTATTACTCAAAAACCATTTGAGATATCGATTTAAAATTTTAGTATCCTATTTCCAAAGGCATAACCTATCGAAATATGAAAAAAAAATCAATTTTTTTTTAATTTCACGCTAGTTGCGCCTTTTAATTACGAAAAAACTTTTAAATTAATTTGACGATAAATAAATAAATTTGCAAAAAGTTTTTCAAAAAAAAAAAAACATTTTTACGACAAAGTAGAATTTCACTAAATAAATTACCAATCTTCTCTTGAGATTAAAATTTCTAATAAAAAATTTTTTTCAAGACATAATTTAATGATTTTATCGACATGAATTTTTTTCTTAAACTAAGTCCATAAGTTCAAAAAATAAATAAGTTAATTTAAACCATTTAATCTATATTAATAATGACAAAAAAAAATAATTTTTATCAGTGTATAATAAATTGTAATGTTCTATTGATGATGCAATAACCAATACATATCGAACAATAATCATTGGCGATTTATCTCGGCAAGTCTCACGAGACTTTAATATCGAAATGGTGGTAGATATAGTGTATTATATACCTATAAATATACAGATATATATGTATATTAATGTTTACATACACACAAGTAAATAGTCAGTATCAGCGGGTGCGCATTTGCCCATGAGTCAATAATATGCAAGTTATATTACAGCGACTGTTATGGGCGCCTTGTAATCGGTCATTGAGATCTGTCCGTAACCAGCCAGATAGTTTATATCACTGTGTAGCACTCTACCGAACAAAGTTGAGCATTAATACACCTCGATAATTGTACGCTCGCACTTGGACTAGAGTTGATTCGTCGATCGATCGAGATACACGCGATTGATCCAGTCGATCACGCGTGACTTAACTTCGCATGGTTTTACTCATATCTCCGTACATGTGTACCAATCTATATATATATATATATATATATATATATATATATATATATATATATATATATATATATATATATATATATATGTATATATGAATGACTTATCCATATGGATTTCACCAAACTTTATTTCTCGAATTAAACACGGTCCCGGTTCTATTCGTGATATTATATATCATATTGATCATGTATATGCACACCCAATCATCCATCTTACTTGATTGCCAGATAGATTTCATCTAGATTCTATATATTCTCCTACAACAAGTGTTCATTAAACTATATGTATATACATATTTATACATATTAAATGCTATTTTTTTTTCTTTTGGATTATTATTTGGATTTTTTTTATCTAGAGCTTGTGAAAGTATCATTTTTAATGATTTATTGCTTGTTTTTCACACAGTTTAATTTCGTCTCATAACATTGCAACTGTTAAGCATGAGAAATTTTCGTTTTTCATTTTCAATACTTGTCAGTTGATTTATGTTGAAAAGTTAAAAAAAATTTATAAAACTTTTTTTATTACTAATAAAATGCAAAAAATTTATAATAGTAATAATCTGAATTTAATTGAACTACTAGAAAAGGATTTAAGACTAAATTTTTTTTAGTTTGTTAGTAACCGCCAGATGGCTTCGGGCCACAAAGTCTTCTCAGAAGTAGACAACTCGGAAATTTTAATAGCGATTTTTTTTTCGCGATTATCACGTCAGTTATTTAGTTGATAGAAATTTTTTTGTTATAAGAAGAGACATTACTGTAGTATTTTATAAATATCGTGTTTTTTTCTGGACAAAATTATTTAGCAGCATCAAATTTATCGCATGATCTTTATATATTGACATTCATTTCTTCTACTGAAAATAGTAGCTACGATGTAACTTAATTTTTTCATAATTTGAATAATTCAGAATTCAAATAGTTCGCTTATTAAGGAGGTTTCCTAGTTTACATAGAAAGAAAGAGTCTTGAGTTAACCGTAAATTTTCTTAAATCAAGAAAATCTTAAGGAAGATTGAAAATTTCTTGAATGAAATTAAAATTTCTTGTACGAAGTTAAATTTTTTTAAGACAAGAAAATTTCTTCTTGCTTCAAAATAACTTCGGTTTTCCTTATAATTTTCTTGGTTCAAGAAATTTTTTTTTTCTATGTAGAGGCCCGAATTTCGAGTGTTTTTTGGCAGTCGATAAAAAAAGCATTTGATATTTTTACGGTACATTTTTTCATCATTTGTTTATTTATATTCAGAGAGTGGACAAAATTACTTTAAAAAAAAAATTTTTTTTATCGATTTATGCGTCCTTGAAGTAAAGGGTGGAAAAAAGGCCGTGTCCTCGTTGCCATGATTTCTGCCCTTGTCTGAACAAAAATGAAAAAAAAAAAAAAAAATTTTTTTTCCTAAAATAGCGGCTTCTCAAAAAAAAAAAAGTCAATTTTTTCCACTAATTCAGTCTCATTTTTGTAAAACTGAAAAGTATTGTTTTTAAAATAGATGAACAGTGGAGTAGAATTACAATTCGTGTAATATAATTAAAATTGTCTGGTAACATTACAATGCACTGTATAATTTTAAAATGAAAATTGTAAAAATAAAAAATAGCTTTTTAAATTTTGTAATATAAATTACAATAATTTTTTGTGATTTTACATACAATTATGCCGAATCAGATCACAAATAATGTTTGCAAAATTAAAAAGCTTTTTCTTAAAAATTGACGAATAGTTCTGTAATATTACAATGCGTGTTAGGTTTATACATGAAGATTGTAAAATTACAATACATCTTAACAGATTTCCTGAAAGGTGTTGGAAAATTACATGAATTGTATTTTATTTTGCATTGCTATACTCTGATTTGTAGTTTTACTTAAGATTTGTTTTGTAATATGATTGTAATTTTACAAAAATTTTTAACAGTATATAGCTGGACAGATATCATTCATTTTACACCTTCTAACTATAGCTCGAAAATATATTTCCAAGATATAAAATTTCTCAACCAGAAATATCTTCAAGTTGAAACATATTAAATTCAAACTTGTTCTGTTTGTATTTTTCTTTTATATTATAAATCATTTTGATGTAATAAATGCAACAATAAAAACTAATTATTATTTATAAAATATAAAGAATAGTAGCCTTAAAATGAAAGCAGGAAGAAAATAAAATTTCATTAGTTATAAATCACATAGTAATAAGTAATAAATATCATATCGTTATATATTTATAAAGTAAAAAATTAATTTAATTAGAGAAATCATTTAGAATGTAACCAGTCAATTTAAAATTTTTATATTTATATATGTACAATATACAATGGTTAATCGTTAAGTGACAGAGTTTCTGACTGTTTATAACACATATATGCATATGAGTAAATATATACATATATATATGATATATAACACATGAACGCTACATTTGTGAATGAACAAGTGTGAGTAGACTATTGTCTTGAGTAGACTTAGACCAGTGTAGTTTAGTTAGAGAAAGTGTGACCCTAATAATATATGCCTTGTACACAGTGGAAAATGATTACTTGATTAGAGAATCGAACAGCAATCACCAGCACGCGCGATTGCATGATCAATTGTGTTCATTATCAAACATTCATATCAGTAAAAATACGTTTTAGAATCAAGAGTAAAATAATTCATGATATATTAATAGTAATAAAGTATTTTGTGCTTTTATTTTAATGACTTATTTTATAAGAGTAGGCTTTTTTTAATTGAAAAATTATGGTTTTTATTAATGGAATTAGTTAACTTTTTTTTATAAATTAATTTTATAATCAGTAGCGCTGTCTCGACGCCATGACCCAGACAAGCTTGCAGACGGTCTGAAAACAAGTTGCCTCAGGGCAGTGATCCTTTTTGGACCACCAGCTATTAACCAGCAGGATGTAAAGCAATATTAACCACCCGTGAGCATTTATATATAAATTTATAGGTAATTAATTTACGTTTTCATTTATATGCTTAAAAATTTACTGAATATTTCAATGCTAATAACACATTATTTTTTAGGGGAAAATTTTGTAAGTGAATTTATTCTCCGAGCTTGAAATAATTAAGTTTTTACTTGGAATTAAAAAATTTTTTGAATGTTTAAGGTAGTTGTCGTGGTTAAAGCATAGCGGCAGAAAATTTAAAATTTTTGTATACTTATTAAGGAAATTATGATACAATCACCCTTGAAATTTGAAGTCGATTGACCACCTATAACCCTAGACAAATTCAATTAAAAATTGGATATTTAACATTGATTGTATACACTCTTTGCAATTCTGTGCAAGTTTTTTAGTTATAAAAAAAAACTAGCTGTCAGAAACTTTTAAGAAACTGACACTTTTTTAATGTATTTGTTGTGAGTTAAAAAAAAAAAATAAAATTTGACCATCTAATTATTTATAAACAACGGATTATAGTTCAACAATTTTTGAAAAAGTATATGTAGAGTATATCTATATATATATATATATATATATATATATATATATATATATATATATATATATATATATATATATATATATATATATATATATATATATATTAGGTGGGTCAAAAAATCGAATAATTTATTTTTGACTTTATACTCTGAAAAATAGGTTCGTAGACACCTAAAAAGAATTCTCTCCAAGTATAAGCTCTTAATTATAACGGGAAGGTCCTCCGCTTTGCGGGTTTCTATTTTTTCGAATAATCAGATAAAAAATTTATATCTCGCTTCCAACTGCTTGGAAAAATATTCCGTGGCATAGATTTTGTGAGAAATTGAATGCTTTACAAAAAGGTCTCTTATGACTTTTTCAAAAACTCAACCGATTAAAAGATATTCATAGTTGAAGTTTGGCTATTTTAAGGAAAATATTCGTTTTTATTATGAATTTTATAAGTCGATGAAAAAAATTATTTCGGATTGCGGAACTCATGATTTTGTAGGAAATTTACTGCTCTACAAAAATGGTCTCTTATGATTTTTGATTAAGTGAAGCCGTTACGAGATATTCATCGTCAAACATTAACGAATATCAATATTTCCAGTTTTTGATCAATAATTCGATAAATTTTAATTTAAACTATGAGTTTCAGGAAAATTTACATAAATTTGAGTTTCGATCGATAAAGAAATGTTATAAACAATTTTTTAATATTGTTTTCAGTCTTGAGCTTGTTTGATTGCATTAAAACAAGAAATTAGAGCATTTTTTTCGACATATAGCCAATGATTAGTTTAATTTGAAGTAAATGACATATTTCTTTGTCAAATTTAATATGAAAAGTATTGAATCAAGTGAGAAACAACCAGTATTTAACTTTTTTATAGATAAATTTTTTATTGAATTATCAATTGCAATATAATTGTCTATATTTTTAACATAACAGTACGCTATTACTATAAATAATTTCTTTTATTACAATTTGGGAATGTTTTTGATGTTCTTTGACAACTTGCAATAAGTACTGGAATTGTTCTTCATTTTTTGTCAAGCATTGATTATATTCACTGACTAATGCAACAGCTCGCTCTGCTGAATCATTGACAACTTTTAGTTGTTGAAAGTATTCTTTATTTTCGAGATAACTCTCATTAGTAGGCCATAATTCAACATCGACATCAAGAAAGTCATACGGTAGATCGAAGATTTTGAAAAGATTTAATGACTTTTTAGACACAAAGTCACTCAGAGTTCTCTGCGCCAATGAATTCAAATCTTTTTTAGCAATTACAAATCTTTTAGCTTTAGAATCTGTACCTTCACGAGTATTAACAGCTTCAACAATACTTTTTTACTTCTAATGGAACGCCATCGTCAAACAGTGATAAAATGGCAAGTTCATCGCTCAAATACCATAAGTGCGAAATCATTTTTTCACACGTAGCTGAAGAAATCAAAGGATTGATATGTTTGTACTCCAATAAATTTTTCATAAACTGCAAGTCATGATAAGCAGCAGTTGTTGCAGAAGTTGATGAAAACCAAGCTTTTAAATACAATGTGACTATAAAAATACAGAAATGACGAAGACCATGCAATTCTTTCTGAGAGAGTTTGAATTCATCTCTAAATAGATACATTTTCAAACTATAAATGGCCTTAGCCATCCATCTAGCATGATGAACAGCACCAGGACGTTTGAAAGAAATCTTTTCTTGAGGCATTTCTCCAAGGAAAATCAATGATAATTCCAATAATTCTTTATCTAACTTATTATAACATTTCTTTATCGATCGAAACTCAAATTTATGTAAATTTTCCTGAAACTCATAGTTTAAATTAAAATTTATCGAATTATTGATCAAAAACTGGAAATATTGATATTCGTTAATGTTTGACGATGAATATCTCGTAACGGCTTCACTTAATCAAAAATCATAAGAGACCATTTTTGTAGAGCAGTAAATTTCCTACAAAATCATGAGTTCCGCAATCCGAAATAATTTTTTTCATCGACTTATAAAATTCATAATAAAAACGAATATTTTCCTTAAAATAGCCAAACTTCAACTATGAATATCTTTTAATCGGTTGAGTTTTTGAAAAAGTCATAAGAGACCTTTTTGTAAAGCATTCAATTTCTCACAAAATCTATGCCACGGAATATTTTTCCAAGCAGTTGGAAGCGAGATATAAATTTTTTTATCTGATTATTCGAAAAAAATAGAAACCCGCAAAGCGGAGGACCTTCCCGTTATAATTAAGAGCTTATACTTGGAGAGAATTCTTTTTAGGTGTCTACGAACCTATTTTTCAGAGTATAAAATCAAAAATAAATTATTCGATTTTTTTGACCCACCCTAATATATATATATGAACACTGTATAGTTTACGTCTCCTAAGGTACAGACTTGTGTAAAAATTATGGATTACTTAGCTACAAGTGCATACACTTTTGCGGCGCGTATAATCTCTAATTTTTGCACGATTAATGATGCGAAACATCAGAGAGTGCTTTACGATCAAAAAAATTTTTTTGCCTCATTTCGGCAACTATTTTTATTATCATAGTCTTGTTAGTTCACGGAATCAATATATTTTGCTATTGTCAAGATAATTTAATGAAGATTAATTTGACACTTTTCAAAAATTGATTTAGTCCAATAAAAACGGAAAAAAACATCAAAATAGTTCAAAAATTTTTCCTGCCTGTCGTGCATGAAACTCTGAAAACACTGTAACTTTAGAAAAAATGCATTGATTGAGTTAAATTTTTTGTTTTTAATTCTTTGAAAGAATTGTAGGTCACCGAATGCGAATAGCTTGGTAATTCAGTATCGTTTATGTACAATTTAATAAAAATAAAACCAAATTTAGAAGACTGTACATCTAATAGCATTGAATGCCGTTAAGTTACAAGAAATCAAAAAAATTTTAATTTCTTATTTATTTTTAATTGAAAAAAATAACTTCTTAATTTTTTTAATTTTTAATTTTCTTAGCGGGAAATTAAAAATAAGTTAGAATTAAAATTGAGAGCTCAAAATTTTCAGGAAATTTTTTTGTTCAATATATATAGAACAAAATTCTGCTAGAGGACAAACAATAATAGTCATCCAAAACGAATCATTTTATTACATATGTATAAATTTCAAAATCAGATACATTTTTTACTGACCCTGACAAGCTAAGTTAAAAAAAAGTAAAATTTTCAAAAACTATTATTATAAAAAACGATGCAACAATTGAATTCCTATGACATTAATTAAAAACGAAAAATTGATAATTTATAGATAAAATAATGTAAAGATATTGTATCAATGTCTAGGAATGTTTATTTTTCAAATTCTAAATTTAAACACAAAGCTAAAATAAATAAGTAAATAGGTGTAAACTAAATTTGTATCACATTATATATCAATTACCTGTTAAAATATTATCGCGATGATCTAATAAATAATTATTAATCAGTCGTTGACTCAACCTTTATTGAAACCATTAGCTGATCTTCACCTGCCTCACAGCTGTCAGATCCAATTTATTAATAGTCGATCCTTTTGAACCTATATATAATATCAACATGATTATAAGTTCTAGCGTGTAAAAAAATAGATAAAATAATTAATAGTCTATTTTTCTACGGATACAATAAGTAGGAAGACGCGTGCTAAATTCAATGTGTACCTTCTGTTGATGTGACGCATCAAATTGAAGTATTTGTTTTTTATTTCATTAAAGTTCAATAGCTCTCAGGCGTCACTTGTGCTTATAGTGTAGAAAATTAGTAGATCAATTTGTTGATTTTCAATTTATTTTAAGTTCTCTGTCATTGAATCTATATCAGTCATTAGCCGACAGTTGTTGTTTACATAAGGTAAAGGGCCCTATTATGAGACAGTGTCCATATTTATGATACAGGACTGAATTATGCGATAAATAAAAAAAAAAGATCGAGTTAACTTGAATATAAAAATTATAATAAATCGGTATTTAACTAAGTTTCTAAGATGATCCTTTAATTTTATGATTAATTTAATAGATATAATTAAAAAAATATTTGAAATTGCTTGGCTTAAAATTTGCGCTCTTACAGACCTTTAAAAGGAGTGAAACAGCGACGAGTATCCAATTTTGTAGCCTGGTAAAAAACATTGTTTTTGTGACTTTTATTCACGTGTTATATATTAATTGAAAGCTAAAGAGTTGTAAATTGAGTGAGTATAAGTATTTTTAAGTTATTTTTAACAAAAGTATTTAATTTTTGGGTGTCTCATAATACGTACAGTTATTTGCTTGCATGTACGGTTTTATGAGACACTTTATTAGGTGTCTCGCGCAACATGGACATATGATTTTGTTTATAGTCCCAGTTAGTGAGACAGTGAGTTTTAACAGTCATAAATATAAGTAGTAATTAATAATTTATAAAAAAAACGGTGTGTATGTATAACTGAGAACCTAATTATTGTATAAAAACTCAATTTAATATTTCTTAGTAAGTATGTCACATTTATTAGTGAAAAATTATGAATCTAACCTAAAACTCTGACAGCATGCTGATGTACAAAATTCATTTTTTAATTATTTTAAGTACTTAAATTTTATAATTAACTTGTATAATATTCGAAACATTACTATAAATATTGATTTTTCTTATATTTCAGATTATATAACAACAAATACTTATAAAAAATTTTTTAAAAATATGGCTAAAAAATCAACACAATCGAAGTTGAAAAAGAAAACAAATCCTGCAAAAAAATATGTAGTAACGTCTGAGAATGTAATTAAAAATTCAAAAAAAAGAAAATGTCAACGATGGAATTACAGTACAGAAAATGTTGAAAAAGCTTTAAAAGCTATAAAAGATACCGGAATGTCTTTAAGAAAGGCTGCTATTGCCTTTGGTGTACCGGTTGTAACTTTGGGGAGAAAGAAAAATTTAGATCCAGGAGAAACCAAAAGTAAAACTGGCCCAGGCATAGTTTTGAGTGATGATGAAGAAAAACAGATTGTTACATGGATATTACATCGAGTAGAGATTGGAGTGCCTGTTACCAAAAGTGAGTTATTGGACAATATCCAAAAGTATGTCAAAAAAATTAAGAAAAAACCATTCAAAGACGATCGTCCTAGTCGACACTGGTACGAAAACTTTAGAAGAAGGCACCCCGAATTGTCAATTCGAAAACCCCAAAAATTGAGTATGACTCGAGCAGCAGTAACGCAAGAAGATCTTCAAGATTGGTTTGCAAACAACAAAATATATTTAGAGAAAAAAGATTTATTGAGTATTCTTCCGAGTCGAATATTTAATTGTGAGGAAAGTAGCATTAGTTGTGTCCTGATGCTGAGAGTGTGTTGGCAGCAAAGGGGACTCGTGCGGTTTACAAAGTTGTTGACGGTGGTAAGGAAGCTTTAACAGTATTATTTATGTACAGAGCTGATGGTATTCATGGTCCTCCGATGCTCTTGTACTCTTATAAGAGAACTGTACTAAAAAAAATAATTGAGAATACTCCAAATGGTTGGGGATTGGAATTTCGGACAACGGCTGGATGACAACCGAAACCTTTTATGAATATATAACAAACGTATTCTATCCTTGGCTAGTCAAAGAAAATACGGAGTTTCCAGTAATAGTTTACATGGATAACCATTCAACCCATCTTAACTTGCCATTAGTAAATTTTTGTCGAGAAAAAAGATCGAATTGATTATGTTGCCGCCAAATTCCACCCATATTATGCAACCACTGGATATATCGTTTTTGCTCGACGGGCAGAAAGCGTCAACTTTCGGCCCGCTGCGCTAAATGAAGTTGCCACTTTCTGCCTTCGTCGAGCAAAAAAATAGCATACACTCCTCGGGAAGTAAATAAGAAAGCCTCAGATCACATGTTTGTTGACCTCGGCTTCGACTCGGCCAACAATTACATGTGATCTGAGACATTTCTTACTTTACTTCCCTCGGTGTGTAATATACTATTTCCATCCATTTAAGGAATCGTGGAGAAAATGTGTACCTAAGTGGAAAAATGAGCAGAGTGAGACATCAGTAACCAAAGAAAATTTTCCTCTTGTTCTTCAGTATACTCTGGATAATATGCCTAATGCTGAGAACGTGGTTCAGAGTGGTTTTCGAGGATCAGGGCTCTATCCATTTGACTCTAAAGCGGTAGATTACAATGTTTTAAATAAGGGGAAGAAATCAAAACAAAAATTTGAAAATAATGACATTTTTAAGGCCAATGAAGTTACAGAAGAACAAAGATTTTTACATGAGTTTGAAAAAATTTACAAGAGGAACTACTTTTGGATTTTTATGCGGCAGCGAGTAGTGGATCATGGACGGGTGATGTGGAGAAGAAAGCTTTGTTTGATTATTGGTTACAAATTTACAAAAATTCAACGGGTATTTAAAACAAATAATTACATTAACTTATTTTACAATTATCAACTTTAAGTATAATCGAACTATTTTTTACTTCATTTACAATTAATTTATTTTTACTATTGATTTTTTGAAATTTTATACGTACAACTTTTTTAGAATTTTATATATTCGAAATCAATTTTTCAGCTAACATAAATTTAATCTATTTTAAGTTTGTACTAATATTAACACTTTTTTTTTTTTGTAGAATATCTGTTTGAATAATTTGACATAAATTCTCTTTAGTATATACATATAATCATTTCAATAATAGGTGAAACTCCAAGAAAGAAACCAATTATCTTGAGCAATGAGGTTTTACATGATCCCAAAATCCTTGATATTCTTAAATATAGGTCGCGTTCTAGTCAAGAAAACAATGTTGAAGATGTTGATCCAGGAATCAATCCCTTAATAAATAATAGAGCAACTTATATTGAAGAATATGAAACAAATTTCAAAGCAGAGAGTTGCGATACAAGATGGCAATCTGTCATTATTTTCGATAATCAGACGAGTATGAATAGCGACGAAAATGGTGTTGGGGCAATCAATAATACTTATGACATTGTATGCGATCTGCCAGTTCAGATAATTGATCAAGAATCATTAGTTAGCACTAATCCCATGCCAGACACACTTAGCAAACATTCTCCGATCGCTGCAAATTCAGGAGTTGCTTCTGATAACAATTTACTATTACAAAATCAAAGTGATCCTATTGACGTACAATCACTCCTTATAGACAAATGTTCATATAACCAGGATTATCAGCAAGGTACATACATTTCAAAATAATACATTTCACGTATTATTTTGATTTTATTAATAAAAATCATAAACTTTCAGGACTTGAAAATAATCAAGAAAACATTTGTAAATCAATCGATCGACAAAGTTCAAGCGTGAAAAAAAATTCTCCAAAAGCAGACAAAAAGGTAATGTGAAATTTTTTTTAGATTATAATTATGTATCAAAAAGGTATTTAATAAAATTTTCGCGATTTTTAGTTTTAGATAATTCGCCTAAAAGCCATTCAAAGAAATATTTACATTACCTGTCGAATATTTACCGAAAAAAAAGGTGTAGAGTTGAAAAGTCGGGTAAATCAAAATTACCTTCTGTTGGAACATCTGACGAATGGTATCAGTCTGAATTGGAAAAAGAAAAAATTAAGAAACAGCAGCAAGATAAAAAACTAAAACGGAAAGAATTACAAGACGAAAAAAAAGCTCCAGGAAAAAGTAAAGGAAATTCAGAAAAAATTAAAAGAAGAGAAATAAATTATTTATTATGTGACTATTGAATTGTTATTTTGTAACAATTTATCTAATTTCTTTGATAATTGTGAAAAATGATCTCATATTAATAAAAAAAAAAAATCATATAGATATCGCTTTACTTATTTTTCAGCTGTCTCATAAATAGGGACCTCTTTCATGAGACATTGGGGTCATATGTCTTAAAACTGTCTCATAAAAGGGGTCATAAAGGTTGTTAGAAAAAATGGTTTATTTTTATTTATTTGTTAGATAAAATTGAGTTTAAATATATAATAGCTGTCTAATAATGACAGAGAAATGATATAATACCATCCAAATGGTATTTTTCTCTTAAATACTTTTTTAAGCAGTGAGAATGTCCCACCTACCTTAGAATCGGTCTCATAATAGGGCCCTTTACCTTAAATCGTTTTTTAGTAAAATTACAATAGAAAGTAAGAAAATTGTATCCAATAACTGCTGCGAAAATTTTAGGCAATAGTATCAACAATTTCCACCAGGTGGCCTATAGTTAGATAGCGCCAGATAGGCGCTGGAGTTTCTCGCTGCAGAAGAATTGACTTGTATATATTAAGTCCGATTGAATGACCGAGTTAGGAGTTTATGTAGAGCTCATTCTCAATAAATAAATTAATTTAATTCTTGAAGTCTTCCTTAGATAAATATTCATAAGAACCTCCAATTTTCGGAGTATAATTCGATTATTTGAAGGATATTCTGTTTATTCTAAAAGTAATTTAAGGTTGTCGAATTGATTGAAATAAATGATTAAAGTAAGCTGGTTCAATGTAATATTAACAATATTAGATTAAATTCTATGATTTTTTTAGCAGATATCATTAAAAATTCCACAAGTAATTTGCCAAAAAGTTGTCCAAAAAATGAGGTAAAGACAAAAAAATTGTTTCAGCATTACTATGAATAAACTTATAGCGAACGTTTTCAGCGAAAAATAGTTTTATTAGTCTCGAATCTATAGTGACTAAGTAGATATCTTCAAATATTAAGCTTACTGTGGCAAAATGTAAAAACTTTTGTGTATGAATTACCTGATAATCAATCAAATTTAATAATCAAATCAGGAAACAATAATATTGTAACGACAAAGTTTTAATATTATCTACGACCAGCATTCCTTTTTTTATGTTCAACTACTGGATTTTGACAGAAGACCAAAATCCAGGAAAGTCGAGTCTTAAGAGTGCCAAAGGTACTTACCAATATTTTAGTCGAACCAGGGTAATGTTTCTTTGGAAGTTGTTCGTAGAAGAGTATTCCGAAAACAACTACACTGTCGGAAGACTTGCTTTTTCCGATGGCAAATTTTCGAATTTGGAAACGCGTCACTTAAAGCGATCAAAACTGGCTAATTTCCGCCACCTGTCGCGCGCATTCAAAACAGCATTATTTTATTATTTTAATTGCCCTTCTCTCATTCTCTATCCATTCGTCGCTTTTCCATACTAAATTGGCTTGGGACTTAAAATATTTTCCCATTCTTTTGAATTCTTTTACAATTATTTTCTTTAGCTCGCTAAATTCGCTCCAACTCAAAATAATTTCTCACACTCTTCAAAATTATAAATCAATCAAACCTTCAGTGACAATAATATAATAATATTGACTAAATAATACATTAATGAAAATTAATGAATAATCGTCATAATAATCCAATTAAATTTTAAGTGATTAATAAAAATAACAATAACTCCTAATACCCTAATTAATCAAGCCACGTCACAAACAACATAACTAATAATTAATATTGAAATTAAAATTTTGACACAAATATAAATTAGCTTTATTGTTTGAAGGATCTACAGGCATGCTAATTTCTATCTCCAATTCAATTTCAAATTTGGATTGATCTCAAAACTAATTTATTTTTGTGTCAAAATATGAATTTCAATCTTAAATTCATTCTGAATCAGAATTTTTTTTTGCACAGGTAAAATTGAATGTTTTTGCAATTTATACATTTTAAAAAAAAATATATATTCTGCGGTACTTGTAAGTATGCTGAAAAATTTCTTCCAAAAATAACTATAGCATGAATTAGATATGATACTCAAATTACTTGATTTTTATTTTCTCTAGTTTTTTAATTCTGATAGTTGGAAGGTTAGTATAAAAAAAGTCAATAAAGACGAGACGAAAGCATGTTAGCCTGAAGAGCCGGTATATAAGACTTTGAAAATTACTATTTTTAAAACTGTTTTATTAAAAAAATGAATAGTGGATAATTTTTAAATTTCAACAATGCATCAATAAATTACTCATTTACATGAAAGCCAAATTTAAAAGCTTAAGCTTGACAATTTCATTTAACATTTCTTACGATTGAACCTTTTTAAATATCAAAAATAAAAATCTCTTAACATTTTCTTGCACCAACTCAAATCTGTAGTAAAAAATATTTTCAATAGGTGGCGCATAACACCGGCCGACAAAAGAGGACTTTTTGAAAGTTGTTTTGATATGAGTGATAAATATCACTAATTTATAGTGTTATAAACATAAAATTACCTACATAATTACTCTATCACATCAGATTTTTTTACAAACAAGAAAAATGGTTTTTTCTTCATTTAAAAAAAATAATCAATTATTATATTATAAATACATATATTTGAAAACTTCTACAGAAAATGTCATATAAAATAGTCGCTATGAATCTATTTTGAGTGAGATCTTTTGCGTTTATCTGTAAAATTACGTCTGGGAGTAATTTTTTTATGGGAATCGTCAATAATATCACGTTTTATCGACCAGCAGTAATCAGCCATCATATTCACATTCCATCGCCCTTGGTACCTTGTTTCCATAGTTTTGATGTCTTGGTAAAACCTTTCACCCTGTTCTTCACTATAATCACCAAGATTATCAGGGAAAAAATCCAAATGTGAATCTAAAAAATGGAGTTTTATGCTCATATTACACCCCAATTTTTGATACTTATTTAATAAATTTGCCACAACACTTTTTTATAGTCAGGATGCTTGTGATTTCCTAGAAAATTGTTGACAACATCTTTGAACGCCAGCCAAGCTTCTGATTCAGTTGTATTTAATGTCTTGTCAAATTTTTCATCGGTCATTAAAGATCTTATTTGTGGCCCATCGAATACTCCTTCTTTTATTTTTGCATCTGATAACCTTTAAAATTTTTTACTTAAGTATTTAAAACTATCATTTTCTTTATCCAATGCCTTAACGAATTGTTTCATCATACCGAGTTTAATATGAAGCGGAGGTAATAAAATTTTCTTAGGATCAATTAAATTTTCTCGTATCACACTTTTGGTTCCCGGTTTCAGATTTGTACGAGGATTCCATTGTTTTTGAACGTAATGCTTTGCTCGTGCCCTACTGTCCCACTCGCATAAAAAACAAGGATATTTCGTGTATCCTGACTGCTGACCTAACAGCATAGTTATAATTTTTAGATCTCCACAAAGCTGCCAACCATGTTCTTCATATTTAATTATATCAAGTACTGTTTCTAAGTTTTCATAAGTTTCTTTTAAATGAACAGAATGAGCGACTGGAACAGAAGCATACTGATTCGTGTTGTGTAATAGAACACCTTTTAAACTCCTTTTCGAGGAATCTATAAAAAGTCTCCATTCTCTAGGAACATATTCGGCTCCTAACTTCCTAATGAGATCAGGAATATTATGACAATAAACTAATGATTCTTCTTGATTGAAAAACGGAAGAAATTCCTCTTCACGTTTCCTGTACCAAGCAAAATGTGTATTAGGAGCTAACAAATTTTTGCATTAAGTCTAGATCCCAGAAGTTGAGCAGATTCTTTAGTAAGATTTAAATCTCTAACTAAATCATTTAATTCACCCTGTGTGAATTTCTGAGGCTGATTTAAAATTGGTTCAAAACTTCATTAGATTCTTGACGCTGCATATTTTGTTCTGATGATGTTGAGCTAAGATCAGATATTGAACTTGAAAGAGGCACTGGAATATCTGGGCTGTGCGGAAGAGGACGTGTTACTGAGGTTACATTTGCGTAGACTATTTTGTTTTTATTTTTAGCATTGAAACCTTTTACATTGGTACAGCAAAAATAACAGTCATCAAAATGATTGACTTGCTCTCTCCATATCATCGGTCTACCAAAAGGAAGAGATGCTTTTTTGCCGTATGTCCACTGCCTTAATAGTTCAACACAAATAGTACACACAAAGTTAGGAGTCCACGATCTGAGTTGAATTTTAAAGCCAAAATAAGAATTATAAGTCTTTTCCACAAATTCAGTAATTTTCAATTTCTGTTTCAAAGTCATAAAATTTCCACAAATGTAACAAAATGTATCTGGACTATTACGACACTTTCTTGAAAACATTATATTTTTCCGACAGTTTTAAATCACAAAACAACAATTGAATATTTTAAACACCAATAATGAAATGTAAACAATTTTTTTAAATAAACAAACTGACTTTAGCAAACCGTTTGTAAACAAAGTAACTATAAAGGCTTCTTTCCATGTAACACGTTTCGAATGGTCGCGTCGAGGTTCTAACTAATATATTTTCTCACAATATGTCACTTAATTCGATAAAAAAAGCGCCATGGCTTATTAATTTAATTCATTTTTACTGAGCAATCAAAAATTGCGAATATATTCGTTTTATCAAAAATCTGATGTGATACGATAAAATAAGGTCTGATTTCGGTATCAGCACTATAAAATTAGTGAAAAAAATTTATTATATCTCAGAAAAAAAAAATCATGTCGGCCGGTGTAATCGATAAAGTTTCTCGCTGCACAAGAGTTGACTCAAATGCTTTAAATTCGAAAGTTACTGTATTGATAATTTAAATAAAGCTATATTATCTTGAATAGTTAACTATTATGGTGACATCGTTTATGAATTTGAAAATTTTAATTAATTCATTGAAACGTTTTTAACACACAAATCCAGTTACCTTCAAATCCTTTGTAATGATAAACGGAAATAATTTAAATTTATTGATGGGATTTCAATTTAAATACATTCAAATCCATATCATCGAGGTTTTTCGTATAATTTTTTGTTCTTAAACAATTCATATGATGTTACAGCCGTCTCTAAATGGCGAAATAATAATGTAAATGAGATCCAATAAGGAAAAACTTGACAATATCATTCGAAAGCACTAGAAGCAACCATTATTTTTTGCAAATTTTTATTAAAACTGCATGACATGTAACAACAGTCATAAATATCGGAATACGATCCGTTTAATTTAATATTTACCACAAACGCGATCACGACCGCGAATTTTTTTAAACTTTTCGTCAGTGATAATTAGATATTTCTGTCCATTGTTAACATCATGCCTTCAGCATAATGAGCTAAATAGTAAATCAAGAATTACATTTTCAATACTTTTCAATTTTCCATAGAGACGACTTAAAATTATTTTTTTGTCGACACAATTCAAGTTGATCTGAATATATAAACATATTTGTAATATGTAACTTAATTCAATCTTGGAGAAAAAATGAACTAAATAAAATTTTATTCATCTCAAGTACTGATTGGAAAGCACCCTTATTTTTTTAGTCTTTGTATGCCTATACATCGTATGACCATCAATTGTCTTGTAGCTTTGCTAAATCCTCAGGATCAAATTGCACTTTAAATCATAATAACGAAAAAATTTGATGAAAATCAATTGAATTATATTGAAAACAAAAATTATCATAGAATTGTTACAGCATAATTTTGATGAGTAGTATTGTATGATTCCGTCAGAGATCGCATGGTGCTGAAATATCGCGTTGTCAAAGAGTTGACTTAGATGTTTTAAGTGCAAATGAAAAGTGGTTATAATAATTTTTTATGGCAGCTCTTGTAATAAATTTTATAGTTCTATTTTTGGGATGTGCGGGTTGCTAGTGAGCAAATAGAAGTATTTAGTTTAATAACGTTTATTTAAAATAATCTATCTAGAATTACACGCGTGTACTTAAGACGAGGTGAAGTTAATGGGTTTTCGGGACTGACTGATTTTCTCCAAGTGTCCATCTAGGCTTCTGACCTCTCCAGAGGTAGGGGGTACTCGATGGAAGTATAGAAGAAGTATACTAAGGGTAGGAGCACTTACTTGTACGAAAGTATGGGTCTAGGTACAAGTAGGTATAATTATATAATTGTCTATCGTAATAACAATTAAATTACTCAGGAGTGGGTGGAAGATATGCCCCCACATATTATTTAACTATTTGGATCATAGATTCCATAGATAGTAAAAACCAATTGTTGATTATTAAAATGTGCTTTAAAATCAGTAAGCTTAGAAGAAAGTAAAGTGTTCTCTAATCATTTTCTTATTAAAAAATTATTTATTTTTATATTTACAATCAATATATGGCATTTCATTAGTTTTATGTATTTTATTTGTCGAATACGATTTTTATTTCAATTTTCAAAATTGAGCTCCAAAATTTATCTTTAAAACGAGAATGCTCCATTTCTTTTTCTGATATTAAAGGCGCCAACATTTTTACTTTTAAGTTACCAAGAGTCCAATGGTTATTTAAAGTTTTTTTTTTTGCGTTG
This sequence comes from Cotesia typhae, assembly GCF_013202065.1. Taxonomy (NCBI): domain Eukaryota; kingdom Metazoa; phylum Arthropoda; class Insecta; order Hymenoptera; family Braconidae; genus Cotesia; species Cotesia typhae. The sequence goes on from NW_027423725.1 coordinate 3,118,933, forward strand.
AACCAAATTTGCAGACTAATTTTTTGTCTGGTCAAAAAATTTCCCATGAAAGTTTTTTTTAGAGATGCACCAAAATAATAGTTAGAATAAAAGAGATAAAAACAAATTCAAAATCTCTTTTGATCGAAATTAGTTGAAATATAAACACATTTCAAGTAACCTTGAATCAAACATCCGTTTCCGGAAAAAAGTTTTTAAGTGAGAGACGAAAAAGGTCTCAAATCAACAAAAACCTAAACTCGGATATAAATACATCTTTATACAACATTTATCCATAATTTGTATCCCTAAATACGTATTTCTTCAAGAGCGAACGTTCTCACATCTAACGACACCGCCTTTATCGATTAGTATCGATGTTATCAGCGAAAGAGCGGCTTCGCAGGAAAAATCTAACGCCAGAGCACCTGGCTGATGGCTGGTTCGACCCCCGCAGCACTCACGAGCAGATGCCACTCACCGGTTCACTCTCACGTCTTTCGCGTGATCCTTCCTTTACTTCGTGATTACGTATATACATATATGTTTTTGTGTATAAACGGTCCGATGACGTATACCCGTTCATATACATAGACATGCACACAAATGATATGAAAGAAACACACAAAGTGTATTCAACAAGTCCCCTAACTCAAAGAGAATGAATGTCTGTAAGAAAAAAAGGGAAGTTTATTCTCAATGAACGCCATCTCCAACGAACTTTTAGATCTGGTACTTCTAGAAAGGAAAAATACTATGAGAAAACAACTTTTTCTTTATCTTGTTCACTCTCTCTTATTTTATTTTTTTCCGGTTGCCTTTTATTGTCCGATTCTTTCTTTTTTTGTTATTAATTTTCATTTATATACGAAAATCTAGGACTGACTTTTTGATTTATTAAGAATTCTATGCGCAGTAACATAAAAATCTTGAAAATAATAATAATTTTTGGTACAAATACTTTCTAAAATACAACTGTAGTATTTTATAATTTTTTTTCTAAAATCAATCGTTTAGGAGCAATAGCTATTTTTAAAGTAATTAATTAATAAATTGATGGTATTTAAATTAAAATTTATCTTTTTTATAATAATCATAATAATAATAAAATATTCGTAAAAATTTATTTAATTGTTTAGATCGTTAATTTTGTTATTTTACGAGTCAAAGAAGAGAAAGAATTCAACAATGCGAGGATCGGTGAATTTTCACACGTTAAACGGAGAACGAACCCAGTCGATGTATGTTGGTATATTAGTAATGTATATTAGTATGTACCATTATGCCTATATATGCTGAGAGTAGAGGTTGAGATGGCAAAGAGGGTGAGAAGAGAATGAGAAACTCCAGTGCAACCTGTCCCCGGTCCTGCAACGGTCATTCCCACGACATAAGTAACTCACCTGTGTCTCAAGATCATGAGATTGCTAATATATAGAACAAGAAAACTACTAAAAGCGACCTTAATTTTGAATAATTATAATCACAATAATTTCTCTATTTAATGCGTTAGTACGTTATTTCGTGGAGCGTTTCAAATAAAAACATTTGAATAATCAATAAAAATTAAAAGAAGGCAAAACACATGGGCTTATAAATGCATGAGCTTGTTTTGGAAAAATATTCCCATGATATTTTAAGACTATGTTAATACAATTATTAAATAACCTTTGAAATGTTTTAAATTTTTTTCCACGAATTTTTCTGAAATGCTCAACAATTGAGGTTGTGCCTTTCAACTTATCAAGGTCAAGTAGACTTGTTGGTTGATAAAAATGCAAAAATATGAAGAAAACACGGAGCATGAATACATGAGTTAAAAAAAACAACGATCCCTTTTTTAAATCAATTAATTGCCATTTTTGTATTAAAAAGTGATTGTATCGATTTAAAACCCAATTGGGAAAACAAGTCTATGAAATATTTCCATCCAACGAACGTTACTACTCCAGCAATAAAACATGGTCTAAAATTTGAACCAGTTGCTCGAAAAACCTATCAAGAATTAAATTTATCTACGGATGTAATTCAACGCGGACTAATAATCTCCGAAGACAATCCTTGGTTAGGTTATTCTCCTGACCGTATTCTTTTTGATAATGATACACCAGTTAAATTGATAGAGATTAAATGTCCATATGGAGATAGTGTTTTATGAAACCGCTATCAGACTTTTGAGCTCGGAGAGCTCAAAATAACACACAAATTGTATTTTTGAGCTCGAAGATACGTGCAAAAAAAGTTCTGATTCAAAATGGATTTAAGATTGAAATTCATATTTTTACACAAATATGAATTAGTTTTGAGATCAATCCAAATTTGAAATTGATTTGTAAATAGAAATTAGCACGCCTGTAGAAATTTTGATTCTGCTTTAGAATTTTAATACAGACAAAGATATTTTATAGATAAAATTTATTCTAAATATTTTCAAGTTTTTATTAATATTCTAAATCAGGATCGAAATTTCTACAGGCGTGCTAATTTCGATTTACAAATCAGATTCAAATTTGGATTGATCTTAAAACTAATTCATATTTGTGTCAAAATATGAATATAAATCTTAAATTTATTTGGAATCGGAATTTTTTTTGCACGGGGAGCTCATAAACGTCATAAGTGCAATTTCAAGCGTTTAGGTATGGAATTGGCGGGAAGTTGCAGGGATGACCTTCAGGGTCAACCGTTTCCCTAATTTTTTTTTTTATACAAAAATGTGTTGAAAAATGTTATTAAATTAATTACAATCCTGTTAAATATTCACGTAATTGTTAACTTTCAGCATTCATTACCTAGCCAAAACATTCACATATACCTATATGTATGCATAACAGTATCGTATTATGTATGGCGCGATAAAATGTTAGCGATTCATCATCATCTTTATCTTTTCTATTGCCGCATGATGCGTGAATTAACTAATGCTTACGCATATATATGCTGTATTATATATAAATGTGTTACGACGTTTAGTATCTTTGAAATACAGACACTTTATATTTATTTTATTATTTTTTTTTTCTATACTCACTGTGTGTGTAAGAATATATAAACATATACATACTTTTTTGCAGACATTGATATTCCGTACAAAGATAGATACTGAAAAATATTGAACGAACAAACGAATGCTGATTAGAAAAGCACTTAGATAAAAACGTTGAAAGACGCCGAAATATTCACGTATGAATAGTTAATTCTTTAGTCAAGTTTGAATTTCAAAATGATGATTATAATTTATACTGATGAATTCTTTTAATAATTTACCGTTAATTTTTTCATTGATACTATTTGATACATATCAATTAGATACATATTTATATTAAATAATCTATTCATTTGACGAATAAAAATATTATTTACTGTTATTTATAAGTAGTAGAAAAATAATTTATCTTTATAAATAGAAAGTTTTTTTGCGTTCAGATATTTAGTGTCTAATCATCGATAAATTATTCATTATTTTTTAATTTACTAATTTTTTTTCAATTGATAGATTTGCATTATTTTCAAAACAATAGTAAGTGATTAGTCTAAGTTTTTTAAAAAAATTCATGTTATTTTATATTTGATTTTTTTTTTTTTTTTTTTTTTTCATATCATCAACTGTTTGGGCTTAGGTTTTCTAAACCTGACTCGACACTTTATGGTAGATGGCCACGTGCCATAAAACAAGCATTTTATCTTACACTGTAATTTTATCTTTCTTAAACTTTCAAATCATAGATAAAAAAAATTTGATAAATCTAAATGCATTTTTTATTAAAAATTAGAAAATTTTAATTCGGAATTTTTTTCCAAAATTGAACTTAATTTATTTAAACTCATCATTTTTTTTTTTTTTAATTTGAAACGATACATTTTTAACTCAAAAAAGACTATTCGACTAAAAAAGCAACGACTAAAACAATTTCTTTCCAAAACGAATGCAAGAGTACAATTTCATTAAATAGGCAAAGAGAGTAAGTAATTTTTGGCTTAGACTGATGGTGAGGTATGCAAATTAAAATTTATTTAATAAGCTTTTAGATGCAATTTACGAAAATTTTACAAGTTATCGCATTCATTAGTTATTTTGCAAAGAAACAGTAAAAGTGCCAATCTTTAAGGATTTTGAAAAATTTAAATTTCTGTCATTCCTAGACTATTTAATTAAAAAAAATATATAAGTATGCAAATTAAAGCTTATTTGATAAACTTTCACATGCAATTGACAGAAATTTTTGATTTGCAAAGATTTTTGAATTGCTGTCACTCCTAAACTATTCAATTAAGAAAAATAAATAAGTATGCAAATTAAATCTCATTGAATAAGCTTTCAAACACAGTCTACAGAAATTTAATATGATATCGCGTTTAATTGCTACTGCACAGAAACACGGCCAAAGTGAAAATTTTTGCGATTTAAAAAAATTTTTGAATTGCTGTCATTTCTAAATTAATCGACAGATTAAGCTCATCTTAGAACTTAACTTCAGAAATCGTCCAAAAGATGAGCATGATATGTTTCATTGAAATCCGTTTAGAATTAATGGAGTTATACATGAATACATTGATGACATACATATATAACACTGCGAAGTCAATCCAAAACCAAGTGCGTTATTTTACATATACATCATGTGTGTATTATGCTTTTACGGCATAAGCAAACTATAGATTTTAACACTCTATAAAACGTGTAAATATATGGCTACAAAAAAGTATAGTTCGTTTACGGCGTTAAATATGGAACACACTTCATATGTGTTAAAACAACTCACTTAGATTTTGTTGTGAAACTTTTGAACCATATGTATTTTCGGAATCTGAGCTTGACGAGCTGAGTCGATATTTAGCAAAATTTTTCAAGAGTTCCGTTATGGAGATCAATGCAACAGTTGGATTTCTATGAAATCTACACAGTAAAAAATTTTACGTCAATGTGTTAAAAAATTTTTTTACAAATTTTTATGTTAAATATTTAACACTTTTTTGTGTTAATTTAACAACATAAATGTTGAATTTATACATAAAAGTGTTAAATATTTAAAAAAAAATTTTTTAACACAAAATTTTTTGACGCAATGACGCAAAATTTTTTACTGTGTACTAAAAATGAAATTTTGTTTTGAAATGATAAATTTAATATTTCATCACGTTTCCTCCTACAAATTCATAGAAATCATCTCAAATTTGAGCTATCATTATTTTTCGCAAAAATTTTTTTCGGAACTATATAAATCGGCAAAATTACAAAGCATAATAGAAGATCGTATAAAAAATAAAAAAATAATTTCTATCACTTAGAAACTTGTTAGAAATGATGAACCAGGTGTTGATAAAATTATGATCTTATATTTATTTCAAAAGTGTTATACCCACATCACCAGGTGAGTCAACATACTTACGGCTTATATAACACATATATAAATATATTTCTAATTCCTAATAAATATATAATGCGGCTTATTATTGTCATTATCTCCTTTCAGTATGTTTATTATAATACGCCGATGTAAAATCACCTTCACGGTAATTATCACATACATCTAATCCGGAACCAGCTGATAGTCAAAGGGATCGATTTTATTCTGAAGTGATACCTCTTTCAACCCAAAGATGGTAATTGGTAAATTACTAGTATCATTTTATTTTCTTAGAAATATAAAACATGTTTTATTTTATCAGAAGGTCGCTGACCGATATTTCATAAATAAACATTTTGTTTATTCATGGATATTTGATCGTTAACAATGATATACAAAAAAAAAAAAACAGATTTTTTTTCAGAAAGTCATTTTTTGAAAAATTTTCTCTTTAAATTACATCATGAGTCATAAATAACTCTAATTACCTGTTCGAAAAGCAAAATTACTAGTCATCCTGATTGTCTATGGGACTTCCAATAATCCATGACCAAGTTTTAAGTCAAACCTGTCCAGCTTGAGTAATTAGCCGTAGAAAATTGTGTAATTCGGTAGAGAAAAAAAAATGAAAAATTTTATCGCAGGAGATTTATTTTTAGCATGTTGAATGTTGATATATTTATGCTGGTTGTAAAGGGGACAATATTTCGATACAAAAATACTACTGTTCTATTAGAGAGGGCTTTATGTAGTTTGATGTTATTGCTGAAGATATAAAGAAGTCCTTTGTAAGCTTGTGGCTTATTTATATAAATATGATGTGTTGACTTGTTCATCATAACTGTCACATAACGAAATTTGTGATGAAAACTATCATTTTCTACTTTCGGTTTTTTTCTAATAAAATTAAATATTTATAATCATTGTTATTTGAAGTTGAATTTGTTAGTTAATTGTAGAAAAAATAAATGAAAAATTTTTTTAATTCTAGATTAATAAATTGCATTGTTTTATCAACAAAAAATTTCATTTACTATATTTTCAAGCATATGTCGCAAAAAAGTGCCAAAAATAAACGATCTAGTTTTATTTTTAATTTCCCGCTAAGAACATCGAAGATCGCCGCTAATCCGGTCAAAATCGATTGATTCGTTCGAGAAATATCGTGAACAAAAAATTTGAAAAAAAGTGTTTTTTTTTTTTTTTTTTTTTACATATTTTCGACATTTCTTTATGGATAATTTGTGATGTAATTATATAACAATATGAGCTCAAGAAACCACGTTGATCTTATTCAAGCACGTGGAAATCAGTTGATTAGTTCGGGAGTTATCGTTGTCGAACAAATTCGGAAAAAGTGAATTTTTCAAAATTTTCGAGCTGATCAATTTGTGTTTAAAAATAAATCATAAAATTTGAAAGATTACGTTAAATACTACCAACTGCTTGAAAATCGGTCTATTCATTAAAAAGAAATTGCAGTTTGAAAATGTCAAAAATAGTGTTTTATAAAACGTCTATCAGACTTTTGAGCTCGAAGAGCTCAAAATAGCACATGAATTGTAGTTTTGAGCTCGAAGAGTTCAAAAACCTCATAAGTTCAATTTAAAGCGCTTAGATATGGAATTAGCGGGAAGTTGCAACGATGGCTTTCAGGGTCAACCATTTTCCTAATTTTTTTAAGCAGTACCCGAGTCGAAATTTAAATCGTAGATTCAACGTATTGGACGTTCAAATCGTCATTTGAAAAACGTTTGTTGAACGTACCCAACGTATTATAAATGTAAAGAGAACTAATAATGGGTGTAAATAGACAAAGACAAATTTTTTTTCAGTTTTGTTAGGAAGATTTTACATTTCTTAGCTTAAATGTAATAAATTTTCAGTTTATCTGATAATCTCTCTCAGTGCATTTTATACGTGTTTCAAATAAACAAATCGATATAATCAATTTAACTTTGTTGTCACCAGTCCAGACTAAATTACCAACATCAGACTGTACTACAATTTTTTAAAGTTAATCAACGAATAACAGTCGAACGTGTCAGTAAAAAAATGTAATTGAAGCTTTTTACCATAATATCTATTTTTCTAAAAAGATTTAGTTCAAACCATTCGATTTTAAAGTACATCCTTCATTCCTTAAGCATAAGATTTCAAGTGACGCACCAGATAAAAAATCAACCTTGTCTGCAGACAACCTCATGATAACTTTTATCACACACGTCAAACAGGTATAACAATCCATATTTTTCTTCATCTCATATTCACTTTAGTTTCCCTATCACGATCTTCATTATCACCATTTTAAACAACCACTAATCTCCAAATACGACCGATGCTTCGATAACTAAGTCCTTAAGTAGTTAAATAGTCTTAAAAGAAAATACTTTAAAAGTTTTCCACTTTTGTTTATGTTATATTTTTTCTTCTCAATATTTAATTTAGCTTATTTGTTTTTAGTTATAATTCCAAGGAAGCGAGATTACATTATATTGATATTATGATAATAACAGTCAACTATGACGCGACCGGTCAAACTTTCAAATCTTCGAGTATTGAGAGACCCATCACAATCATTTTTCAATCAAAATTACGAGAACTATAAGATAAAAAAAAAAACGAAAAAAAAAAAGAAAAAAGCCGCGTTCTAATTATAAATTAGAATTTCTTACACTCTTTAAATTGAAGTTCAATTTAAGAAAATTAATTTAAAAATACGGATTAATTAAGAAAATTAATTTAAAAATACGGACTAGGAAAAAAAAATTTGTTTTTATTTATATCTTAAAAATTTGATAATTGCAACTTTTGCACAAGGAAGTATTCAACCTCAGAAAAAAGTCTAAATTTAATAAAATATTTGTCAATTGACAGGTGACGATGATATAAAGCTATTGATTACTATACTATTATGATCACTTTTTTTTTTTTTTTTAAGAAAAAACGTTAAAACATATCGGAACACCTTGACGAGAATGTAAATAAAAATGATTCTATGTGGGTAACACCCATCACACTTCAGTTTATCTTCAGGTTATCGATAACTGCGTATTGATTTCAAAAAAGGAAAAAAACACGGCAGGTAGAACTTATCGAATTTTTTTAGTTTCTACAGCAGTTGCATTGATATTTTCACTATAAGATCATAATCCGTGAACGATAATTCATATAAATTTTTTAATAAAAAATGTCGCAAGTCCTACACAGGATCAGCACCTTTTTAAATTCAAAACTCCTTTCAGTGATACCGCGTACGTGCTCGCAGACTTAGAGTCCGTCTTAAGAAATGTCCATGACAACGAATCAGGCATGAGATTTGAATTACATTTTTTCTCAGATTATATTTTCCGTGTGAATTTTTTACAATTTAAATAATTTCGACCAGAGTATTTTTGTATTCAAAAAGAGTGTAAATAATTTATTATAATTTATAACCCTCCATTTTAATAAGAATAAATATGGATTATTTTATTATTGTGTTTTTTATAACGTGTCATAAAAGTCAAATAAGGGTGACAAATAGTTTCATTTATGTTAGCGCAGACGTTTTGTATAAACGGTCAATTAGATAATACTGTTTCATGTCCAATGGTCTTTTATGCTTGCGATTGCTATCAACTTTACACGCTTTTTCTAAAATAATTAACGACTGAACAAATTGTGTACATATATTGCTGTAATTATGAGTCAGTTACTTAAGGGCATATGTATATGTACATTTTTTTATTTAATTTAAGATATTTTCTAGGAAAATATTATAGAGCATTGAGAAAAAAGATAAAATCAGATTAATTAATTAGTTATAATTTGTGTCGAAAAAATTTTTGAAAATTTTGTAAATATTTACTCTCATTTTTCAGAGTATTTATATTAAAATTAATTGAAGTAGTAACTAAACTAGATTATCAGTTAATGTACAAATTTAAAAATACCTCATTATTTTTAGAATATATTTTAATGCTAAAATATCATCAGGTTTAAAATACACTTCTCACAAAAATTAAGGGAGCAGAAAAAAAGTCCAAATTTTTGGGGGATTTTCAACAGGCTGTAACTTATACAAAAATGGTCGTACAGCAAAAAAAAAAAGCAAATTGTAGCTCTAAGTGTTTTGTTTTTGGATCTGAGTTTGAACATTTTTTTTTGAAAATATTTTTCGAGTAATCATAAGAAAACCATCGAAAAAAAAATTTTCGAAATTTTTTTGGTTTTTTTTTTTAATCTACGGACGTGGAAAAAATTTTTCGACTCAACCTCCATATGGACCGGATAGCTTGTTTATTCAGATTTAATTTCGTTTTTTTAAAATCTCGATACGAGCATTTCTCGCTGAGATATCGATGTTTGAATGGAAAAAGATCATTTTGTCTTTGATTACCAATATCTCAGCAACCAATGATTGCACAGAAATTTTGAGGTTGGTTTTAAAAACTTGAATAAATTCTCTACAAGGATTGGCAATTGAATTTAGAAAAAAATTTTTTTCAATCATTACATGAATTTGAAAAAGCATCCAAAAAAGGGCTTTTTGTCGTTTTTGGAAAATCAAGCGCCCAATCAAAAATATTGCGGAAACCACTGACGTTAAGTGTGCCTCTTACTGTTCAATATACCCACAAAAACCCTACAAAGTTTCAATTCAATCCAGCCAACCGTTTTTTTTTCCCACTTGATCGAATTTTTGAAAAAATTAAAGGAGCAAGAATTTCGCTCTGAAAATGTCATAATTTTTATCAAAAATGAAAAAAATTTTCGTTACGAGCTAACGTTCGTAAATTGGGATAATTCTGGCGCAATCGGCGCTTCAGGATATCCCAGACGTGCTCGATAGGGTTAAGATCAGGGCTTACCGCTGGATGCTTTAACAACGTTATGTCGTGTCTTTGGAAAAACCGACGGGTGACGTTTGCTGTGTGAGGCCGGGCATTGTCTTGCATAAAAATAAAACCTCTAGTTTGCTGCCGTAGAGGCAAGACAACAGGTCGTAAGATCTGATTAATGTAACGCGTAGCGTTTAGATTTTCGTGGACGATTACCAAAGGAGTTCGTGAAAATCTCAAAACTCCTCCCCAAACCATCACCGACCCTCCGTTGTAAGCAGCTACCGGTCGAGTGAAGTTACGTGAAAAACGCTCTCCCTGACAGCGCCAAACTCGGGGTCTTCGGTCATTTCTAAACAGGCATACCCGACACTCATCAGAAAACAAAATATTGTTCCATTGCCTTACGGTCCAATGAACATGTTGACGAGCGTAAGCCAGACGGTTTCGGCGATGTATGGGTGATAACATCGGTACTCGGGCGGCACTTCTTGATCGCACTCCAGTCTCACGGAGACGATTTCGAACCGTTTGAACTGAAATGTTCCGCGGTTGTTGTTGTCGTTGTCGTCGTCGTCGTTGTTGTTGCTGTTGTTGTTGTTGTTGTTGTCGACGGTTCGGAAAATTTCGAACCGATGATGGTATTATTACCAAAAAGTTCCTCCCAAGCTGGTAGGAAATGTTTTAATCGCCCTGCAGGTACACTTACCGGAATATTTATTTCCTGTACGGACGACGATCCTTGTTTGTTGATGATTTGCGCTGGTGGAACGGTTTCCTCTGGCTGGCGTTCGGTCTGAAGGTCTGAACTGGAGCACGTGGATTTACTACCCCCCTCAACTCCTCTCGGGTACGATAGGTCTGCTGAGGGAGGGGTTTCGAGTTTTTTGACTTTGCTACAGCTGATGTTTTACATAGTGGCTTCAGTTCTTTTGAGGTACGCTCAATTACTTTAGCTGTCTTTAAAGATTCATCTAAATCTTTACCAAACAACCATTCATCCATCACTGTAGCGTTGAGGGTTTCTTTTAAGGCTGGATTAATGTTAGCTGAAATAATCAGACGTCTTGTCAAGGATTCGTCTCGCTGTAAATCAACCAGGACTCTAGCTGTGTCACTGAGAGTCGCTACTAAACTTGTAGTTTCAGGAATATTTCCTTTTAAGATATCTGACAATACAGATCCTAACGTTGACAAACATACACATACTTTGCGTTGTTTCTCAATAAGACGCTTGTCTTTATTAATTATAGGTTCTAATAACAAAGCTTTAATCTGAGCGTTTAATTTTTGGGGTTCAAGAATTAAACAATTCTCAGGAGTTGGGTATTTTTTGAATAGCAAGTCTCGCTCTTCAGAAGGTAGACCTTCTTTTAAAATACCCTTCCATCTTACAAAGATATCGTTGTGGATAGCTGGGCTAGTCTTTTTCTCTTCGTCCAGTCGTTTACCAATAGCCTCTAACATTTTCCCCTCGATAATAGGATCCTTTACCACTTCTGTGGATTTATCAGACTTATCTGTAGCTTCACTAGTTGGAGCCACCGGTGTCTGATTTGTTGCAGCTCCATCTTGCTCTGGTGTGATCTTGTCACTTGAGATCTCGTTTTCTTTTGAAGAAGAATCAATTACCTTGGCATTTTCCATCAGAGGCACCTGAGTGGCCGATGGTGGAATATCTGTAGCAGGAGTAACAACAGGGCCCAGCTGATTGGACTTTTTGTTAGTACCAGCAACCTCAATATCTCGCAAGAGATTTTCTAGAGGAAACAGTGGACTGCGCTGACTTGATGAAGATACCGACGCCCCTTCCTCTGACGATGATGATGACCGTTGATGTTTATTTCCTGGAATATACAAATAATTGTAACAAGGCCGCCGGCAAGTTTGTAGAGCGTATGTTTGCGCTTCATCTTTGTTAATTATTACTTGAATAATATAACTAATTGATTAATGGAACTTGTCCACATATAATTTCAACCAGTTAGATAAATAAGAGGTGGAACTTGTCCAACCTTTACATGGTACTTGACCATCTTATTTATGTCATCATGAGTTTAATTACAATTTTATATTATTTAAACTCTTGATTAATTAATTTTTTTTTTTTTTCACTTTTTGAAATTTTCAGTACACAAAAATTCAGTTTCTGTGAACAAAAAGTAAAACATTTGTTTAGGTTATACTTACGTTTTTTCAAACGCTGAATTTCTTTTTCTTGATCACGCATTTTCTTCTTCATGTGCTTAAGTTCTCTTGACCAATTATTTTCGTCATCTTTGTGAGTTCTTTTTCTTTTATGTCCCATTTTAATTATTTATTTTTCTTAATTAATTTAACAGTTAAATAATTTTCCATGTGGTTTTTCTTACACAAAAAAAAGGAATGAGTTTCGGGACCGATACGCCGTCTGGGAGACGGAGGTCGGTAGGTAAGTAAGAAACTTTGTCTTTAAACCGTGTGGTAATAAGTACATGAAGTAGGGGTACTACCAGGTGATCTTTCGGAGAAGGCGCTTCATACAATTGCAATAGAACTTCACTTAGGTAAGTTCGTTTAATCGTTCAATTAATCCGTAGACAAATAAGAAAAATTGAATAGTGAAATTTTTACAGAGAACTTGAGAAATTGTTTCGCTGTTCTGCGTGGGGTAACTTTGAACTACCTAACGCCATCCTGTGGCGTTGTTAGAACTTAATTTCAAAAATTTAAGGAATTGAGTAAATCAATAAAATTATTAAAATTTTTCTCTTTTTAAGCTGCAAATAACTTACTTTTCGAAAATTATGATAAATATTATATCAATTAATTAACAATTGTTTCATCGAAAAAATGTTGAAGATACGCTGAATAAACAGGATTATTATGTTAATAATGAATCATTTAAAATTATTTACAATACAAAATGTGTTGATACTTCTATTGGAATAAAATAAATAAAGATATGAGTCAAAGCTCAATTACCAACTTGATTGTTCGATTAATGTAGTGCAATTATAATACAAACATCAGCCAACGACTGATCAATCAAAATGTGAGAGTATTCTTTATAAGTTACATTCTGTAACAAGTCTTTTATAGCTTATATTGACTTCAAATATTTACCTTGTTGATTTGAAAAAAAAAAAAATAAATAAACTGAAAAATGTAATCCGGTAAAGTACTTAATTACTTAATTTGTTACTGTGCAAGCGAGAATTATTAACCACCTCTGGCCATCTATCAGTCATTCTAGGATTATCAATTAAAACATTGTATTTAAAAACTATTCTTAGTTATTTATTGAATTTTGATCATGATTTTCTTTTTACTAATACCGAATTGAGATTTTTTTTTAAATTCATCAATAAGATTTATGTATTTTTATAACTTTGAAATTGATAATTTAATTTTTCAAAAAGTAAAAATCAATATAATCTAGACATTATTTTTAATCTGGATTCTAGGAAATGTTATGAAGTATTTGAAAAATCACGACATAAGTTACCGAATTTTTTTCTCTCTGAAACTGATATCGAAAAAATTATTTTTAATATAGATAGCTTGAAATAAAATTTTACATTTTCATAGAGGGAATTCTGTCGTAAAAATAAGATTTAAATGAAAATCCATCTCAATAACTATTATCTGTACAAAGTCATTTTCAGTGAAGTTTCGCTAAAAAATTTCCATTTGTTCATAATGAATCGTTTGATGAATTTAAATAATCGGTTCCAAAAATTTTAAAGTCGAGAAATTCAGCAAAGAAATTTTTTCAACAAAGTTTTCTCACACAGCATATACAATATAAATAGCTCATTAGTAGTTAAATTCGAGTCCAATCAATTAAATCACGGAGTAAATTTTTTGTTTTGATAGAATTTTCCTCCTAAATTAATTTAAAAAAATTACAAATTATCTAACAAAAAATAGTTCGAACATTCCTTAATGGAGGATAATGTTTCGATGAATGAGCTTATTAATGAATTAAGAAACTAAAGACGTATTAAAAAAAAAAAAAATATCGATTGCCTCCATAAAATGTAAGATTTAGTCTTAGAAAAAAAAAATTAAAAAAATTAGTTCTATTTTATACCGCTAGGTGGCGAGAAGTAGCCTTAAGTTTTCACTTGCTAACAGATAGATAAAGTAATTAACTACCTTTCAAAATTAATCTCTTCAATTGATCTTTTTTCACATTTAAATATTATATTATTAAAACTCTTTAAACTTTGGACTGTTTGTTCGTTAGACGTTTTAACGAATTGTCTAAACAGCAAAAAAATTTAACTAACAAAACTTAAAAGTAAGATTTTATTGCTCATCAATTTTTACTTTCTGCTTCTTGCTAAAAATGCTGGGAGATAGTTTTGTGACAAAAAAAAAGTTATATGATACCGTCGATGAAAAATTTTTCACTGGTTTTCATCATGCGGGCTCGACGGTTTTTCTACTTTTGCATATGTATCTCTAAGTTTCATACTTTAGAGCAAAACTTTCGCAAAATTGAGCAGTCTATTTACAAAAATATAGAGAATTTTTTTTGACGTCTTTATGACGTCTTTCTAAACTAGGAAGAGTTTAATTAATCGATTAAAAAACGATTAGATTTATTAAAATGATCCGATCAAATTAAAAAAAAAGAAAAAATAATTAATAAGAAAATAATTTGAGTTTGAATAGAAAAATTTTAAGTACAGCGTAATTAGTAATAACGAAGAAACAATGAGATTTGATATCAAAATCCTGTAGCAATTTTTAATTAATAATGATTCCTCCTGCCGCTAGGTGGTGAATGACAGCTTTAATTTCTCATGCGCAGATTAACAAAGAAGATAATTAAGTTCATGTGTCTAATTGTTTTAAATGTAAATATATTTGGGAATATTTAACTCTCTTAATTCTATAATTTTATAATTCCTTTAAAAGTAAAGTAATAAAAATGAAAGTCGTGTTTCAGAAGAATACTAAAAATTCAAGGTTTACTACCCTTTTGATGCATAAGAGATTACAAAACGTTTTGTATTCTTCAATTAACTTACAATTTCTTATGCAGAATAATTAATTCAGGACACACAACTTAAAATTATAAATTAATCATTCATTTCAATTCAGGTAAAGATTTAACAAATGTTTTTCAATACGATTTTATTATTAATTGTATTAAAAATTATTTCGACTCGTGGTTTCTTCGTCAAAACGTATTCCGAAAGAAAGAAATAAAATTGATTGGAAAGAATTAATAACTCTCTGTTTTTAGGTCGCTATTTGCATTAATACCATCACAATTTTTTTAATCATCATATTATATCATCATTTTAATGAGGTCATAATCAAAATTTGTCAAAGGAAAATGTCTTTTATAAATGTAACAAATGTAAAATGTAAAATGTAACAAAAGGAACTGCTTTTGAAGAGTTTTCTTGAAGGAAAAACTTTGATATTGAAAACGATCAATGAAAAGTGAAGCTTTAAGCCTTACCAATTTTTTTTATCACAAAAAACCGTCATAATGTTGTTCTTTTTTTCCACAACGTTTCGGAAAATTTGCCTACCCAGTTGATCTTTAAGTTTGATGTAATTTCTTTCGAGCTTCATCGATATTTATTTCCATGACTATTCCATACTTGATAAATAATCCAACACAAAAAATTTGAATGTCCTTGAACGAATTCTCATTTTTGTACAGATTATAAATCATTCTTGATGTTTCATATTCCTAATCTAATGACGATAATAATGTTTTGTTTAGTTCTAATATTCTCCATTATATACAATGTATACACTGATAAAAAAAATTGACTTGACTCAAGAGCCAAACTCTTGAACCAAGAATTCCATTTTGAAGAAAATCATTTTCTTGAGTCAAGAGAAGAAATTCTTGCACTAAGAAATTATTCTTGGTCTAAGAAAATTTTCTTGTTTCAAGAATTTCTTCTCTTGACTCAAGAAAATGATTTTCTTCAAAATGTAATTCTTGGTTCAAGAGTTTAGCTCTTGAGTCAAGTCAATTTTTTTATCAGTGTATGTTTCTAAATATGTATGTTCGGGCAAATTCAAATATAGCCAGAATATATCCTAAGATATTTCCGCTATACGTAATTTTACAGTGAAAAAATTCACCTCTAAACTAAAGTAAAAACTAGGAAAACGTTTGACCCTAAAGGCCATCCCGGCAACTTCCCGTTAATTCCATATTTAAGTACTTAAAAGAGCATTTACTACGTTTTTGAGCTCAAAACTATAATTTTTGTATCATTTTGAGTTCTCCAAGTTCAGAAGTCTTGTAGACGTTCAATAAAACACTATTTTTTGAATTTTTAAACCGCAATAACTATTGAATGAATGAACCAATTTTCACGTGGTTGGCGACATTCGACGCAGTTTTTGAAGCCTCATAAGAAACCATGGTTTAAATTGATCGAACTAAGAATTTCAAGGTAATTCCGTAAACACACTTTTTTCAGTTTTCATTTGACAACGATGACTTGCGAACGAATCAACCGATTGGGACTGGCTTGGTGGCGATCGACGTGGTTTTTTTATAGTGAGAGCTCAATAGTTTTTGAAAATGATCGGTAAAACCATTTAAAAGTTATTCCAAAAAAATCACATTTAAAAATTTTTTTGTTCCTAGTTTGTTTAAAATTTTTCAATATTTTTTTTATTTATTTATTTATTTATATGCTGAGGCCAAAGCCAAATGGTAAAAATACAAGACAAAGAAAATATATTTGCATACATTTGTAATAAATTTTTTAGTTGATTTCGTAAGTAATAAGAACATAACAATTTAAAATTTACAACTCCTAATTCCTGCAAATTACAAACTATTTACAACCAAGTTTATTTCTTTACCACCTGCTTCAAGATCCAAAAGGAAATTTGACACCTTAAATTTAAAACTCTCTAATGATCATGAGCTTATAACCTCCAAGGGAAGCTCCTGCCATAGGCGTAAAGCTGACACTAAGAATGAGCGATCAAAAACAACAGAATTAAAATTAGGAATTTTGAAAGTAATATTGTTGTCTTTCTGAGCAAGTCCATCTGAACGCCTAATACTTTCATCTTTATCAGAGAACAATTTTCGCAGAAATTTTGGTTCTCCAATCTGCAATAACTTATAAATCAAACTAGATTTAAGCAGTAATTAAACTAGATTTTCGGTTAATGTCAAAATTAAAAAATCAACTAATTATTAGTAGACTACATTTTAAGGTTGAAAATATTTTTATAAAAAATTTACGATCTTTAATTTTAATTATGTGAAAAGAAAAAAAATTGATTGTTTAGCTTAAAAAAATCTCAGGTAAATACAATATTTAACCATAATTGAAAACTAAGTATTACTTATTTATTAGACCAAAAATCGAAAGTGACACTTTTGGTTGCAATTGTTTTATCAATTGACTGAATTTCTTTCAAAAAAAAATTTCGTTTTTTCAATAGGATAAGCAAAAATGATTTATAATAAAAAAAAAAAACAGTTAAGATAAATTCGTAACTAAGACAAATTTAATTTTAAAAATTATTTAATTTTGAAAAATCATTAAAAAAACTTCAATCAATTAAAATAAATATTTTCATATTTATTTTAATTATCCGAAATGTAGCATACTGTTTTTTTTTTCGATTTTTCTTCAATAAGAAAATTAATTTCTGTTTTTGAAATAAAAATTTTAAAAAATTCGAAAAATTTTTAATTTAAACAATTTAAATTAAATTTAAAAAAATCAAGTAGTGTTTACATATATGCTTATAAGTATAAGTATTCGATTTTATCCGAAAATATTTGGTCGTTGACTACTTTATCTATAAATAGGCACGCGCTAATTCGTGGTCATCTGTTGAAAGATCAAAGATATGCGTGTATTGAAAAAAAAAAGTTTTCGGGGGATCTAAAACAGACGAAAATTTATTAGATCTAGGTGTGTTTGGGTGGAGAACCGGGCGCCGTGAAAAAGCCACCTGCCTAACGGAGATCGAAAAATAAACTCCAGACTAAGACCCCCGACGGCATATGTATTTTCATCTACAACATAATACCATTTAAATGGGAAATCGGACTGACCAATCGGCCATATGTTTGTTCTCCGAATCCGAAAGAAAACCCATTTCGTCTTATCTGGTTTGGATATTGATGGGTCATTTTGCGGTTTTGGTTTTATATTTTATCCTAATGTTTCCTCTGTCTCCTCATTATGAAACTGCTTATTTTCATTTAAAACCTGCTCATTACTCACTATTTTCCTCTATTATGAGTCTTAAGGTGTCGAGGGACTTAAGATGACATTTTGATAACCGGCTCTGAAAAAGTCATTAAGATCAACGATAGATGTTATTTTTGTGACGTATGTTTGTCTCAGTTTCTCGGATAAAATTTTAAAGCACTATTTTTGGAACGACTTAAGCCTCTATTATTGACACCATAAGGAGTATGCTTAACATTTTAATTTATTTATTACTCTTTTCTAATCGGAAAAATTCAGTAGTTTTAGAATAAAAATGATTTATTTTTACATGGACACACTGAGGAATTTAATTATTTTCTTTAACTACCAGTCGTCGCAGAATTGTATATTAATTTCATATGTCTGACATGTCCTTGCCAAGCAATTTTGATTAAAAAAAAAAAAAAAAAAAAAAAAAACTACGTTACATCATAATCAAGTTTCAAAATTTTTTAATTTTTATAAAATTATTTTATAACTTATAACTAGGACCAAAAAGTATAACAAAAATTTGAAGCATTAAAATAAAATAAATTATGACTTTTCATAGCTTTTGCTTTATACAAATTGAAAAATTTTCAGTTTAATTCAAAATACTAATTTAATAATTTTTTTTTCATAGTTATAAATCCCAAAATTAACAGATGATCATCCCGTGTCAAAAAATTGTCGTTTGTTTAAGATCTTAAACGTGACGCAAACCAAGACTTTTTGAAGACGCAGAAAAAAAATTTCGAGAGCAGATTTTTTAAATTTCGTTCTCGGACTTGTTATGAAAATTCATTTTTAGATGATTTTACGACTTTCTACCTGTTTCATTTTTGAGTACCCTCTTTTTAAATTGTTGAAAATTTTAATTGTATCGGACAATTTTAAGACTTTTTCAAGACACTCCGTTTTAATGTTCCGGGGCTCTGGCGCTATTAACTTATCTTAAAGTAGTCACGAAAAATTTTTTTAAAACTTTTTTAAGACTATTTTAAGATTTTTTAAGACGATTTTCAGATTATTTGAAGACTCTATAATAATTTTACGGAGCTGTCGCTGTGATATTGTCTTATTTTCATAACAATTTCGAGAACCAAATTTAAAAAATCTGCCCTCAGAATTTTTTTTTTTTTTTGACGTCTTCTGAAGCAATACTGTGATTATTAATTTTTAAAACTACACTGAAAAAAAAGTTAACTTAAATAAAGTAAATCATTTTGAAGAGCTTCATTTTCTCGATTTGAGTAAAAAAATTTTTAAACTGAGAAAATTTTCTTGGTTTGAGTAAGTTGTACTTGATTCAAAAATTGTTTTTCTTGATTGAAGACAATGAAACTCTAGATAATTATTTTCTTGGTTCAAGAATTTTTCTCTTGATTCAAGTTAATTTTTTTTTCAACTATGGTACAAACTACTTAATTATAGTAAAGAACACGGAAAGAACAAAATGACGCTGGATATCATCCTAGATTATACTGAGCGAAAAAAATTTTAGATAGTAGCTAGTATAATCTAGATTATAAAGAGTATGATCCAGATATCACGCAGTATAATCTAGATTATACCAGCGACTACTTGACATTTTTTTCACCACAGATATCACTGAGTATAATCTCGGATGATATCCAGTGTAATTTTGTTCTTTCTGTATAGACTTCATTATCTAAGTACAGCAAAAAAAGCCTAGTTGTTATTTTTTTTTTTTTAATTTATTAAAATATTTACTTAACGATTTATTAAAAAATTGATCAAAATGTAAAAGATTATTTTTATTTATCGTAAAAATGGAGAAAATATACTTGAATAATTAGCATAAAAATTAGTAGATAAAATTAGTAATTTTTAATTCTGTTTCGAATATCCCTTATTACTCGCGGTACCTTACGTATTTAAAATAAAAACATTTGGATTTACATATCTAAACGCTATTTCCGTAGAAAAGTGACATAAGCGTTTCAGGTGTGCACTTTTGGTTTCCTCACTCTATAAATTAATCTCGAAGCTTAACTCCCCAACTGCGTAATAGACCAAGACGAGAGTAGTCCCAACAAATAACATTGCCCTTATCCCTTCTTTTCTGATAAATCAAGCCTCAAGATGGTTTTTCCAATGAAAATGTGTCTGATCAGCTGCTGTCTTGGCTGCGCGTATTAAAGAGATGAGCAGATGTTTCGACAATCACTTTTTTCAAAGATATTTATAGATACCGACTCATACACTCATACATAGAAATTATTGGGGTCATAGGGCAGCTTGTGACAGTCTTGTTGCACCCAGAGCATGTGCCCGAATAAAAAAATTAAGAATCAAAAGACAACTGACTAAATCCCCCAGTATGTATTTTCCCGCCAATCTGCAGGTGAATGCCCTCAGGTTTATACCTACGTAGTCGAGGGTCCTCATCATCACCGTCACCATCAGCATCACCATGCAGACACATAGCGCACGGCAGGTATGAACTTGCTAAGATTATTATTTACGTTTTCTTACTTCTCTTTTTTCTTTACAATTTTTGTTCGTTCTTTTCTTGTCGGGCGCCAACGTTTTGGGGTGAAATGTGCTACTTCTTCCTTTCATTCTACTTCGGGGTTCTTTATTCTGATTCTTCTTCATGTATGTGTACATACATATGCGTAGATTAAATAAAATGTTGAGTCGATTCATCCTCGCTCAAAACGATCCTCAGTTACGCTTCGGAACACTTTATGTGTTTAACCCTCATATCATTTTTTTTTAGCTTTAAATCTTTTAAAATACCGTTATTTATTGTTATTTCATTCAGGAACTTTGATTATTTATTTTACCAAGAATTAATTGATGATGATTGCTAAAAAAAATGTATTTATACCGGCTTTGTTTACTTTTGAATAAATTTTTACATATTATCAGTCGTCATAAATGTTTCATAATGTAAAGAGTTAAGGGAGCTTTCTTCTTTTGTATAAAATTTTTAATCAATTTTTTTTAGACAATAAATTAATTTAAAATGTTTATATAGACTAGAAAAGAATTTTTTTCAGTCACGAAAATAAAAAAAATAAAGAGAATAATTTAAAGGTAATTCGGTATAAAATCCGTTCTTAGATCATGTTTGTATCACATGTAGACGACTTCTATTAAATTTGGAGTCTATAGGAGCTACAGCTTGGAAATTAAAAATTTTGATTGTTAATACCCACCCTCGCAACCCTCTGTGGGGTAAGATATCGTAAAATTCATTGATAGATTATTTCTACATCTCTTACAGAAGATTCCTACCAAATTTGAAGTCGATAGGAGCTATAGTTCAAAAACGGGAATTTTTCATTTTTAACGCCCCTGCAACCCCCTTCGTAGGTGGAATTTTGTAAAATCCGTTCTTAACTGACCTCTACTCGGCGAAAGGAATATTTTCGCCGAATTTCAAGTCTCTAGGTCTTATAGTTTTAGAGGTATCGTGATGAGTGACTATATCTATAGAAATTCTCCTATATATATATATAGATAATTATTTATTTACTCGTTTTGAATATACAAAGCAATATTGACTTATGATAACAATTCTTTAGTATTTACAATGTCCAATGTAATGACTGATTAAAATAATTGACATTGCTGGTATCCATTGAGCCACACACTGTCCATCGTACGGTAAGCATTTTCACACATAAAATACTGCTGGTATTATCAAAATATTTCTTTATATTCTTTCAAGCGTACACTGAAAGATTTCTTAAATTATAGGACATCAGTTTTTGAAAAAATTTTATGTAAAAATCTATAATCAAGAAAAAAATTTTTCCCATCAAAATTTACCTTTAAGAATCTCTAAAAAATTTTTTTTATTAATATTAATACATATACTTTATCAAGAACTGAATGGATGCTGGTGAACCAATAATAAAAACTTCTTTATCCTTTTTTCTGACCCGTATAGACGTGTCTTTTATATTAAATTCTCAGTCGCACGTGAGTGCGACTAAGAAAATTCGTTGAATAGTAACATTGAAGAGCCAAGAGGTTTCCTTTGTCGTTAAAAGCGCTCAAAGACTCACTGGTTTATACATACATACATAACGTCGTGATTCTATCTGTTTTTTAAACGCTCCCTTGCTTTTTCTTTCTTTTTGCTTTTTAAGGTCGACTAGACTTAGAGCCTTTGTGTAACAATGACGACAAAACGCGAATGGCCTGAAGGACCTGCTGTAATTTTTAAAAAACTGGCCCGTATATTTCGGCTATGAAATTCCAACGGGAAAAGGATCATCCGGGTTAGTGTTGCTATACCCACCAGCACCCTTATACCTTATACCTTAGCTTGTTACCATTAAATTCTTACCCTAAATACAACCTGCTAAAAAAAATTTATTCCGTCTCTTGATACTTTTCAAAGACCCAGTTTGGGAATATTTTTATGAGACTCGTTTGTTTTTTTTATAAACAGTTTTCCAGAATTTTAAATTCATCATCGGAATTTTATGGTCAAATTTATTTTATTCTGCCTATCAATCACTGTTTCTTTCTTTGTCTGTAACATGTGAAACACACCTTTTGTTTGTCACTCGCACTGTCCTGTAGGTTCCTTGGTTTACGAACAGATGGCACTAGTTGTTCTGTATGTGCTCATCTTTCTCCAGTAACTCGCTTTCTTTATTATAATTATAATATTTTTCATTGATTCTTTTAACAGTAAAAAATACAACTCTCAAATTCTTCCGGAAATCTTTTATTTTTACAATTCGATTCAGTAAAAATTTTAAGAAAATCTTCAATATGAATAAAACTCTTTTGAATACACCGCAAACCCGATCTTTATCGGTCAGTTCGTTTGAAAGTTATAAGAGGTTTATACACATTTTTTCAAATATTTTGTTGTCGATCATCTAAATAGTTTCCTGGAATTTTAAATTGTTGACATGTATGATAAAAATTTGATTTTTAAACTCGGGGTGAGACAATCCGTGTAAAAAAAAATTGTCTTAAAATTATCGTTTGTTTAAGATCTTAAACGTGACACAAACCAAAACTATTTTAAGACTTTTTTAAGACGCCAAAAAAAAAATTTCGAGAGCAGATTTTTGAAATTTGGTTCTCGAATTTGTTATGAAAATAAGACAATATCACAGCGACAGCTCCGGAAACTTATCATAGGGAGTCTTAAAATAATCTAAAAATCGATTTAAAAAAATCTTAAAATAGTTTTAAAAAATTTTTTTTTAATTTTTCGAGACGATTTTAAGATGAGCTAACAGCGACAGAGCCCCGGAACATTAAAACGGAGCGTCTTAAAAAAGTTTTAAAATTGCCCGATAATAAGTTTTCAACAATTTCAAATTCAATTTAAAAAGAGCGTACTCAAAACTATAGCGATTAGAAAGTCGTAAAATCGATTAAAAATTAATTTTCATAAGAAACTCAGGAACCAAATTACAAAAATCTGCTCTCAGAATATTTTTTTTGGCGTCTTAAAAAGGTCTTAAAATAGTCTTGGTTTGTGTCACGTTTAAGATCTTAAACAAGCGACAATTTTAAGACGATTGTTTTTACACGAGAATGATTACTTACATTACTTGAAATTCAAAATATTCTGAGCAAAAACAAAACTTATAAATTTTTTCATAAAAAAATTCAGCGGGAAGTTATTTTTAAATATATTTTTATCTATGTCTTGTAAATTTTTAATTCAACCATTTATAAAACAAATTGAATTTTAATGTAGACTATTTTTTTATCAACTTGTACATTAATTCTTCTTCTAAGTAATAAGATATCTTTATAAAGTAGATAAATTTATAATATACGTACTATACGAGCACTTCAATAGAATATAATGGTCAATCTTCATGATGATGTTGATTTAACAGAATAAGTATTAAATTTATACTCATGCCTGTTCATGTCTGATCATTTTTTCCCGGGATATTCTACCGAACTCATCAGCTATGACAATAATTATAAATACTAATTTGTAAAATTTATCAAAAAAAAAATTTTATAATTTTAATTAAACTAGACTTAACACGCTCGCTTCGCTCGCCCTCATTCTTTTAAAAATCCCGCCACTATCTCAGTCGACAAATCAACAACCGAATAACATAGTCACAGAAGTGACGTAAAACGATACGACATCCGGCTATCAACTTTTTAGAAGATGATATAGGGGAGGGTGGGGCAAAACGGCCCACCTAAGCCAGTTTTTATTTTTGGTGGCTTTCTACTATCAAGTGGATTTACTCTCGTTCAACTTTGACTCAATTCACCGGAATTTTTCGAGTTCTAAAAAAAAATTTTTTTTTTGGGGCAAGATGGCCCACCTCCAAAATATGGTAAAAAAATATTAGAAAAATAAATTTTTTCTCAATTTTTGAGGTGGGCCTTCTTGCTTCAGGTGGGCCGTCTTGCCCCACCCTCACCTACTCAAGTATATAATTATCCTTCGTGTCTCGCACTTCGAGATTACGAAGGTAGTATCACTACTTACATGTCTTGGACCACAAGTTTAAAGCTAAAAGTGAACGACTGGGGCGCCCCTTAACCATCGTGGCGTTGCCCCATTACTATTTGATCATTCGGTATTTTTGTGTCAGACAGATCACACGTTTGATGCGAAAGTGAACAGTTTTTTGTTTTATATAATACATTGAAATCTTTTAATTATTCATTAAATTAGTAAAATTAAAGTTGATTAAATGGGTAAAAATAAGAAAAGGTCAAGAAGTCGAAATCGTTCGGAGGAGAAGACCTCCAAAAGACTCCGCAATCTAGAGGACAAGATGGAGGAGTTGACATCAGGTTTTCCTGCAATCAGAGAAGCCATTTTGGGTCGTGATAGGTCGCACTCAGGGACAGACGTATCTGGAGATGAAGGTAATTAATTTTTTACATAATGGCAATGGTTTAATTGTGAACACGAGATGCAATCACAATATATTCCTAAAGTCTACCTTCATGCCCGAGAGGCAATACATGATTTTCGTGTATGAATAATCATAATAATTACACCTTGGTAAAGGAGTGCTATATTTTATCCGAGAGGTAAAATGGAGCTCATATGATAATTTGACTTTATCTGGAAGTTAAAGTAGAAATGAAAATTACTCTGTTTTATCCGAGAGATTAAAATAGTGTAAATATTAAGTTAACCAAAAAAATTCATAGCTAAATGAATTAAATATACATTGCATGCCCGCAGGTACGGGAAGCGGTGATGATAAAGCGGTTGGAGAAAAAGATGCATTGGAGTTGACTCCTGATCAACAGGTCCAGGCTCCTCAAGTCACGGCAGGTGAACAGTTGAATGCAGGGAATAATGTTTCTCAGACAGAAACGACTAATAACGTGGAAACACCGGAAATGGAGCCGAGTAAAGAAAAGGAATCCGAAACTCCTTGGGAACTGGATGCTGATGCCCTTCGTATTCTCGGAGAGGAACCTGTCAAGGAGAAACCTACGTTAATCCTGCATGCTAGCGTTGATAGTCGCTGGAGAAAATATCTTTCTGAAGGCTTAAAGAAAGAGGTTAAAGAGTCACTTTTAGAAAAGTACCCTAGGAAGGGGAAACTTTCCCTTGAGCCGCCGATCTTAAATGAAGAGGTGGCAGGTAATTTAAAAGATTCGGCTCTGAAGCGAGACAAATACTTTGGCTCAACACAAAAGTTAGCAGGGTCTGCGTTGGCTGCTTTGGCTCCTGTAATTGAATCTCTGGCGCCTCTTAAAGACCCAGACAATGTTAAAAGACTAGAACAAGTTTGGGATGCTGGAAAGCTGTTGATCGAAATCCATAAATCTCAAACGGTTGCGCGCAGAGCCTGTATTCTACCCACACTTTCAAAACAATGGGCCTCGGCACTAGAGAAAAGGGAAGCAGATAGTTTCTTGTTTGGCGAAAAATTAACCGAGAAGGTTAAAGAAATTAAGGCTATGGGGAAAGTAAGCGAAGAAATGAAATCTGCCCCACCAAAGAAACCGTATGTACCTCCCGGTTCTTTAAACTCCAAGAGCTCGTCGAGTCAGAAGAGGTCAGTGTCTCAGACGAGCGGGAAGTACTCATCGACGAGAAAACCACTGATCCCCAAATTTCCAGCGAAACAAACATCATACCCCAAATCAAACCAATACCGTCAGCACACTCAACGGACTCAGAACCGTTAACTATAGTTAACAATATAAGTATGTTCGCGGGACGTCTAAAATATTTTTTAAATGCTTGGAAAACAATCACTGAGGATAAATTTGTCCTTCAGTGCATTAAAGAGTACAAAATACCCTTTGAATCGCCCCCCATACAAACTCGTCCACCACCTGATAAGGTTTGGTCGGACCAGGAACTGGCAGGTATCCAATCAGAGATTAACAAACTGTTGATGAAAGGCGCGATTAAGGAAGTGAAAGAGGTTCCGGGACAATTCTTGTCACCGTTCTTTTTGGTTCCTAAGCCTGATGGTTAAAAGAGGTTTATTTTGAACCTAAAAGGTTTGAATAAGTTCATCGACGTAGAACACTTTAAGCTCGAGGATCTTAGATCCGCTTGCAATCTTTTAGAACGAGATATTTTCATGGGAACAGTGGATCTTAAAGATGCATATTTTTTAATCCCAGTATGGAAATTACATCGAAAATTCTTGAGGTTTGTTGAGGATTGAAAGGGCTCCTGTCCGTAGTATATCTGGATGATTTTTTATATTTAGGTCATTCAGTTCCAGAGTGCAGTGAAAACCTAGATCAGACAATCGAGTTACTCGAAAGGCTGGGTTTTATTGTGAATTTTGAAAAGTCCAAATTGGAGCCTGATAGAAGATGCAGATATTTAGGTTTTATGTTAGATTCTTCTAAGATGAGAGTGGAGCTCCCGGGAGATAAGAAAGTCGTAATAGAAAAACAGATCAAGGATCTTAGAAAGAAGGACACAGTAAAGATTCGTGATTTTGCTAAGGTTATTGGGTTGATAGTAGCGTGTTGTCCAGCAGTTGAGTACAGCTTGTTACACTGCAGATCGTTTGAGAAAGCAAAGATCCGAGCCTTAGAGAAGAGTGGGGGTTGTTTTGATGCTATCATGGTGATACCAAAATCTACTCGTAGGGACTGGGATTGGTGGTTAAAAACTTTGCCAAATGCCAGTAAAAAGGTGAGAAATAATCAATATGAGAGAACAGTCTATTCAGATGCATCGTTGTCTGGATGGGGTGCCTTTTGCGAGGGCGAAAGCGCCAATGGGTTATGGAGACAGGAAGAAAGAATGCTTCATATTAATCACCTGGAACTCAAAGCAGCCTTAATTGCTTTGAAGTGTTTTGCGGCGGATTTAAGAGACACTGATATTTTAATTAGGGTGGACAATACAACATCGATGGCGTATATCAATAGAATGGGTGGAGTTCGCTATGCTGAACTTCATAAATTAGCGTGTGAGCTATGGGATTGGTGTGAGGACCGAAAATTATGGATTTACGCCTCATATATCCCGTCTAAAGAAAACGTAGAGACAGATCGATCATCAAGGATTGATAATTCAGACGCGGTGTGGGAATTAGCAGACTACGCATTTGAAAAAATCGTTAAAAGATTTGGGAAGTTAGAAATCGACTTATTCGCTTCTCGAATCAACACTAAATACAGGGTCTATTGTTCATGGAAAAGAGATCCAGACGCTTTCGCATTCGATGCCTTTACAGTTAGTTGGTCCGATTGGATATTTTATGCCTTCCCCCCTTTTTCTATAATTACTAAAGTAATTAAGAAAATCAAAGACGATAAAGCAGAAGGTATTTTAATTGTACCTCACTGGCCTACTCAGGTTTAGTTTTCAGCTTTTCAAAAGTTATCGATAGGAGACTGGGTTTGGCTTGAAGCAGATCTTAATCTTTTAATTTCTCTTTGTAGGTCACGTCATCATCCCCTGGCTGCAAAGCTTACCCTGGTTGCCGCCAGGCTATCAGCCAGGCACTGTTAGGCAAAGGCATGCCTAAAGAAGCAGTGGAGATCTC
This sequence comes from Cotesia typhae, assembly GCF_013202065.1. Taxonomy (NCBI): domain Eukaryota; kingdom Metazoa; phylum Arthropoda; class Insecta; order Hymenoptera; family Braconidae; genus Cotesia; species Cotesia typhae. The sequence goes on from NW_027423725.1 coordinate 3,147,246, forward strand.
GTTAGCTTCACTGGCAGATTCGACGTTAAAAAACTACAATGGTACTTTGAGGCTTTGGTGGAAATGGAATGATCAGATCAACGGAAATCCATATGAAGTATCTGTGGGAAAGATCCTAAGATTTTTAACGGAAAGATTCGGTGACGGGATAGGCCACAGTGCAATGAACTCGGCAAGAGCAGCGTTATCTCTGATATCGAGTGAAGATGTCACGAACAACTCTTTAATAAGCCGCCTTATTAAGGGTTCGTCGAAAATAAGACCTGGAGGGCCTAAATATGAATCGACTTGGAATGTGGACCCAGTGCTAGCCAAATTGGAGACATGGACTCCAATCGAGGAACTGTCCTTGAAGAAATTGACGGAGAAGTTGGTTGTACTGATGGCCTTGGGCACGGCGCATCGTTGCCAGACGCTGGCGTTGATCAAAATTTCAAACATCACTGCTTCTGAATCTGAAATTGAAATTAGAATCCCTGAAAAAATAAAAACTTCTCGGCCAGGAGCTCCGCAACCAGTCTTAAGACTCCCGTTTTTCCCGACTAAAGCTGAGCTATGCATAGCTCGGACCTTAAGCCAATACGTGACAGTAACGAAAGTCCTTCGGGGGAATATTGACTCACTATTCATTTCACTCAATAAGCCACATAGTGCAGTCAAGAGTGAGACAATTGCTCGGTGGATAAGGACGGCGTTGGTATGATTGGGAGTTGACAAAAGATTCACAGCACACTCTACTAGACATGCATCGACATCTCGGGCACATGAAAAAGGTGTTAGCATTGAAGAAATAAAGAAGGTGGCAGGGTGGTCTAAGAACTCCAAAATGTTTGCTGATTTTTACCACCAGCCAATTATTATTCGTGACAACAAATTCGCAGAAACGGTGTTAACACCCAGTACACCAATATAATTAAACTAATTGGAGATTTAGCAGCTGGAAGCACTATTATCTCATTTTTTAATTTGTCTGTAGTTACAAGTTAATTATTCAACCACTTGTAATTTCAATTCTTTAATAAATTAATTAAAAAAGTATCGCTCTAAACAGCTACCTTCGTAATCTCGAAGTGCGAGACACGAAGGATAATTGAAAGATCTCACGAGCCCGTCGAAGACGGGCGAAGTTTGATCTCAATTATTCGAGTGTCTCGCACGAGAGATTCCCACCCAAATAGTATCAAGTACTACCCCACCTCTTATTTTCAGACAAAATAAAAAATTTTCGAGAGCTTTAAACTAATGATCAAATAGTAATGGGGCAACGCCACGATGGTTAAGGGGCGCCCCAGTCGTTCACTTTTAGCTTTAAACTTTTGGTCCAAGACATGTAAGTAGTGATACTACCTTCGTAATCTCTCGTGCGAGACACTCGAATAATTGAGATCAAACTTCGCCCGTCTTCGACGGGCTCGTGAGATCTTTCAATTGATCATAAATTTATAAATTTCTTTTTTAAAATTTTTATGTCTATAAACTTGATCAAATAATATAAAAAATTTTTTTAATTACATTTCTGATGTTAGATGTTTTTTTTTTTTTTAATATTTTGACACATTTTATCAAAAGTTCTTCTTGATGATAATCATGCTCATCACCTGTCGTTAATAAATTTGATGACAGTAATTATCTTGATACTAAACAAGTTAATCAAATTACCAAAAGTAACGTTAAAAGTAACATTAATAACAATAACAAAAAGAAAAAAAAACAAGTATCGGCTACTCTATCCACTAGATTATCGTCATCGCATATACACATATAATAACGAACAAAACCATTCCTCTGTTATCTCGTATACAAAAGTTTAATCACCTACACGAAGTGCTTACGTGTCCAGTTTAACCTTCAACCACTTCATCATCTGTGCGCTTAGTGTATATTTTATTTAATCTATTTGTCATGCACCCCGCCGAGTTCAACACAACACTCTCTACTCTCTACACTTTAGCCTGTAGACGGGCATGCACTACCGACATCCAAACATCCACATACACGCTCATAATACATAACATGCCATATAGTACCTCAACTAAAATGTTATCCCAGTATGTACAATACCTAAATAACTAAGATATAAATCCCTCTAACAAATATCCGTATTTTCTTATCACCGTATTTTCCTTTTAAACAAAATAATATATTAATAACTTGACTTAACTCTGAGAATCTATCCTGTCGACTGCGTTATGATCAACTTTGCTCTCAACGCACTACACACTTTACTTACTCATATTTATATTACAAGAAGATATGATTAAATACAGATAGAATAGACTCGAACTAGAGAAAGTTCCAAGTTATATTTGGTACCGAGTAAATATGGTGACCAATTGTTTATCAACAAGATGAAACATGAGTAATCAGATTTTGTCTGATATGGAAAATAGAAAAGTTTGGTAAATTCAAATGTGTATGCCTTAATTAATATATAAGCTCTCATGTCGTACGTAAATTGATAAAAGTAAAATTTAAGTATACCATTTTTTATTAATAACATATCCGGACGAAAAAAATTCTGATTCAAAATGAATTTAAGATTGAAATTCATATTTGACACGAATATGAATTAGTGTTGAGATCAATCCAAATTTGAAATTGATTTGTAAATAAAAATTAGCACGTCTGTAAAAATTTCGATCCTGCTTTAGAATTTTAATAAAGACTCAAGAATATTTTATAGATAAAATTTATTCTAAATATTCTTAAATCCTTATAAAAATATTAATGAAATTTTACTTCTATCTTTATAATTAATTTTTTGGAGCAAGAGATTAGCCATATATAATAGCTAAATTTGTCATTAAAGACAAATTTGAGAATTAGGGAAATAAAAGATAAAGGGGGATGGGGAGGACCTTTACTCAGTAGGAATTTTCGGTAACTGAAAAAAGAGATTTTCTCAAGATAAGAAAATTTACTTCTATCAAGAACTAAATTTTTTGGAGTAAAAGGCTGAATTTTCTCAAAACAAAAAGATTTTTTTGAATTAAATAAATTTTCTTAGATCACGATACATATTTCTTGAAGCAAGAGAGTTAATTTTGTGGGAAGAAGTAACATTTCTTGTGTCAAAAAAAAATTTTCGGTCAAGAAAAATATTTTCTTGACTCAAGTCAAGCTTTTTTACTGTGTACAGTTAAATTTTGAAAGCTCGTATAAATTTTTCCGTGGATCGTATTTTATCAAACGAATTGAACGTTCTCTTTCTTCCCGATTCGTGAATCATAAAACAAGAACCAATTGATGACAATTAAATAAAAAATGGATGGCAGAATTTTTAGATTTCATTCCAACTAAAAATATTCTAATTATTCTAATTAAAAAATAGAAAATAAGATTTTTTTGTCGATATCTGAGTAATATTAATTATCTTCAAGCTGTATTTAAAAAAAATCTTTATATATGTCTCAAAGGACAGTCATATATCTCAAAGGACTGTCCTATATCTCAAAAGACAGAAAAATTCTCTATAAGCCAAAAAAAAAAATTAGGAAAACGGTTGACCCTGACGGCCATCCCTGCAACTTCCCGCTACTTTCGTAATTAAGCGCTCGATATTGCACTTATGTTTTTGAGCTCTTCCAGCTCAAAAATCTAATTTTCGTGTAATTTTGAGCTCTCCGAGCTCAAAAGTTTGATAGAAGTTTATTAAATCAATATTTTTGGAATTTTCAAATCGTGATAACTTTTGAATGGATCAACCGATTTCCATGCAGTTGGCGGCATTCGACGCAGTTTCATCATGCTCATAAGTTATTTTCAGGTTTTAATTAATCGAACCGAAAATTTCAGAGTAACCCCGAAAAAACACTTTTTTCGGTTTTCTTTCGTTCACGATAACTCACGAACGAATCAACCGATTTTGACCGGACTGGCGGCAATCGACGTGGTTTTTTGATGTTAAGAGCTGATTAGTTTTTGGAATTTATCGATAAAGCCGTTTAAAACTTATTCCAAAAAAACCACGTTTCAAAAAATTTTTTTTTTGTAGTTTTTTTACAATTTCTCAAAATCTACTGGTCCGAATCGGTTCAAATTTTCAGAAAATCTAAGTTTGGTCAAGCCCTTTCGAATGGCACCAACCGCGATGAAATCGGTTAAGCCGTTCAAAAGTTATAAAAGGGTCACACACACACACACACACACACACACACACACACACACACACACACACACACACACACACACACACACACACACACACATACAGGCATACGGACATCATCGCGGGAATCGTTAGGGAAGCTTCCTAGGACCTCAAAACGTCCAGATCTGATGAGAACTCGATTTTTGAAAAACGGGGTGAAACCAATAACTTCCCGATTTTTGAAAATTTTCAATTTTCTTAGCGGGAAGTTAAAAAAAATAATTACAATTTACTAAATTAATGTCACGTTGCAATTTTAATTTTACAGAATCCTATAAATCTAATGAGCAGGTTAAAAAATAAATTGAGTTGAAAAATTGATTTTTTCCAAAGTCACTTGCTTACTTTTCCATTAAGACTTGAAAACTTTACATCATATGTCTTTCAAATTATTTTTTAGTGTAAAAATAGTAATTTATAAATTGTAAAAAAAAAATATTTATAAATTCAGGGATAGTTTTTTTTTTTGTAACAGTGTGCTATTTGTACATTATAACTTTTAGGAGCATTTCAATGTGACAAAACTGTAGAAGTTTGATATTTAGGCTATAAAAGCACGCAATAAACAAAAATATTTTACGGTTTTAATTTATCTTTTTCAAGTAAAACTAAAACCCCCGAATGAAATAGAATAGAAAATTTTTACCTTTAGTCATCGCACATTGTTCTCAGTTATACCTGCAGCATGCTTATACTCTAACTTAGCAGCCCTAGTCACATCACATGGTTTCTAGGCTCTATACCAGTAATAGGTCCCACATATCGAAGAACTAAACGGTGAATCCTTTTTTACTGCACAGCCCAAAGATGAGCCAGATAGCTAGAGCTAGGCTATAATATGTCTTTGTCTATTATACTTTTCCGCGTCTTATTTTTCTTTACTAACCACCGGCTTAACATTCACGTTTGCTTTATACTGAAATTCATTCTTACCTATACGACCTGCACGTATTTAATTCCTTTGTGCTTTTTTTGCTCCGATGAACTACCGAGTCCTTTCTTTATCTTTTTTCTATTTTTCTATCCTCTTGACTCTATTGCGCACCAAGTTATTAATACTTGACGGATTTTTGAATTCTTTTGGAATTGTTTCCTGGATAATTGGTTTATTTGAGCATTTTTTTCGAGACGAAATTTTCAAATGTCCGGGGGGATGAGTTGTATTCATATTTGTGGACATGTACTCGGACAAGGGGACAATGGATAGGACTAGAGTTCTTTGACCTCAAAATTTTGACAGTCAAATTTTTTTGTTAGTCACTTTTATATTTTTCTGATAATTTTTAGTTTTCTTAAAAGAATTTTGGAAAATGTTCGAACTATGAAATTTTTTATGAAAGAAAATTTTTGGTTAAACAATTTTTTTGGATTAAAAAAAATCACAAAAAAAATGTTCTTCCTTAATTAACAAAATCATTTATAAAAACCAATTGTACTTAGCTCAAAAAATTTTTCAAGGGACATCAAATTCAAAAATTTGTTTTCAATGGCATCATTAGATCCATTATTCCTTTTTACAATTTGTTCAATATCGAAAAACGTCTGTCATCTGTTCCTTTTTTTAATTTTTTCAGAAAATAATATTTTACAATAAACTCAAGCGCAGACAGAATAAAGAGTATCTTTAAAATAAAAATTAATTTTAGAAATAATTATAAAGATTAATTTGAATTATAGAAAACAAATTAATTTAACAAATTCATTTGGAAAAATAAAAATGTTTAAATTCATAAAATTTTTTGTAAATTTTTATACACAATAGTATTAAATTTAATTTCTACTTTTTTTGAAAAATTCGATTAATTATAATTTTTTTTTATGTTTTCAAATTTTTAATAAGAAATTTAAAATAAGTCGACCCATTTTTTATAATAAAAATGTTTTTTCCAAAAAAAATATTTCGGAAAAAAATTTTTTCAACATATTCTTAGCTTGATATTAACAAAAAAATTGTTTTAATGGAAATTAAGAATGCATTCTAATTTATTGACATAAATTTGATTTAAAAAAAAAAATATGTTTACTTCATTTTTTTACGACATAATTTTCATTTTTTTTGTTTTTCCGAATTTTTCAAAGTAATAATAAAAAATATTGACATTAATCTAGTCGAGACTATAGAAAAATCTCTCTAAAATTTTAAATACGTTACCAGACTTCTGGAGAGTGCGCTACGAGTATTTTTTGAGTGAGGATAATCAGTGACTTGTGATGATTGAGAATTATTGAGAATTACAGAAATTATTGAGGATTATTTTTTGAATTATTAATTTTCATAATTATCACCGATGTGTTTAATTGTTAGCTCTTGATTAGCCTGAATGGCTTATGCTAATCAATAATTGCTAAATTAATTGTTCATTTGCTGTATTTATCTCCTTGATGATATTGACGTAATTTAATTTAATATTCAAATTATATATTTTGTTTTTCACTACATTGATTTAATATAATATTGAAATTATTTATCAGATTATGGTATTGAAAATGTTCATTATTATTATTTCTGTACGTATACTTTACGAAAACTGTATTATTTGTAACTTGGATGGCCGCAAGGAGCTTAGACTCTATGGCCAATAAATAAAAATAATAATAAATAAAAACACTCACTAAAAAAAAATTATGGATTATATATAAAAAAATTTATTAAATGTTTGCTAGACCGAAAATTGAAAAATATTTTTTATAAAAAAAAAAAAAACAAGTTGTTTTATTTGTATCGAAAGGTGTTAATAAAAAACCTCTGATCGATCCAGATTGGGTGTATAACAGATTAATATATAAATTGAAAAATTAATATGATTATAACCCAAAACCGATCCCTAAAATAAAACCATCAGGCGAATTTTAATAGAACTAAAATAAAAAAAAAAAAAGTATGAATGTGTATGGGTATAAATATATATAAATAAGTTCGTAGGTATTCGGATGTATGAAGCTCTTCCCCTTGATCTCTTGAAATGTGCATGCACCGCTTACCGGTAGTACCCCCGTCGAAATAAAACGTCGTCGGAAGGAAGCTGGTTTATTTTTTGTGCCTTACCGATTATATACGACGTAAAAAAGGGGAGTACATACTTATAAGAGCAAAGGTGAGCCGGTCGGAGAGAGAAGGAATAAATAAAAATAAAAGACAAGCATAGAAGAAAAAATAAAATAAAATTAAGAATGAGAGGTAACCTCACCTTTCGAAACACCTGGCTATTACCACTGGATATTTTATTCCACCATATGTGAGTTTAGGCCCCACTGGGACTACTAGACCCATTTTTGGGGTCGGCTATACGCTCTACGCTATATATATATATATATATATATATATATATATATATATATATATATATATATATATATATATATATATATATATATATATATATTGCAATAAAACTAAACATGTGCGTTAACTCCCGTTTGGATGCCACGAGTTGAAAAAATTACTTTTTTTTTTTTCTCTTTTTCACCCAGATCAGAGAGAGATCAGAAAAATGAGAGTACGTGCCTGAGATATCGGTTGCTTGATCGTAATGAAATGTAAGTCGAGACTCTTTATTGAGACTGTATATTAAGTTCAGTTTCACTTACTCGAATTTCATAGCATTTATATGTTGCATAGAAATATTAAAATCAAAATTTATATTTTTTTTTTAATGAAAATAATTTACAAATTTTGGGATTGAAATTAAAAAATTTTTTTAATTATATGGACAAGTTTTCCACAAAATTTGAGATAAAAAAATATCAAATGAAAATGCCAAAAAATGTACTACTTCTTTTTTTACATAAAATTAAGTAAAATTTAGTTTCTAAAAAAAAATAAAACAAAAATTGAATGTGTTAATTTTTCGATTTGAAATAAAAATTTAAGATTAAAATTTCTCAATTTTAATAATTACATTTTATTTATTTATTTTTTTTTTTTTGATAAAATTTGAATTATAAAAATTTAATTATGAAAATTTTAAGCAAAAATAATGATATTATATTTAGCGGTCACTTCACAATTGTTTCAATTTTTTTAACAACTAAATTATAGCAAAAAAAAAATTATTAAAAAAATGGACTTGTAGAAATTTTAATAAATTAAAAATGCTATTTTTTTTAAATAATTTTTTAGAATAAATTTTTTTGTTTAACAAAATTAAAAAATTATCAAGGGAAGAAAAAAAACTGTTTACTTAAAATCGAAATTGCTTTTTTTTTTTTAACATTGTGGAGAGTAATTGAGTCAATTTTTTTTTTATTTAAAATGAAAAGTTACAGATAAACTCAAGAAGATTTCAAAATTTTTTTGATAACATAGCCACGCAAAATTCTTGATAAACGAAAATAAAAAAAATTTATATAAAAATAAATTGGGCAAGATTGCAAGAAAAATTAAAATTAAAAAGAAATTTTGACTTAAAATGAATAATTTTCTTTAATTTAGTGAAATTTCAAAAAGATAAAACTGAGTCACAAAATGAACACTCAAGTTAAAAAAATTTAATCTCAAAGTAAATAATGAATTTCGAAAGATTGATTGATTGAAAACGAAAAAAATCTTAAATTTTCCAAATCTTAACAAGAAACTACTCAGTGACTCATTGACTGTATGCAAAAGTCAGTGACTCATTCTATTCAACCAATATATCAGTAGATTAGTACCCTGTAACCTAGACTACATTTATTGTGTATTTTTTGAGAACAATCTCACACAATGAGTTAGCAGGTAACTAGACAGTATTGTCCAGCAAAAGTGAAAACTAAACATAAAAATATTTTATCTAAAGTTTGTCCAAGACTTCATAATCTCATTTTCTTCAACATATTTTTTATTTTCTTTTCCCAATTGTTCATTTTAAAAAAACAATCTATCGTAAAGTGTATACTGTGCATCAGCGCAATTGTCTCAATGCTGACAATCTTAATATTATCCATTTAGTCATCGTTTTTTATCTTAAACACAAACGCCTCGAAATTTTTCTTACTATTCTCTTTTTCTCTTTTTCTAATACTTCCACAATGCTATTACTCATATATATTACATGTCACAATTCTTAGCCGACTTAATCATCTCAATACAGACGTAAGCAAATTTTTCAGACGAAAAATAATAAATATTATTAATACCATTATTTGTGTCTTAAAGTTTCAATTTTCACTTAAAAATTTAAAATTTTAATCTTGAACTAATTTATAAATTGTTCAAAATTTTTACGGATTAGAATTTTAAATTACTTGTCACATTTGATAGAATAATTTCGAAATTAATCTTAAGGGTCTAATCTCATTTTTAGTCTAATGTTCGGGCTAACTTAACTTATAACCGAATACATGCATTAAAAAAAAAAAAAAATGCAGTCACGGCAGATATAAAGTTGTTATTCCGGTTGTTTCTTAAAATACAACCCTTGATAATGTTCTTACCCCTCGGAATTGGCACCTTATAGTACACTGTAGTCGGGATACAATGAGATGATGCGATTCCTAGACGTATTGTGAGATTTTTATTTTAATTATATTATTTTTACTTAGCCGCACTTTACTGTTGCATTAATATAAGGTGTGCGCTTTTACTGGATTGTTTGGGATTTTTATTTCAGGTATATATTTTTATTTATGTATTAATACAGGTATTATAAGAAGGTAAAGGGGTTGTGTACTAGTTTTTAGGCGAATTATTTAAATAACCTACGAGACAGGTATAAGACTGCCTTGTATCTTGAACATGTGAGTTATATATATACATAACCAACAGTCTTATATATTAGTACCACCATAGTACGTTGGTTTATAATCCAACGGCAAGTATAGCAGGTCGTTTTTGTGATGGATCAAATAATAATATCTAGGTATGGCCGTTGAATAAATTTAATTTCTTATTTTTGGTTTTTATTCGATGTTTGTAATGTATATGCTGTGTACGGCAGGTAAAATAAGCCCACAATGTATCTTAAATTTTAGGCTGTTGATGCGGTTAAAGAAGCTGGTTATTATGACTGTGAATACGCCATAAAAATGATCAATTGGTAAATTGAAATTAAATCGTTGAAAAAAGTACAATAATTTTTTTAATTTAAATAATTTTTCTCAATTAATATTGTAATTTTAATAGTTCTTAAAAAAATATATATATATATATATATATATATATATATATATATATATATATATATATATATATATATATATATCATTGACGAAATATAGAATTTGACATAAAAAGTCAAAAGTACTCGAATAAATTAAAACTATGAAATAATTTTAATTTTTAATGCAATAAATTTTGTTTTTCTTATTTTTCTCGAAGGATCTAAAATATTATAAAAATAATAATACAAATTAATATGATAATACAGAATATCATAGAGAAATATCATATAAAGTATTAATAAAGAATTAGAAGAAAATAATAATCACTAAAATTTTTCAATTAAACTTCCTCTTGCAAATATTAGTGATTTTGTTAATAAATATTGTACACACAGAAAAAAAATTTATTTGAATCAAGTAAATAATTTTGAAGAATTTTATCTTCTTGATTTGAGTAAAAAAATTCTTAAACTAAGAATTGTTACTTGGTTTAAGTAAATTTTACTTAATTCAAGAATTTTTCGCCTTGATTCAAGACAATGAAACTCCTCAAAATTATTTTTTTTTGTTCAAGAATTTTTCTCTTGAATGAAGTTAATTTTTTTTTTCAGTGCAAATAATCAAACAAAATTTTTTGCAGACTCGATGAAAAAAAAAAAAAAAATTTTTTTAGTAAAAACTCGATTTTCAAAATTTTGATAATTATTGTTTTTAAAACTAATTTCAATTTAAACTGTTTAAGATTTTACTTAAATTTTGTTTTATATAAAAAACAAAAGCCTTGAAATAAATTTATTATTTTTAAAATCTTATTATTAAATCCGATCGAAATTATTGTCTGTAAAAAATTTTCGCTCTATGTCGATAATGACTCTTTAAAAATGTATTGAATTAACTACTCAAATTTTTCAAAGGTTAAAGATAAAAATTTATGTATTATTTTATTGACAAATTGTAAATTTTTACTCGAAAAAAAAAAAAAATAGCAAAGATAAAAAAAATTTTTGTATTAAAAAAATATTAAAAAATTTTTATGTCAGGGAATACAGGTAAGAAATTTTTTATTATTATTTCAGAAAGTACGACATTTGTCCAATCAAAATTTTTTTTTAATTAAAGCTATCTTTCTTCACTAATATTTATTTTTAATAAAACCTGTTTTCCATAATAATTAAATTATTAAATTTTATATTTTTCGAATTATTGAAAAAAAAATCATCTACAATATAACTGAAATAATTTATTTAAAAAATAAAAAAAAAAAAAAACAACAATCCTGAATGATAACTAAAATAAATCGTTTGAAAATTAAAAAAAAATGTTTCGAAAAGTTAAAAAAAAAATGTGTACAGTAACCAAAATAAATTATTTTGTCCAAGTTACTCCGTCACACCCGGTTGCCCCTATTTCCGTAAGTTCTGATATCCGAAAGAAAATACTATTTCCACTAATTAAAACGAAACGTGTCTTGTAATCTTACTTCCTATCTGTCACTAAATAAAATTTATCTATTAAAACAACAGAACTCAACTGTTTCCAATAATTGGGACAGGTTCCATCTGTTGACTCATGATCGATCTTTTAACTTGTATGGTGTCTTCAATATATAAGCTTCCAAAACATCAGTTTCATTTTAATTAATTCTAAAGATAAGAAAGGTTAATTGTTTCTTTACATCAAAATCCGTTACGTTCCATTTAAAGACACCAAAATTAATTCAATTTATTAAAAGTTAAAATATCTAATTGAATAAAATGAACCTGCCCCGATCGATGATTTGACAAAAAAAAAAAAAAATACAAATAAGAATAAATTAAAACAAATTTACAGTTAGAACACTCCCTGTTTATAATACCCACCAAAAATTAATTTATAAAATAAAATGTCTTGAAAAATAATAAAAAAAAAAAAAACTAAACTTATATTAATGTTTTCTGAGAGCATCGCGATAAATCAGTCAAAAAAATGACCAAACTACAAGAATGTTTTTTTCCACATGCACACACACACACACACACACACACACACACACACACACACACACACACACACACACACACACACATACACATGAGGTGTGTATAAGTGAGCTGCACGCGTGGGCGATGCCACGGCACGCGACACGACCGTTACATCGAGTACACCGAGGGGTGCGTGAAGAGGGAGAGAGTCCTAGTGGGGAGATCGTGCGCACACATCGTTACAATCAAGCTGATGAGTGTGAGAGAGTGAGCGGCACAACAAAACATAAGACACGGTGGAGTGAGAAAAGTGAATGTCTGGCGGGGGCACCTTCAGTTAAGTAGGGATAAAATTTTCCGAAAGTAGGGGGAGTGGTAACTAAAAATCGAAAAATAATATTTTAATAATCAAAGGAAACTTGAGTCGAGGGGGGTCGGGGGTGGTGAAAATCGGAGGTGAAATAGGACAGGATCCAGCATCTGCCGAGACATGACACGCTCAACAATCGTGGATCAGGTAGAAAGACTGAAAGAGAAAGAGAGAGTTTGTTTAATGAAAAAAGGGACCGAATGGGGATGCAACTGAGGACAGATGCGGTTGAGCTGATTGGTCCCTGGCTTGCGACCGAGTAAATCTTATTGGCGTAGTGTGTAAGGCCCATGGGCCTACATTGGTTGTACAGCACGTGCGGGCCACCTGCAGCTGCTAGGAAGGGGCAAGCGTCTATATAAGGCCCTGCACATCGCCCCACTAGTCAGAATCCGGCCGCCAGCCGTACCGACAACTTCTAGGGTCACAATACCTTTCCCTTTCCTTTTGTAAGTCAGTAGTACCGTACTCCTACTCTCGGTTCTCCGTTTTAACCAGTGATTTATTGTTCTTATTCACTACCAAGTGTTCGTATTGTGCAGACTTACTATTACGGATTTATTTGTGCTGTGCTTCGATAATTGTTGCCCTCCACACCAATTGGATTACTTAGAGGAGGTCGACAAAATTAAAAAAACTTTTTTTTTTTTTTTTTTCACAAACAATTTGTTAAAAAAATAACATTACGAAAATGCTTGTCGAAGAAATGCCGCGTAGTTTTGTGAAAAAGAACAACAGCTACAGTCACTGTCCGTTGAAAAAACGGCCAGTGCACGTGTTGTACGAGGAAGTTCCTGAATCTGTCAAAGGTAACTATCAGCAAAACATAGTTCCTAAATAAAAATCCACTTTTCCTCAATCCTATAAATTTTGAAGTAATAACACAAATACATTTTCTAATGGTGAATTTTTTCTATTTCCAGATGAAATAATCGACGTAGTGACAGACGACATCCCAGAGCCAGAAAACCTGAGCACAAAACCAGAAGACTTGAGCCGATCTGCTGAAAAACAAAGATCAGTATCTAGATCGCCGTCACCTTGTGCAAAAGTACCCCGTCAATCTCTTGAACAGTGCTCTCCGTTACGTGGTTCATCGGTGCAACTGCCGCCGACGCACCACCAATTCTACCCGTCAAAACCAACGACTCCACCCGCAGGAATTGCTCCAGTGCACCAAATCGTTAAAAAAGAACGGGTTGAAGTGATACAACACGACGGTGGTTCATCATCAGCAGCCGCTGCACCGATTCACTTTCTGAGCAAAACACCCCTGGAACCACTAAATCTGAACACTCCAGTGGAACCAGTTGCTCATTACGCGACTCCAGCTTGGACCCGCGCAGCACCACTTTATCCGCCACATTATCTGCCATACTCACCAGCGTACCGGTTCCAGCAACCAACCGCTGAATTGTACCCATCATACCCTCTGGCAGGATACCACCCGCACTCATCACCAGAACACGCTTCGCTGTCACCGCCACCTCACGCAGCGCTGACCTGTCCGACAATTCAGCGACCAATTCCGCGAAGCTACTGGACAGCTTCCAGCCCCGATCATTGCACCCTGTCGCCAACCAGCACCATGAGTTACGGACCTCTGAGGTCGCCTCCGCCAGTTACTCCTGAAGATTTATCATCCCCTGGAAGTGACAGTGGTCGTTCTAGTGCCGGTAGCACGTCAGCCGGGTCAATGATGATGAAAATCGAGTCCACTGGGACGAATATCGCCAGTCCACCATCAGCTACTTCGAACAATCCTTCTTCACCGAGGTATCAGTGTCCTGATTGTGGCAAATCTTACTCCACCTACAGCGGTCTGTCAAAACACCAGCAATTCCACTGTGCCGCCGCTGAGGGACAAACTAAGAAATCTTTCTCGTGTAAATACTGCGAAAAAGTTTACTACAGTCTTGGTGCTCTTAAAATGCACATCAGGACGCATACGTTGCCGTGCAAGTGTCATTTGTGCGGTAAAGCATTTTCACGACCCTGGTTACTTCAAGGACACATAAGAACGCATACCGGTGAAAAACCATTCAGTTGTCAACATTGCAAACGCGCTTTTGCTGATCGCAGCAATTTACGTGCTCATTTGCAAACTCACAGCGATGTCAAAAAATACTCGTGCAGTTCGTGCAGTAAAACATTCAGCAGAATGTCACTTTTGACGAAACATCAAGAAAGTGGTTGTCCTGGTATTAATGTACCTATTGGTTACAATTTGTAAATTGTGTTTTGTGCATTCCATTTTTTGTTTAATTGTCAATTGAAGTAACAGACTTTTGAGATGATTTTTAAATTTACGAACTTTTAAATATTTTTGTGGATTGTTGAGAAAAAAAAATTTTTTTTTTAAGGTCTGTTACTTTCACAAGTAATTTTATTTCGTAAAAAACAAACAGATTAATATATATGCAGATATATACAGATATATATATATGAATATATTTAGAATAAGTGCCTTAATCTGAGACGACAGACTGTTTTTGTGAGTACAAACAACGCGTGAACAATTTATTCCTTAGGTTTGACTTTTTTTTTGTTTCATTCCTTTATTTATTTATTTATCGGTTTTGTAAAATCAAAATTTGTGTTTTTTTTTCTTTTGTACTTAGGGTATATGTGTGCCTTTTTTTAGTTGGTGTAAATGCCATTTCTTGCTATTCACGCGTACGTCTTCGAGTTTTTTAAACGATTGCCATCGAGAGAAACCGCTGGATGCGGAACCGTGAAACTTTCGTGCCATTTTTTATGTCCATCGTTTTAAAACAATTCGAGATTGGATTAATAATATTTTTGTTTTTTTTTTTACTCGTAATCGAATTTTGTAATGCGTCTTAATGCCATTTTTTATCACTTTTAAGCGCTTGATTATTTATGTATTTTCGGATAAGAAATAATGTGTAAATATTTAATTATAATGAATTATTTTTAGAATAGTGAAAAAAAAAATTAATACGCTGACGGGAAATTCATTGAATGGATAATTGGTTTCTTCGCTCCGATTTTTTTTTTTTAAATCGTTTGAGTTGCAAGGCGAAATTTTTTTTTATTTTGTCAGTGTATTGTTTTTTTTTTTTTTTTTTTCATTTTAATATACGAACGAACTAGTCATTGTATAAAACAAAAGCTGAAAAATTATTGTGTTGGAAAGTGGAGACTTAAAGCTCTTGTATTTTTTGAGACACATATTTTTCGAAATTAAACATAAATATTTTATGTAAAATAAAATTAAGAGAAATCATAATATAAATGCGAGACTCAGGGCGAGTACCACACTATATTTTATAAGATTTTGTATAGAAATTTTTTTAAAACTAATTTTATATGAAAAAAAAAACAAATGTCTCTTATAAATAGATATATTAAAATATTTTATAAAAAATAAATAAATTTTAAAATATAATTTAAATTAATTCTTATTATTTTTAGATTATAATATCCTTGAACCTTTTATTCCTTAATTAGTTGTAATCTTAAGATTTAAATTATATTTTGCTTTAAAAAGTGCTCAAACATTGTTGAGACAGGTAAGTATTTATTTCTTTCAATATTTTAAAAACTTTTATAAGCTGCAAAAAAAATTTTTTTTTGATTTTTGGTAAACTTTTTTTTTCTTAATTTTTTACTTAAAAAAATTTTTTTTTATTCTCAATTTTTGACTTGAAAAAATTTTTTCGCAAATCTTTTCTTTTTTTTTTTATTTATTAAAAAAATAATTTAGAAAAATTACGTAATAAATTTATTTTCAACAAAATTAGATCATACAAGTGAAACGGAAATAAAAAAATTATTTTAGTATATGCGTCATAACTTACCTTAGATGATCGGATCTGATAATACGATTTCAAAACTCAAGTTTCCATTTGATGATTGATAATAGCTCAAAATTCAATAGCGTAATCATAAACTTTCTGTACAGAAAAAGTTTCAAAATTTTCTTTTTTATGATCGAGTAACACAGATATTAAAACTTGGAGTAACAATTAATTTTTTTTTTTTTTAAAAAAAAAATACAAAAATTACAGATCTACTCATTTTTGTTGTCAATTTTTAAACCTTTGCAGTTAAATTATCCAAAAATAATGACTATACAAGACAATATTTAAATAAAATTGATAGAAAAAATTTTATAAATTAATTAAAAGAAATTTTTTTCAAAGAGAAACATTGATTATATTTATTTATTTTCAAAAATTAAATTTTGAATTAAATGAAGACTTTCCTAGAAAGGAAAATCCATATAGATATTAACAATTTTAATAAAAAATCTAAAAATGAATTTTTTAAGGAAAGGAAATAAGTAAAAATTTCACTGAATTCTGGCAAAATTTAAATATGTATTTCAACTCATTATATACATTTCTATATAAAACGGTAAGATTTGTTTAGAGAGAGTTTTTTTATTAAAAACTTTGAATTTTTGTCTGATTTTTATTAAAAAAAAATACAGTAGATGTTCGGAAGTTGTATATGATATAATAACCAATTTTAACGAACTTTAAAGTAAAAAAAAAACAGTATTTATTTATAGAAAGTACAAAGAGATATTTATTTATAAGCCTACTATTATTTGAATAAACCTATATATAGTTGATCCTGTCATTCGCGTAAGTTGTTGGATCTATGTATGAGAAATGAATAAATAAATAAAATTAGCAAATGAAATTGAATAAAAAATTGCAGAATTAATTTTTGAAATTTTTACAGTCATAATATTGTCTTTTATCGTGTACATCTATATAAAGATATAAAAAATAATTCATATAATCACAATTGACTTAAATTACACTTTTAATTATTCAGAATAATTTTCGGACAAATTAAATTTTTTTTGGATTAAATTTAAATGAAATTTGCTAATAAATTTTTACAATTTCTATCAGAACCTGATTGAAATTTACCAAAGAAATTTTTTTTAAAAAATTCTTTTAGTTATCCTAAAATTTTTTTTAATTCATCCTATTTTTTCATGACACTGAATTTAGCAGACGTCTAAAAATTATTGATTATTTTTATTAATTAAATTACAACTAAAAACATATTTATAAAAAATTGCACTTATATTTTTTCAAGTTTTTTACATGTTACAATTTTTTTTCTAATTTTTTGAGTGAAATTTAAAAAAAAAAAATTTCTAAAAATTTTGAAATGTCGGTTAACTTAATTTTCATATTTTTTCTCAAGAAAATATTTATCAGAAAAATGACATGGTTATCTCAATAATAACTCGGAGAAAGTACGAAAACAGTTACCCAGAAAATTGCAACGCAAAGAAACCTTAAGCTAAGATACTGGGCTTCAATTCGTTGAATTCTGTGATCCTGCAAAAATAAAATAAAAAGATGAGACTATCAAATTGATGGCTGCGGTCGACGCACAGATAAAGGGCGGATAAATCTACGGCAGCCACAGAAAAAAAAAGTCTAATATTCATCAAAGAAAAAAAAGTGATCAATATTACCCTGCCATCAACAGAACGCCCGTTAAGATTAATCCATATACTTCGGACATAATCGATTGCAAGACAGATGATAACTGATTTTTTTAAACTCAAAAATAAATTTTATTTAGTGTTTGATCAGAAAATAATTAGCGATAAAATTCACATTTGATTAAATAAAATTTTATTACTACGTTGAGGAGTAACAATCTTTGACGCCATCTACAATCAACGGAGGAAACTAAAAAAAAAACATCATTATCTTTCTAATGCATTTGAAGTGTCTAAATGTTACTACCCTATTTAAATTAGAATAAAAAATTTTCATTTGGTAAATTACAAAAAGAAAATAATTTTTTTATTTTATTTTTAAGAACTGAAAAAAAAATTATTTCTATGTCCCAAATTTCCATCAATTTAAATTTATTTATAAATTTTTCATTTTTTGCACATTTTTATGTTAACAAATTTACATCAGACTTGCACAGTTTCAATCATTAGTTTCATAATATATAAAAAAAGCTATAAAAACATCAAACTAATAAACCTTGTTGACATAATTAAATTCTAAAATACTCTAGCCTAGCATAACAAAGGGTTTGCAAGTGTAACAATTGGTTCAAGCATCCATATGGGCATTTATGTCACTATATAAATCTCTAACGAGATGAAATATTGTGTATTGATGGGATGTAGGGAGCTGTTAAATCAAAGGGGACTTACAAGGGTTTTATAATGCTCGTTAAAGTCTGTCGTCACAACATCAAAAGTTTAATTTACTATTTACTTTTTAAATGTTAGCCTATAGCAGTTGAACATCAAAAATCGTAAATGTCCAATCAGCACTATGACTACAATGTTAAAAATTGGGAGTGAATTTGAAGTTTTTTTTTTTTAGCATAGTAATTGTGAAGTTAATATGGGTTTTAACCCAAAAAACATACGAATGCAAAGTATGCCAAATGCTTGACAAAAACTTCAAACAATTTATTATTAATTAAGTTTAATCTATATATATATATATATATATATATATATATATATATATATATATATATATATATATATATATATATATAGATCACGATATCTCTGGAATTATAAGACCTAGAGACTTGAAATTTGGCAGGAATATTCCTTTCGCCGATTAGACGTCAGCTAAGAACGAATTTTACAAAATTCCACTCACAAAGGGGGTTGCGGGGGCGTCAACAATGAAAAATTCCCGTTTTTAAACTATAGCTCCTATCGACTCCAAATTTGGTAGAAATCTTCTGTAAGAGATGTAGAAATAATCTATAAACGAATTTTACGATGTATCACTTCACGGAGGGTTGCGGAGGTGGGTTTTAACAATCAAAATTTTTAATTTTCAAGTTATAACTCCTACAGACTCCAAATTTTGTAGGAATTTTCTGTAAGTGATGAAAAAATAATTTATGAACGAATTTTACAATATTCTACCTCAAAGAGGATTATGGGGGCGTTAATAATGAAAAATTCCCATTTTTAAACTATAGCTTCTATCGACTCCAAATTTGGTAGGAATCTTCTGTAAGAGATATAGAAAAAGTCTATGGGCAAATTTTACGATAGCTCATCTCACAGGGGTTTGCGAAGGTGGGTGTTAACATTAAACATTTTTTATTTCCAAGCTATAGCTCCTATAGACTCCAAATTCTCATTTCAAATTTTTTTCTCCGCGTCAATTATTATTCATTTTTGAAAAAAAGCCACGCAAACATTATAATGATTGCACATTGAAAGCTACAATGAATATTAGCTGGAATAATTACATGGATAAAAGGTATATGCTAAATTGATGAAATTTGGAATTTGTGAAGCTTAAATCTTTAAAAACGTCAATAGTTTAAAAAGTATTGTGCAATTCAACAAAAGTCATCTAAAAATTTTAATTTTTTGTAGTTCATAAGTTACGGCAGTCACATAGTGACTGCAAAGTTGCTAGTAATAAATTATTAACATTACTCCGTTAAATTAAATAAAATTAATTACTTTAATATCACTAAAATTTATTTAACTAATAAACGAGAATTTTTATGATTTCTTAACAAATAAATTATTATAGAAAAAATTTATCTTAAATTTACTTGTAGAAAAAAAAAAAAAAAAGTTTTATTATACTAATTTTCAAAATCCTTAAATACGTATTTTGTAACTGTCCAACAAAAAAGCAACAATTTCTTTGTTTTTATTTAATAAAAAGAAATAAAAAATTTCACTTTTTGATTACTAATTAAATCATATAAATTATGATAAATTAAATTTTACTCTGGAAAGATTAAAGCAATTAAAAATCACTCCCCAAATTTCTTACAGTATAATTGGCAAGGCTATTCATTGAAGTCTACTTTTTTTACCGTGTTGGTCAGAGCCATTCATTCAATATTCAGTGTTCAGCATTGGGTATGCTCCGGCATAGAACGACAGGTGTGTTTGTCGCTTCAATGACAATTTAATACTTTATACAGCAGTTTACCCTGGATAGAAATTGAATGCAATATTGTAAACCTTACCAGAGACCAGAGTAGAGGTAACGAGACGGACATAGACAGATATAGATATAGATACAGATACGTATGTTGTGTCTTTGTTTAGAGTGCTTTTATGAGTAGTTATAATAGCAGGCGTGATCAAACAGGTGCGTTTCTCTCGCTATTCTTAACATATTTTTGCTCTCACTCTTCACTCGAAAAAGTAAAGGCTATTCTTCGGCTTATATTATATTATGCCCGTATTTCGTATACAATGTTCTAGGGTGACAAAGAACATCCATGCTATGCAGTTTACAATGTATTCAAAGCTAGAGAAATTCCAACAAAACTTGTTCATATTTGCCGGAAACTTTAAGGATTTTTTTCATTTTTTTTACAAAGAAAACGTTTTTTTTTACTCTTTCTTGGTATCGAACATTTTATATTAAAGTTATTGACAGTGCCAGTGATTGACACCTTATGTATACATTTTGTCATTGTACCCAAATCTTCGGAGAATTTTATTATTTTTCTTTTTGAATTGTTATTCATCAACGCTGTAGGTCCGAATTTTAGTTTCAATGTCGATTTATAGGCTATTTTTTTATCAGGTATTTTTTTTATGTCCGTTTGATATGAAGGATAATAGAAAAAAAAATATTAGTAATAATTTTTTAAAATTCAATTTTTGGATTTTATTGTCGAGTTGATATTTAGCGACTTTGGATTGTTAAGAAATTTATAACATTTTATTTTAGAAAAGAAACAATAATAATTAAACTTTAAAAAGTTTAGAATTTTTTTAGTTATATTTTCAAAAATAACATAGTATTTTACAACTCTAAAGATTTTTTTTGCTTTTAAAATTAAAAATTTTTTTAATCTACATGAATAGTTTATGATACAATTACATTTATAAATAATTTATACAATAATTTAGTTATAGATTCATTCAAAGAAAAAAAAAATTGAGTCTTATTTTTAATGTTATTCTTAAATTCATATTTTGAAACAAATGTGGCTTCATAATAAAAATATACAAATTGTTTTGAAGTGATGGATGAAAATTTTTTTTGCAAGCGTTTTTTTTCTGGTAATTATTTACAAGTGGGGTCAACCCACGCGGAAAAAACAAAATGACACTGGATATCATCCTAGATTATACTGAGTGAAAAATTTTTTTAGATCGTAGCTAGTTTAATCCAGATTACAAAGAGTATAATCCAGATTGCAATGAGTATAATCCAGATGAAAATGAGTATAATCCAAATGAAAATGAGTATAATCCAGATTGAAATGAGTATAATCCAGATATCACGCAGTGTAATCTAGATTTTTCTAGTTACTATCTGAAATTTTTTCACCACAGATATTACTGAGTATAATCTGGGATGATATCCAGTGTCATCTTGTTCTTTCCGTGCATGCTAAATTTTTTTTTTTATCAAATTGATCAATTTGTTTTTAACTGTTCGTTTTTTTATGTAATTAAAAAAAAAAAATATCTAAAAAAGATAAAATAGAAATTTTATCCAAAAATATGAGAGCCAAAATTTTTTCCAAATTTTAAAGGCAAAAAAGTTATCAAAATCTTCATTTTTTCCTTTTACATTTTTTATTGTAAATGCACCCTAAAAACAAGCAGAATCCCTTTTTACGGAAAAAATCAATGCTACAAATTTTTTTTTTTATATTTATTTTTGTACATACTTTAAGAAACAAAAATCACTTTTAAACTTTTTTGGTGATAATGTCCGTCAAACTTATTATGAATTACTTTCTTTTCTTTGCTAATACTGCAATTTCAAAATTATAAAATTTCTATACCAAATTGATTTAAAAATTTCAACTGTTTGAAAATACAGAATCGAAAATCAAATTCATCATAAACCATGACAAAAAAAAATTTTTCTTGCAAGTAAAGTGGGCGAATAAGATAACAAACAGTGCCCCTATCTTACGGATATTTATCAAAGTATTATGAAAATTTCTAATAAATTTATGAGCATAGAATAATAACATAATAAAACAAATTCTTTTATGTTTGCATTTAAATTCCAAGTTTTAAAATTTACCAAAGATCAAAATACACAGGTATAAATAACTTTAGTTCCAATTATTCATGGTTCGTGTACATTAGTCCCTTCTTAATGAGCATGGAAATGCTTGATTGTAATCCGTTTTCTGTATTTATACTACAGATGTTTGGTCATGAAAATAGTTACCTCATATAGACATATACGAGTCCAATTATCAATTTTTGAAAACACATTGTGATCTTTTATTTTTGGTAACATATTTTTAATTTTTAACTTTTTATCAACGTGGTCAGAAAAAAATATCTATTTTTGTAATTTATAGTTCTTATCATGAGTATCAAAATATTTGGTGACTAGCTGATACTCGTTCGTTTCGTTGGGTGCTTTATAGAATTGCATTTTTAAATCTAGACTTGAAATTTAATTAGACTATTGTTTTTACTTGCACAGATTCAAAATACGATTGAATTGGCATGTATACTTTTTATCCGTGTAATTATTCTAGCTAATATTAATTGAAACTTTCAATGTGCAATCATTATAACATTTCTGTGTCTTTCTTACAAAAATGAATGGTAATTAAAATAAAAAAAAAAAAAAAAAAAAAACTAATGAGCATTGAAAGTTTCAGTTGAAGAAATTGCAGGTCTCATAAGTGAAGAAATCTGCTTAGTATGTAAACATAACCAATAGAATTGAAAAATTTATTTTAAACAACACGTGTAAAAAAAATCGTCTTAAAATTTTCGTTTGTTTAAGATCTTAAGCGTGACACAAACGAAGACTTTTTTAAGACGCCAAAAAAAAATTCTGAGAGCAGATTTTTAAAATTTGGTTTTCGAATTTGTTATGAATATTAATTTTTAAACGATTTTACGACTTTCTAACCGCTACATTTTCGAGTACGCTCTTTTAAAATTGAATTTGAAATTGTTGAAAACTTATTATCGGATAATTTTAAGACTTTTTTAAGACGCTCCGTTTTAATGCTCCGGGGCTTTGTCACTGTTAGCTAATCTTAAAAGAGTTTCGAAAAATTTTTTTAAACTTTATTAAGACTATTTAAAAATGTTTTTGAGACTATTTTAAGATTTTTTAAGACTATTTTAAGATTTTTTAACACTATTTTAAGGTTTTTTTTAAAACTATTTTAAGATTTTTTTAAGACGATTTTTAGATTATTTCAAGACTATTTTAAGACTCTCTATAATAATTTTCCGAAGATGTCGCTGTGATATCGTCTTATTTTCATTACAAATTCGAGAACCAAATTTCAAAAACCTGCTCTCGGAATTTTTTTTTGGCCTCTTAAAAAAGTCTTAAAATAGTCTTGGTTTGTGTCACGTTTAAGATCTTAAACAAACGACAATTTTAAGACGATATTTTTTTACACGGGAAATGACAATCGAATAAAATAAATTCAGTTACAATAAAAATTCATTATTTCTGAGTCAAAAATTATAAGTTCCGGATAAGTAATCACCATCATATCATATACTAAAATCTTCTCCGAAACACGTGGCATCTTATGGTATAAATATTATACCGATCGGTCCAGTAGTTTTTGCAGTATAACCGAACAAAAAAACCGGATCTCCATTTATTAGTATAGATTAAATTAAAGGCACTTTAAAATTTTTTAAAACTAAGTTTTTTTTTACTTTAAAATTTAGATTGTGATAAAAATTAGCTTGGAAAAGTATTTCATAAATGAATAAATAAATACTGTGTGTACTAAAAATTTGATGAGATTGAAAATGAGAGAAGGTGTGGTGTTAAACGATACACTTGAATGTTGACGTGACCGGAGATCGTGATATCACGTGATGATCGGTCACGGCGCATCTCAAATAAAACGAGCGCTGTAGTTGAGAGGCGGATGCTCTTGATGGCTATAATGCTACCGATATACTTATTATATTATATATATCTATATATATACACTTGGTATATGAAGTTTTTTCTATATATGAATCGATAATGTCATGATTCGTGATAAAATTAAATAATTCCGAGCCATTATTAATAATGCAATTTACGTAATTAAACCTTATTAAACTTTTAATAGTATGTTATTAACAATCTTTTAATTCATTAATTAAAAAATTTATTAATTTTTACAGAAGTTAGTTTTACGGAAACTTAAAAGCTACTCGTACGATTTTGATGAATAATTAAAGATATATAAAAAAAATCTGCTTTCTTAGAAAATGTAGAAAATGAGTTCGAATTTTCTAAAAATTGTTTTTAATGTTTTAAACGAAGAAAAAAACAAACTTTTACAGAAAAATATCTTTAAATTTTGTAACTTTACATTCTTTGATTTTTTCATTTTATACCAAGAAAAATTATGGAA
The DNA here is from genome assembly GCF_013202065.1 of Cotesia typhae. Classification (NCBI taxonomy): domain Eukaryota; kingdom Metazoa; phylum Arthropoda; class Insecta; order Hymenoptera; family Braconidae; genus Cotesia; species Cotesia typhae. Next base: position 3,172,144 of record NW_027423725.1, read on the forward strand.
AATTGATCTGTAAAAAAATTAAGTCTTGTAAAAATAGTCAAGTAAAAAAATTAACTTGATTTAGAAAAAACATTATTGAATCAAGAATATAATTTTGAAAAAATCAAGTCCAGAAATTTTAAAACTAAAAAATTGTTCTTCATTTATGTCAATTTAACTTGATTCAATAATGTTTTTTCTAAATCAAGTTAATTTTTTTACTTGACTATTTTTACAAGACTTAATTTTTTTACAGATCAATTTTCCATAATTTTTCTTGGTATAAAATGAAAAAAAATTTCTTGACTGGAGAAAGAAATTCTTGACTCAAGAAAGTTTTCGGTGCCTGAAGAAAGATCGAAGTTGTGTTGGCGGAAGTAAAAATTTTTCTTGAAATTCTATTCTTGGTAGAAGTAATTTTTTCTTAATTCAAATTATCATAAATACTTGATACGATAAAGTTTTATATTTGATCAGGATTTTTAGATACTTTAGGGAAGCAGCGTCACCTACTGCAACTAAGAAGAAAATTTTCTCACCTTCAGAATATTTGATACCCATTCTATGTTATTTTAGCGTGAAATTTTACATATTGAATGGAAAAAAATGATACAATATTATTAGACCTTCCCACTTGACATGTTAACCAATAAAAATATTAATGAAAATTTACTTCTATTGAGATATTTAATTTTTTGGAGCAAGAGGCTGAATTTTCTCAAAACAAGATTTTCTTGACTTAAATAAATTTTCTTAGATCAAGATTCGCATTTTTTAAAGCAAGAGAATTAATTTTGTTGGAATGAGTGAATTTTTTTGTGTCAAAAAAAAAATTTTTTTTCGCTCAAAAAAATAATGAAGAAGCAAAATATTGTTTTGGCTCAATTGAACCTTTTTTTCTGGGTAGCATTTTAAATTAAGTGCTTTGTTGAATTCCTAAGATTTTTACTCCCAATTTTCATTTTTTGATATACAAATAACTTTTTTGAATTAAATCAATTTGAATATTTCAAAATTTTGACGAGAGTATTTTTTTTTTAACTGAATAACTTTTTTTTTTTTTTACAGTATCACAATTTTTTTTTTAAATTCTTAATTTTCCAATTTATAAACTAAAAAAACTCCATCGCTAAAACTTTCAAGCAATTACTGAAAAAAAGCGATAATTAAATAAATTAGCTCATCAATAAATAATGTAGAAAAAAAAATATATTATCGATAATGATTTGAAATAAAAATCCTAAGTGTAGTAAGTAGTAACGAGACAGTGAAAGGAATTGCAAGTACATATATTTATGATAATGAATGTTACACCTCAGTTCGTAGAAATATCGGCAGTGTAATAAAGTGTAGGTGTCATTCCCGATGCTTCGAGTGCGGTCCGGACTAACGGTTGCCAATATATTTCTTGTACTCTATACATATATATGTATATATATCCACATATGCACGTATGAAGTTGTGGTGTATGTTGGTGGTCCTCTTTCATGGTTCTTCGTTTTCGTTCTTCGTCTTTCATTCTTATAGTCTTCAGTAATTTAACTTGTTTTTTCTCTGACAACAGTACCTACTACCGATCGTTGATCTCGATCTCGGCGCACGCTTGCGCTTACGGCTTGCAATTTAGCCTCGACACCAACTACATGTGACACTCTCGACACTTGGAGCGTTAGAGAGTCACGGGTGTTGATAGTCGAGCTCTGATGCTTACTAGGAATTCCAATTTGATCGCTATCAAATATAGCACCTACTACTACTGACTACCTTCAATACCTTCAATACCGACTTGGACTTAAATATTAACCTAGCTCACCTCTATTTATAACAATAATCATAATCATAATTAATAATTACCTGATACATAATTAATTTACAGGGTTGCAAAATATTTTATTTAAGAATTTTACATTTTTAATTCAAGACAAAATTAATAATTATAATTTATTATACTGAGGTAATGTATCCAGTAGTTGAACAGGTTTCAAAGTAAAACGTATTTGACCCTACTTTTAATTAATAAAGATGTAATTATTAGTTCAAATTAGTGATTTTCATCAAAATCTAAATAAATTTAGATTAATTAAACTCCAAATTAACGCAGATTATTAAATATTTACATTTTGACGATGTTTTTAAAATAGACTATGAAAGGAGTACACAGAAAGAAAACCCGTGTAAAAAAAAAGTTTTCTGAAAAGTTTTGAAATAGTTCCTGGTCCGGAACGTTCCTATGACAAGACAATCCGGAACATCCCCGGAACACTTTTGCAATATTCTCTTCCGTAAAGTCTCCGGCATATTTAGAGAACATCGCTGGAATACTTCCAGAATAAATTGGGAATACTGCACGGAAAAAAGTAAACTGTAATAAATAACAGTCGATTTATAATAAGTAATGATCAACTGCTAAAAATTACCACTTCAAACAGTAAAATCATGATTTTACTATTCACATTGTAATATTTACAATTTAATCCTTATAATTTACTCTTTACATGGAAGAAAATACTATTTCAAACAGTAATATTCGCCATGTAAATGTCTAAAATGTTAAAGTATAATAATTAAGAATTCAGGCTTTAATATTTATCATTTCGTACCTAAAAAATGATGTTAAGATATGTAAAAAGTATAGAATAAAGTTAGTAAATCTCTAATACAAGCAACGTCAATATTTACAAAGTAAAATGGTAAATTTTAAACGCAACACTAAAAATCAAACTGTAATTATTGACTTGCTTAGACTGGTAAAATGTATATTTTAAAAGTATAATTTTTACTGTTTGAAATATTAAATTCTCCCAGAGTGAGACCCCCTTCTCTTTCATCTGAGTTCCCCTTCTCTTCATAATATGGACTATATATTGAAATGGCAATTTTTACTGTTTGGAACTGTAATTTTTAATGATGAAAGAGTCGTTATTTACTATAGTGACAACTACTAATTACTTATTTTGGATATTAAATTATAAATTGTGGCTTTTATACTTTCTACATTAAGTTCTGTAATATTTACATTTTTGCCACCCCGATGTCCGCTTTACTGTTTGAAACTATAAAAACTAACCGGAATCCGAGTGAATATTCCCGACCAGAAATTTAAAAGTAAAACCAATAGGGTCCCCATTGGGATCCCCTGTTGGGGCCCCACATTGGGATGTAACGCAAAGACCAATGGGGTCCTCATTGGGCAATCCCTCGGGCCCAATGGGAAAATCCCCATCAAAGCTCAATTTAAATTTTGGAAATAAAATAGTACAATTTTTGAAAAAATTAAGAATAATTTAGGATCCGATACTCATATCATATTTGAACTTATTTACGATCTTTATTTGCATTGATACAGACTTATCGATTGAAAAAATCCTTGACGTGGGTTGGGCTCGAACTGGGGTCCTTAGTTTCGTCAGTCCTTCACGTTACTTCTGGTCCAAGCAGGAATACTGAAGAATACAATACTCATTTGGTGCACATCAACTCGATCGGTTGACTGTAATATACTTTATGTTATGCTCAAGCTTCAAGAATGTATTTTTATTTATTTAATTAACTGACTTGAAAATACAATTTTGTAGAGGTTTTCTGTTGAAAATTATTTTGGTAAACAATTTTTTTTCAAAAATTTGAATTTTTCGAAAATTTTGATTTTTCCTCTAAGTGGCATTTTACGCGAATTTGAACAGTTTTCAGAATTTTTTATTATTATCTACTGGGTGCTTTACCTTTCTTAACGATTAATTTTTATTTTTATTTCTATTTTACTTATGACAAATATATACAACTAATATAAGCACACAAATATTTGGATGATTGTTTTTTATCTAAATTAACGATTGGTTAAATTTACAGATTATTTATGAATTTCGCAATCCAGTTTTTCAATAGATCTCAGATAAAATAAACTTTATGCCATGGCAATTATTTATTATTTCTACGTTAGGTTTTCCCAATGAGGTCCCACAGAGATCCCAATTGGGAAAAACTGGCAATAATTTATTATTTTTACGTTGGGTTTTCCCAATCGGGTTCTCATTGGGTCCTCGTTGGGTTTTCCCTCTTGGGCATGCCCCGTTGAAACCCAATGGGGCCCCAATATATACCTTGAGCATTCCCAAACTAATTTCTAGTCGGGTTACAGTTTACTTTTTTCCGTGTGCCGGAACATCTCCGGTACACTTCTGGAACATGTCCGAAATATTTCTAGAAAAATTCCTGGAATAATTCCCGAATAAATCGGGAATAGTTACAAAGAAAGATGTTCCTGGAATATTCTGAGTGTGTCCCCGATGTATTCCTAGTACAGTTTGTAAGTATTCCGGATTTATTCCGGAAGAATTTTAGAAATGTTCCATAAGTATGCCGGAGATTTTCTGGAACTTTTCTCAATTTATTTTGAAAGAAAAGATCTTAAACGTGACACAAAACAAGACTATTTTAAGACGCTAAAAAAAAAAATTCCGAGAGCAGATTTTTGAAATTTGGTTCTCAAATTAAAAATTGATTTCTTAGTTCAAAAATTTTTTCTTCATCAAGTTAATTTTTTTTTTCAGTGCCGACATTAATTACGTAAATTCTTTTGCTCAAATTTTATAAAACATATCTTTATATTTTCATTATTTTTAGGTTATCTAAATCATACAACATTGTGCGCACATAAAGGAAATAATTTAACGACACCCTCATGTCATCCACGACGAATGTGTTTATATCAATCATCAGCTGAATCACTCGCGGCATTCTACCGCACGGCCCACGGGAACTAATTAATTCCGACGCTGATTAATCTTAAGAAATTACGGAGATTATATTTTATTTTTTTTATTTGAGATGAAAATTAAATAATATTTGTTGAAAAAATAATTACATGAGAATAAGTAGTGTGTATGAATGATATTGTTGTTTTTTTTATTGTCATAAAGAAATGATATTCATTTTTCTACAGAAATAACTGTAAAGTGAATAGTGTAGTAGTTATATGAAGAACTTATATCTTAATTACAGAGTTGATAAAAGGTCGGACAGGTTCTTTTGAATAGACTTAAGTACACAGACTCGAAACGTTTTTGTGTAATAAATTTTGTGTAAACTACGAACACAATGTAGAGCTTTGACACTTATTTAGTTTCTCTACTCAATCAGATTTGAGTACCTAAAAAAAAGTGTTTATGTTTAATCAAGACAAGTGTTTTGTTCAAGAGAAAATAATTTCTTGCTGTGAAAAATTTTGGTTTAAATTTTATTCAATTATTTTCTATAAGTTTCAATAAATTTAATATTAAATTGTTGTATATGTATTGATCAATTTTTTTAAGACTATGTAATATTTATCTAGAATTTTTTTAATTCAGACAAAGAATTGTTACTTAACTTATTAAAAATCCAGTAACTGGAAATTAGAAACAATTAAAACCTAGTTTAATGAATGATGCTTGATTAGAAAAATAGAACTAGTTTTGAGAGAAGAAATATTGATTTTAGTGAAGAAGGAAAGTTGATTTTAGTATAAAAAAAAAATTTATTATAACGACTACAATTCAAACTTTATCAATTAATTCAAAAATTGAAATATCATTAAAAAATTTGTCACCAGCCGAAAAAAAAATTTACATGCCTAAAAATAAAAAAATCGCAATTTTTCAAAATTTATCAATCGCAATGATTTCAAATTTTGATAATATCCGAGTTTAACATATTAGAATCTAATTCTAAGAGCATGAAGAGTTTTTTCATTTTTTTCGATTTTTTAATTCGAATGGTTCAATTGACCCCCTTCTCTCCTACTTGCGAAATTTTTAATTTTTTTCTCCGACTGTTAAAACTCTTAGAGTTACTTTTTGAGTAATAAATTAAAATAATTTAATGAGTGAGTTTGAAATCAATTTTTTTTGTGTCCCAAATTAAATAAAAATTTTTATCCGCACATATAGAAGATCGCAATTTACTAAATTATAAATTATTAAAAAAATTATATAAACGCTAGACCCACTTCAAAATGATAACCAAGCCAACAAGCACCTGACAACTCACTTTCTTCACCGTAAAAAAATGACTGTATTGACACCAATAATTATAGTTATTATAATAAATTATCATACATCATATCATTAAGGTTTCTCTTATACATGTATAACATTTCGATAATGAAAATCGGTGTAAGTATAAGTAAAATGAAAATTAGCAGGTGGCATGTGTCATGTCGGCCATCTGTTACATCTTAAGAACCAAAAAACGTGTCGGAGGGTAACAGGTTGCCGTCTTTTTTGTTTCTCCTCATACATACTGTTTCCCTTATACATAACAGGCGTACATATGTAAGGTTCATTCATTCGAGAATTTCATTTCAGGCCATTCCTGAGATTGTTTCTTTCCATTTCTAAAAGACCCTCCACTGGTTAGGTTCTTCTTCGCTCCGCAGGCTAATGAGCCACCCGCTAGGCTTTTTTTTTCTCGGGCGGGACTTTTTTCATCTTCTTCGGGCCGATTGATTTCTCAAATTTCAAAGGCCACAAAGCACTTCCATATGTTGTGTTAACTTATGTATTTACCAATGAATTATTGTTATAGATAGTAAAATTAATTAGGGTTGCATAAAATGCATTTCTCTGGTATTTTTGATTTAATTATTAATTTTATGTAAAATAAATGAATTAAACTTTTTTTAATTAATTAAAAAAAAAAAATGCAAAATTCGAAATTTTTATGATGCATTTTTTAAGAAATTAATAATAATAATAATAAATTAAACACAGAAAAATTAATATATCAAGAATTATAATTATTCAATGACACAGTAATTGATTTCTGTAAGTTTTTTCAATTATAAATCAAAACAATTATATTTTTGATAACTTAAAAGTTGGCATGTCGAGAATATACGATAGATATTTTTTCATGAAAAAGGTACGAGACCGTTAACCGAAAAATCAGTAAAAAAAAACGGTATCTAATCATTTTAAGTAAAAAAAATTGTACCACCCAATGAAAGAGCCTGTTCTAAGCAATACATGTTTTTTGCAAAGACATATACTATAATTTTTATATTAAATTTTAGCGTCTAACTATACCTCCAAATTTTAAACACGATACCCAGAATTTGAACAAGCTGGGGCAGTATAATTTTAACAGCACTCTAATCTCTTTACCGCCATATATAATAGCTAAATTTGTCATTAAAGACAAATTTGGGAATTAGGGAAATAAAGGATAAGGAGGAAGGGGAGGACCTTTACTCAGTAGGAATTTTCGGTAACCGAAAAAGTAATTCGGACAGCCCAGACCGGGACTCGAACCCGGATCGTTTGGTTACGCGCCAAAGGCTCTAAATAAATAAGTTTATAGACTAACTAGCTGTTGCCCGCCCGCTTCGCTGGGCACTTTATAGATTCGAATTATAGTTTTAGATCTGGACTTGATATTCAATTGGAGTATCATTTTGACTTGCACAGGTTCCACATTCCATCGAATCGGAAATAGAATTTATTGAAATCCGTATTCAGATGATCTCTGCATGACAAATAAAAGATCCTTACCAAATTTGCAGCTTTTTGAAGCTATATTTTAAAAATTAAGATTTTTTATTGTTAACACCCACCCCCGCGATCTTTATTGGAGGTGATTCGGTGTAAAATCCGTTCTTTGATCATTTTTGTATCACATGTAGACGACTTCTATTAAATTTGGAGTCTATAGGATCTATAGCTTGGACATTAAAACTTTTCACTGTTAATACCTACCCCCGCGACCCTCTGTGGGGTGAAATAACGTAAAATTCATTGATAGATTATTTCTACATCTCTTACAGAAGATTCCTACCAAATTTGAAGTCTATAGGAGCTATAGTTTAAAAACAGGAATTTTTCATTGTTAACGCCCCCGCGACCCCCCTTGTGGATGGAATTTTGTAAAATCCGTTCTTAGCTGACCTCTACTCGGTGAAAGGAATATTCCTGCCAAATTTCAAGTCTCTAGGTCTTATAATTCCAGAGATATCGTGATGAGTGACTATATCTATAGAAAGTCTTCTGTATAGATGATCAACATTGTCATTTGTATTAATTACTGCAAATTAAATAAGTGTCCTCGCTAAATAATTTTTATTGAATTTAGTCATAATTAGTGTCGTTAAAAATTATTGAACGTTTTGAATTGATTTTTTTTAAATTTATAATTAAAAATTTGTTTTGTCATCCACAAAAAAGTACTCAAAAAATTAAAAATAAATATTTCTTATTTTTTAATAAACATATTAAATATTCATAGTATTATTTTTAATGTTAATCAATAATATGTTATAATTCTCTTGATATTTCAATTAAACATTGAAAATTTTTGGTGTGCCTATTGCCATATATTTTACTAGCAACCTGGTAAAAAATATAGAAAAGCTAGGTCTTAAACGAATTTTAAAATAAAATAAAAATTATTGATAATTTTGTATTAGTTAGTAAAAAATGATTATTGCTAATATAAATTTAATTGCAATAAAAGATCTGTCAATAATAGGGTCAATGGTATATCAATAATTGGCTCTTTGAATTTTTAGCACTGTCAATAATACACACAACCTTTTGGTTTTAAGTTGATAAAATAATTATTAAATTTATTGCTATTTAAGTTAATTAATTAAATTACATAAGTAAAAACAATGATTAAGGTGTCCTATAAAAAAAAGTTGACAATATTGATTTGAAACACGATAAAAAAATTCAAATATTCATGATCGCTTTTATAATATCAATAATAAGGGCTTTTGCCTTATTCGTAAGTAATTATTTTAAAAGTTTTTATAAGATTAAAAATTGCAGGTCGTCCCACGAGTACTGAGTTTTTTATGATCAATTTTAAAGAAAATTTCTTTTCGTGTAGATTTGAGGTTGGGATACTCACCAGTATCATGTACTTATGCATAATTCACCGGATTGATGAGTGAAGATATTGAAAGCTCACTGGAATTTTTATGTATACGTTTTTGTAAATATATGCTTATATTTATACTTGTGTTTGTATGTTTAAAAGGATACTGAGTCATTACGAGAATCATTAACCTCAGACTGGTCGAAAAATAATCAGGTAATGGCGATTTTAAGCGCTAATAAATACATAGTCTGGCCAATTTAGATACCGGGTACAGGACTCACATCTCTGGCCTGATTTAAGTGCTATCCCAACTTCGACTTCTCGCGCCAAGGCCGTTTAATGGATTTCCAACTTTTACTCGTTTTTCGAACTTCAAGTTGATGTCAGATGAAACCCACACATTGACATTGATTGACGTTAAAATCGATTATTTTTGTTAATTTAATGAAAAAAATTTGGTAAAAGTTTAAATATATATGCAACAAGTTTTCACTGATGACCTTAATAGTATTTTCAATTTTTAGTACTTTTACATCGAAAAGTATAAAAGATAATTATTTACTGTTCTTTACAAGGATAAATTGAAGAAAACGATTTTCATTATTTAATTACAAATAATTTACAAAAAATTAATTTTATTAACAATTCAATTTTAAAGCAAGTCCAAATTTTTTCGCAAATAGTAATTTTTTCATACAAATCGAACACCCTCTTTCGTTCCGATAAGTGAATAAAAAAAAAGTAGATACTGTGTTAACGGTAGTTAGCTTGTGAAACAATTGAGTATAGTATCAGCTGTTTCTAAAATATATTTAGAAATAATTTATAAAAAATTAATTATATTTGAATAAACCAATATTAAGCTGCAATTTTCAATCTCGAACTTTTTATAAATCAGATGAGAAGATTACCAGTGTAAAAAAAATGGTCTCAAAATTGTCGTTTGTTTAAGATTTTAAACGCGACACAAACCAAAACTATTTTAAGACTTTTTTAATACGCCAAAAAAAAATTCTGAGTAAATTTTTGAAATTTGGTTCTCGAATTTGTTATGAAAATTAATTTTTAGACGATTCTACGACTTTTTTAAGACGCTCCGTTTTAATGATCCGGGGCTCTGTCGCTGTTAGCTCCATCTTAAAATAGTCTCGAAATAATCTAAAAATTGTCTTAAAAAAATCTTAAAATAGTCTTAAGAAATCTTAAAGTAATCTTGAAAATCTTAAAATAGTCGCAAAAAAATCTTAAAATAGTCTCAAAAAAGTTTAAAAAAAAAACGACAATTTCAAGACGATTTTTTTTGCACGGGTAAGAAATAAACTGAGATAAAAAAATGAATTTTTTTTTTAAGTTATGGTGTTTATTCTTCCATAAAAATTAAAAATCTAAATTAAAAGCCACAATAATTATTGCTGTAATGTAAAAATAGCAGTTACACGATTAAAAAAAATTTTGATGTATTTTACGGAATTTTTTTTTTTTTGTAATAGAATACTTTTTGTATCATTTAAATTAAGACTATGATTATCACTTACGATTTAATATAATATAATATTAGGATCTTGATTTCTAGGCAATATTCGAGCATAACTTCTCACTTGTGTTAAAAGCATGCAAAATTACAAGGTTTTGAATAAAATTATGAATTTTGTTTTTAATTTTCAAGTCCCAGTATGCAAATATGACATTATCTGAAAATATACGTTTAGGATTTTTGTTGATAACCTTTTTTGTTTGACCTTCCTTGAGTGTCTCATATGACAACCGGTCATCAGGTGGGAATTGGCAAAAGCACCGCTTGAATTAGTTTCGCATCATTATCCGAGGTGTGGCATTTCGTATTCAAACGCGTAGGTGGTCCAACGAACATGTAAGGCACGTGTGAACCACACTTTCTGTGATCCTTCGCGACAATTCGCACGACATCAATTACTGAGCAAAACAACAAAATACAGCAATCAACAGCTTAACGGAAAGAAACTAAATAAGGGAATAGCAATAGTAAACGGGATATTTATCAAGATTGAATGAACTTTATTTGTTTTCTTATGGTTGATAACTTTTGATTCGGTGTTACTCAGTTTTATTTCCTGTGAAAATCTATGTGAACATGGAGTAAATTACGAAGCGATGTATGACTTAGAAATTCGAATTTATAAATAAATCGATATTTCAAAGAATTTCTTGAAAAATTCTATTGCAATTCATATATTAATATATTTTAAAATGGATGAATTACTTATAGTAAAATATGATAAAATTTCTTGCTTTAAAATTTAATGTAAGAAATAAACTACAAATATCAATTCGAATAAATTGTATTATTTTCTGAATTTATAAGAGATGGATCGTAAAATAATCTAAAGAAATTTATTTCCGAAATGGGAAAAATTTCGGCAACGCAATAAGATGTTTTTATTATAAGCTGAAGCAAATTAAAATTAATTTCTGAGTTACTTCTATAAAGTTTTACGAAAATTTTCGGTAATTTTATTTAAATAAAAAGTATAAATCTAAGGATCAAAAATTGGCCAGAAAAAAAATAGAATAAACTAATTAATAGATTTCCTATATGTGACTTCAAACCTAAGGTCGGAGAAATTGATCGAAGAAAAAACGGAAACGATGTGATTCAAAATGTACCATCCGTGTAAACGAAATTGTTGGATTAACAACGACAAAGATTTGGACGTGTTCAATTTTTGATAAAAGACAAAACTCGTAAGATTGTTTTGCTCTTCTTTTACAAGAGTGGACTGGTCAACGATTTCCTAACATTCAAAACTGAGACCCATTACTAAAATGAAAGTAGAAAAGATTTTTCATAACAAAAAAAACAAAAATCACATCAAATTTTTCTTTAGAAAAAAATTATTATTTTCTCAAACAATGTACATCTAATTTCTATGATCCCATAATTAAATTGAGATGAAGTATAAGTGGTATCAATTTATTCGTGATGTGATTAGTCGAATATATCATAAGCACGAAAATATATGCAAAGTCTATAGTCAGGTGCGCGCTTGCGCGCGCAAATTAAATTCTAGTCATAATAGAAGTAAACTCTTTTTATTTATTTATTTTTTTTTTTTAAACTCTTTTTATTTAACTACCTAAAAAAATTTGAAAGTCTCTATTAGGAATCATGAAATGTTTTCATTAAATATATTTATTGAATATTCATATTTACATATATATGTATACATTCTGTGTACAATTCATATAATTTATTAAGTTCATTCATATTTCCTAGCCATTTTTGGCTTTAGCGTATATTGAATATTTTTTTTTTAAACTTTATTTCAATGATAATAGTAACAATAATTTTTTATAATATAGTTTAGTAACAGCATTTAGGAAAAAATTTTTTACTTGAAAACCTAATCAGATTAGGAATCATAAAATGATATTGTTGAGCGGTACTTAACAATTTGGTCTAGCGCTTAACAAGCGAAAACTCGAGACTATCTTTGGCCATCTATCGATCGTTTCTTAGTTTCAACTTTTCGAAAGATTGCTACAGAAATTCAATCTTAGTATCTTGTTTAAAAGAAATTTTAGGATTAAAAAATTTATTTTAAGTGCTATAAATTTTTTAAATAATTTAAAATCACTGCTGATAAAAAATAAATAAGTCACTGAACAGAAAAATACATTTATTCTTCATCATAATTTTTTTCACGAAAAAAATGATATTCGTCCTGAAAATGATAACAAATAACCGAAGTTTAATAACGATAAAAAAAATAATAAATTGTCCGGCAATAAATTTAAAATTTATTCATGGTGGTTTGGGCCACACACCGTCATTGTGATAGGTCACGGGTGCACTGACACACCCGGGATAGATTGCACAACGATAATTAAAGACGAGTCACGGTGATTGTCCGGTGATCTTGTCAAGAATCACATCAGTAGCTGGCTGCTTGTTGCTCGGGTACTCTGCGAGAGCTAATACACACTCCGATCCAGCTACCACGAGACAGCAATTAAGATGATAGTGAATTTAATCTTTTAACGATCTCATCTTAATTATCATCAATTGTATACATTATATATTCTTATTGTTATTATTATCATTATTCTATACGGAAGTTATGTTTATGCATGTTAACATGTATTATACATTATATAACTCAAAAATAATTAATAAATAACGACTCTATTTATGAGCTAGTTTATTTTAGTAGGTTTTCCTACATAATATAATGAGTTAATTTTTTTTAACATTTAGACTCTACTAATGATGCGCTCATGCTACCTTTTAGTAATCAAACAAAATTTTTCTTTTCTAACTTCTATATATCTTCATTAATTATCAAGATATAAATCATTAAACATTATAATCGTCAATAAAAAATAAACTTTATTGCTGACTTATAAAATGAAACTGAAGAAAGGAAAATTCATTTTAATTATTTTAATGACCAGAAAAAAAATTAAAAATGTAAGATTTAAGCACGACTGTAGTGTGAAAAATTGAAAAAATTGTCCCGTCATTTCAATTTTAAAAGTTTTGCAACTGCTTTATTAAAAAAAAATAATCACCAAATTTTTAAAAATTTCATTCTGAATCTGTTAATTGTTATTTTTAAATTCAAATATAGTTCTAGTGTCTCACGGTGTGAATTTTCAAGTTTTTAGGCAGGTATTAACACGATAACTTTTGAAAAAAAAATCAATTTTTTACTTAATTTATTTTTTAATTTCTTTATCTGCTTCATGAAAAATTCTGGATTAAAAATTGCAGCATAATATTGTTTTATTTTATTATAATTAATTTTTTATCGGCCAGCAATTAAAGGAATTTTCTGTCCTTCAAGCAGCCATAGACATAAATCTATTCGAATAATCGCCGGCAATATAGTCTTTAATAAGTTTAAGATCTGATTTGTTTTTGGAATTGATCGATACACTAGTATAAAAGTTATTCTAAAAAAACCTTTTTTTGAAAAGTTCAATTTTTAATATTTCTCAAAATCTATCAATCTGAATCATAGACATAATCTTATTTATTTTATTTATTCAAATTTAAATGCCAAAGCAAAAAAGCCTGATGGCAAAAACACAGTAGAATATATATAAAGTACATGTAAAATCATAAACATAATCATTATCAAAATGAAAAGATTGTGACTCAAAATGACAGCATAAATAGAAGATATACTATTAAAAAAAATATATATATAAACAATCATAGATCTGAGCAGTGTAGTTTTGCACTTATCAGTTACTATATACTATAAATTATTTTAGAATATTTGCAGACTTTGATCCCTAGGCCTCCTTGAATTCAAGCTCATAGAAGAATTCAACGGCTTTGGATTTAAATGCTTCTACGCTGAGTGAATTTATGACATCTAGTAGTATTTCGCGCCAAAGGCGTATTGATGAGATTAAAAAAGAGTGTTCATATACTGATGTCGAGAAGTTTGGAAATCAGAACGAGACATAGTTGTACTTTGAAGCCAGTCTTTTCGAGCGTCTGATATCTTGTATAGCTTCCTATTATTTCATAATTCGCGCGTAATTCCAATATTTTACCCTTTATAAATATTAATTCGAAACAAATTTCTATGTCTATTTGATCAAAAGATAGCAAGAGACCATTGTTTATAAATTATCAGAATAATTTATAAAAAAACAAAAACTTTTTTCATTATTGCGTTTAAGAAGGTTCAACTGATCACCAAAAAATTTAGTGTGAACAAAAAATTTGAATTTACGATTTTACAGAAGTCCAAAGTTGATGCTTATTTTGAGACCCCAAAAAACCCCGTTTTTTAATCTTTTATTGTTTATATTTCTTGTCAAAAACTTTTTATAAATTAGCAATTTTGGATAGAGTTACATGAAACTTTGACTCATCGATCGACATGTATCATATTTCAATGACATTTTTGTAAATATTAGATACTCGCGTTTTTAAAAAATAGTCTATTATTTTTGACTGTATAGTAGGATCTCAGAACTTGCAGATCTAATGATGAGAACTCGACTTTCAAAAACTTTCGTAAAACAAATAACTTTCCGATTTTTTTTACATCATTGATTTTCATAGCGAAAAGTTAAAAATTATGCCCGAGGAAGAATGTAAACTAGCTTTAAATTTTAATTGTAAATTAAATTAATTTCTTGTAATTTATTTATTATCATTATGAAAATAATTTTCTTATTCAACGTTTGAAATCAAATTATAGAAAATAGAATTAAAGTTATTATTCAATCATTTTTATATATTTAAACTATACTTTGATAAGTTCACATATAATAGGAGCGCTCAAAATATGTAGATTTGGTTTTACCAAATTTTAGCAATTATTATCATTTAAATTAATATGTGAATAAATTGTAAACGCTATATTTGGTTTAAAAATTATAAATGGGCCTATAATATCATATCAGGCCATATATGGACAATTCATGAAAAAATTATATGCATGAATAAATTGATCAAATGAGATCATACATGGTCACGGTAAATTTTTTGATATTGCCAAATATAGCTCTTAAACTATCAAACATCAGATAATTTTTTTAACGAGAGTAGCGATAGAAATCAGCAAAATGTTTGACTTTGACCTTGAAAAGTGCAAGACTTTAAATGCTCTGCAAAATGATATTTTAGTTTCCAATATTGATACTGAAATCAAAAAGAAAAAAATTCGTCTTTGATCTTGAAATCAGTTAGCAGTTTTTATTAAAAAGTAAACAGGAAGATTAAATATTGACGTTAGCATTACAATGGTATTAACTCAGTAAATACTTGCTTTAAGACATTATTCCGCACCTGTTGAACGTGTCTCAATGTGTATTAATACGTAGGTATGTCATCAAAAGGTAGTGCGTGTCTGTAAGGTAAACGACAAGTAGCAGTCGAGAGTTTCCCACTCTTGTGTGTTTTAGTATGTCACATCACTGGTGTACTATACATTGTACACCGTACAGTGGTTTACTACTTGGCATACTACACGTTTGATTTGCGTGCAGTAGTACTTGTATTGCCTGCATGACATGATGCTTGTGGAACACATACAAGCCTTGAGAAATTCCCTCTCTTTTAAAAGCAGACACGCGACATGGATTGGCCATAACGATTTACGTTACGCGCCTGCGTGAATTCACTTTTAAAGACAGAATGATCTGATCGCGCGTGCTCCAGGTGCTTACCCAATAAGTCTACTGGGTTAATGTGTCGACAATTACCTGTCTCTTCTCCCCGCCCATACTCCAGATCAATTCAACCGCAACACCAATGTCTAATTATTCGATTATTAGATGACAGCGTCAACAATCGAATCGAATTCATCCATTTCTGCTGATGTGTTGATGCTAAAATTGATAATTTCTCATTGACCAATGGGAAAATTATGATCGAATAGCCAAGCATTTAAGGCTGCTGATTGTTGATGGACTGATGCTATCATGACAAAGTGATTGAAGATATACTATTTGATTGGTGAGTTGTTGACTGTGGTCCCGTGGTGGTCCGATCGTGACCTAACCTGTTGTCTTGATCCCGTACCCGGTGTGAGTTCAGTTCCAGGCTTGTGCTCTTTATTTATCTTTTTTAGTCTCGGACCTTTGCTAGTAAGAGCGCCAGAAAGAGACGGCTCTTTGGGAAGATCACCAATAGACAACTATTTCCTGAATCTCAATGAGCCATCAAACTATCCAAGTCTTCGGGCTATTTTAAAATTGACCAGTGAACTTGTGAGAAAATTTTATTGAAATAAAAAGTTTGTATGGGTGTTAACGGTTAACTGATTGGTTTTGAAATTGTATTTTTGGTGCATTAATATAAATATGGATTCACATTTTTGAAAAATGGGTTTTTTTATAAATTAAAAATTATTTTTGATAAAAAAAATTAAGAAAACAGTTGACCCTGAAAGCCATATCTACAACTTCCCGCTACTTTCGTAATTAAGCGCTCAAAATTGAGCTTATTATGTTTTAGAACTCGAAGAGCGCAAAAATACACAGAAAAAAAAATGTTCTTGAATCAAGTATATATTTTTGAAGAGCTTAATATTCTTGATTTGAGGAGGAAAATTCATTTAAGAAAATTTTTCTTAATTGGAAGAAATTTTACTTGATTCAAGAATTTTCTGTCTTGATTCAAGACAAATACCCTCTTCAAAATTATATTCTTGGTTGAAGAATTTTTATCTTGAATAAAGTTAATTTTTTTTTCTGTACATAATTTTCATGTAGTTTTGAGCTCTCCGAGCTCAAAAGTCTGATTGAAGTTTAATAAAACACTATTTTTTGAATTTTCAAACCGCAATAATTTTTGAATGAATGAACCAATTTTCACGCGGTTCGCGATATTCGACGCAGTTTTTCAAATTCTATGATACATTTTTAAACACAAATTGATAAGACCAGAAATTTCAGTGTAATTTGAAAAAAACGCTTTTATTATATTTCTTTCGTCAACGATAACTCACGAACGAATCAACCGATTTTAACCGGCTTGGTGCTGATCGACGTGGTTTTTTGATGTTAAGAGCTAATTAGTTTTTGGAATTGATCGATCGAGCCGTTTAAAAGTTATTCAAAAAAAACTTTTGTAGTTTTTTTAAGATTTCTCACAATCTACTGGTCGGAATCGGTCCAAATTGTATTCAAAATCTAAGTTTGGTCAAGCCCTTTCAAATGACACCAACCGCGATCAAATCGGCCAAGCCGTTCAAAAATTATGAGAGGTTTACATACATACATACATACATACAGACATACAGACAACATCGCGGGAATAGTCAGAGAAGCTTCCTATGACCTCAAAACGTCAAGATCTGATGAAAACTCGATTTTCGAAAATTGGGGTAAAAATAACTTCCCGATTTTTGAAAATTTTCAATTTTTTTAGCGGTAAGTTAAAAATGCCGAATTGATCAATCAAGTGGAAAAAAACAAAAAAAATGTTTCAATTTCCTCTCTAACCTTGAATAACTTTTGAAGAAGGCAATTTATCAAAAATTAGAAAAAGTATTTTTTTTTGTTCCAAAATTTTTAAGTTAGAAAATAAAATTGTGAAAATACACTAATTAAGGCTCGATTAGAGGAAAATTGTTTGTCTGATGAAAATTTTCAATTCGGCCTTTTTTATAGAGCATTAAATTTTCTTTAAAATATCTGTAGTTTGAATTTTTGCACTCGATATGTTAGAAGTTTCATGAAGAAAATACCTTTAGAAAAGAAAAATCAAAAATTGTAATGCTTGTCTTTTTGATATTTTCAATTTTGTCGATTTTTTCGGTCTAATCTAAAATACAAGTAAAAAATTTGGTAAATTTTTAATACCTCAGAAAAAAAAAAAAAAAAAAAATTATTCACAGCTATTTTGTTGGCGTAAACAATATTTTTATTTTCAATATTTAGTATTTGTATGCTGTAATTTTGTTTAAAATATAATTCACGGTGTTAAAACAATTTTATCGGAATTTCGGTATGGACCGATAAAAATCGTTTAAATCGATGGATCACGTTTTAAAATCTCGAGTTAAATGGCCGTGAGATTATTTTTTTATTCATCTCATCTTCTTAAACTTAAAACAATTTTTTTTTTGTATTTAACATTTTTTTTGCAAGATCAAACTTCGACGCCTCTTCGATGCTCATTCGTGGGTCGTTCCACCGGTACTTGAATTCCCTTGCATCACTTATTCTTTTTTATTCATTTGTATTTTTTGTGTGTGCGGGCGTATAGGAAAGGACTAAAGGGTATAGGAAAGAATGAGGAACGAGTTGTGCACGTGGCAAAAAAAATATCATTTTTTTCTCTCGAATTTACATTTATAATTTTCGTTTTTTCACATCAAACATTTCTTTTTTATTTTTACAAGCCCATCTTTTGATGATTGTAGGAAATAAAGTTATTGTTATTGTTATTGTTCGAAGAACAAATAATTAGCAATTGTAATGAGTAGCCGAGGATGACTGTAATGAATATGAAAATAAAATGAGAGGTAAGAGGTAGGTTATAAAAAATAAATAATAAGTGAAATTAATAAATTGAATGGACGGTCTACTCGCAATATAAAAGAGACATAAGACATAAAGATGAGACGGAAAAGCACCACAGGGATAAAGAAAAAGAATACGGGACCTGAGAGTAGGGTCACGAGGATTTCATTTGACGGAATAACGTAGCGTTTAAGAACCAGTACCGTTACCATACTGTTCTCTCTTTGGTCGCTCTTCACTGAAACCTTTAGTTCCTTTTTTTAATGTGCAAAATAATAAAAGAAAATAAAGAAGAACCCAGACCCAGGGGACTTAACTCCTTTTACTCTTTCACTCCTCCGCACACATATGGGTGGATTTCAAAGGAACGTTTTGGGCATTGATTTTAAGATAGTGATTTAATCATGATTGAAAACTTAATCAATTATTTACTCTTTTTATTTTGATAAATTAATTTTTTTTCGGTGAAGATTAACTTTAAGCATTGATTTGGGGTTCGATAAGATTTTTAAAGCGGAAATAGATTTTTTTTTTCATTTACTTAATATTTTGGATGAATAAATTAAATATAGAAGTTTTTGAAAATTAATAAATAAAAAAAATGAAAATTTCGTAATGTTTTTTTTTTATATAAATTTCAACGAAAAAAAATTACGTATATGATTGACCCTACTGGCCATCCCTGCAACTTTTCATTAATTTCAAATGCAAACCGCTCCAAATTTTACCTATCATGACGTTTTTAAGCTCTTAGAACTCAAAAACATAGTTTTACAGTTATTTTGAGCCCTCTTAGCTTTATCATAGAACTGTTATATGCTTTTGAGCTCCAAGCATATTATATAAGAACCATTCGTTAATTGAAGATGGAAATGTTATGGAAAATAGAAAGTTTTTTCTGCATTAGGATTATGATTGTGCAAAAATACAATTTCTGCAGAAGGTGAAAAATAATATTCTGAAATGGAACTTTTTGGCCGTAAATGACTAAAGTACCGGCGGGTAGTAAAGCCTAGCTAAGGGAGATTTTGAAAAACATCAAAAATATTGCATTTAATTATTGTAATGTATCATTAATTTTTAAATTAATACATTAGCCATAAAATATAATGGAGTAATGGTAATTTTCACCATAAACAAACACAAAATTAAATTTTTTCAAAAACCTTGCGAATAGGCTTTATTTTACTACGGTAGGGTGATAAGGCCTGCTGGTTATACATACTGGCAATAGTTATACTATACTTGATAAAATTGGTATTAGAGATCAATTATCACTTAAATTGAGCAACAATACTTTTTAAGATGTTGATAAAAATTAGAACAATGATTTTAAATTATTAAATATAAAATTATAAAAAATATTTAGCATTCAATCAAATCGTTTTTAGGAATTCTTCTGCGCTACTTTAGCATATGACGGATGATGTAATATAGGTGACAAGGAACGTTCTATCGGGACTCTATAAACATTTCTATGCTAGACGCTTCTACTAGAGAAGACTTTAGCGGAAGCGGTTATTTTAAATAGCATTTCTATCACTTAGGCCTTATTACCCGACAGGTCTTATTATCTACGGGTACCTTAGATATTAGATGTATAAATTTAAATAAAAATTGTTTTTATATTTGCCGATATATTTTCATACATACTAGAAATTTAAATAGCGTGCTACTCTCTTAAAAGAAATCAGTGAAATTTCACTGGTTCACTAGTGAAAACTCACTGATTCCAACCAGTGAATGCAATTTCACTGGTGAATCAGTGAAGTTCACTGGTTGAATCAGTAAACAAAATATCTGCGCGCGTGCGCGTTGTTATGTCCACCGGTTAAATCACTGGAAATCCACTGATTCACCAGTGAAATTGTCATTCACTGGTTGAGTCAGTGGAATTCCACTGATTTCTTTTAAGAGAGTACGTGCGCGCTTTAATTTTAACCAATCGTGAATCGTTAACCGATTTTTGCGAGTTTGGACCTATGACTAATTTCAAGACTTTCACGTATGTTTATTAAGGGGTTACATCTGCTTGTAATTTTGAAAAAATCGAAATTTTTTTTTGCATTTTTTGAATGTATATATATTCGAGAATATTGTCTGTAAATTTCAAAGTAATCCGGTAAATAGTTTCGGAGTAATGAGTGTATTTGTAAAGACGTCTCCGAGCGTTTGAAAGTAGGCGGAAACGTAACTTTAAATAATAGCCAAAACTTTAAATGCGTTTTTCTCGAAACGATGTTTTCGAAGTCGGTGAGGAATATTTATCCGAAACGGCTTGACCGATTGACTTGAAATTTTCACAGGATCTTCTTAGATACTTTTATCAGGTAATGATCGAAGAAATAAAGTTTCTGATGAAAATTTCGATTTTTTAAGTCACTTTAAAGTGTAAATTTTCGTGCAAAAAAAATTTTTTTTTTGTTGGGAAGCCGCCATTTTGTCTAAAATCAAAATTTTGACTATTTCTTCGATCATTACCTGTATTTATCTATCCTAAAAGTAATCCTTTTGGTTTTTTTTTATTTCAAATAATTTGGATCAGAGATATCTTCCTCACCGCCAGACACCTTTTTGTGGAGGACCTTCAGGAGATCTTCTACAGGAACGACGGAACCCAATATTTTTATTAATAAAATATGATTTCCTAGAATACGTTAAATTCTCTAAATGTTCATATATTTTATGTAGATATTCAATAAAAAGCCTCTCCAGAAAAAATTAACAAAAAAACACATTTTTTCGAACTTTCAATTGGATATAACCCCTTAAGAGGATTTTTTTTACGGTGATCTAATAGAAAATATTTTCATTAAAAATTTTTCATCCAACCATAAAGCTGATTTCTAAACTACTTACAACTTATCGCGTAAATTTTCATAATGAAATAAAAAATGGTTCCTACCAATTCACATATAAGCATTGTTCTAAAAGATAAAGGCTTATGGGCTCTAAAAGCCGTCTTATAATTATAATTATCAGAATTATTCTCACAATATGTTTCTAGAAGCTGCTATGCAGTATACTGTATTAATATATGCACTATGCATGTAATATATAAATCGGTTCGATAATTTTATCTCCATATACTATAATTGTTTTAACAATAAATATGTAACAATAAGTAACATATATGATGTAATAAAGAATATAGGCCACCATGTAAGACACAATAAGTAGTAGAAATACACTTACGAGTATCGTTTAACATCCGGCATTATTTTATCAGCAAGTTATCGGTAAAAGATCGATTCGAGTATCTAGTATATACTATCTAGTATATACCAAGCACTAGTCGAGCAAGGGAGTGAACTTCCTCTTCAATGCCTCCAGCTCATGTACGTGTACATACATGCATTGTATATCCATATCCATATCCATATACAATATACAATATACCGATCTACATCGGTAGTGATCTACCGATCTCTGTAACAAACTCGCTCACAGGTCGTGATCTCCCTTTGGGCAGAAGTTCAATCGTCCGGATAGAAAATAAATTTTCTTCGTATATATTTATTGATTTTTTTTTTTAATAACAGTTATACTAGTTTACGTCTTAGACGGGGTAGTGATAAATTGCAAATTGAAATAATGAACCGATTTTAAAAATTAGTTAAAGAATTTTTTTTTTATTTTGGTAATCCACGAGATCAAACTTGAAAGTTTAGCTTAAATTAAGGTAGAACCTTCGCGACTTCCGTAGTCAAAAGTTTATGTTAGAGTGTACGGTACATATACTTGAGAGTCATTATTGACAAGCCTACAATTTTTTGCTGTTTATGTACTTATTTTAGTCAGTCACCAACGAGAAACTGATCGTTTGAAAAGTCTGGTAACACTGCATGAGCGTTAAGATATTTTATAGTGGTTACACTATAGTATTTTGGACCATCTGTAGACTAACCTCTGTTTAGATACATGCGTTTATTTATTTATTTACATACATTTATTCGGAAATATAATTACAATGTTTGAAAAAAAATAATTGACAGTATTGTTTTGTTTTTTCAGAAAAATCAGTAATTAAATTTTTTGTGTTGATGTATTAACTGGATTTTAAATTTTACTATTTTTTATTATTTCATCTGACTATTATTTTTATAACTTATGAAAGATTAATATATATTATTATATTAAAATTGTTAACATTTTTGAATTTTTAATAAATATAGAAAAATACTTATTTTCATAAAATAATCATTGTTATTTTTTTTTTAATAAATAAAATTAATAACTATAATATTACACCTAACGTACATTAAACTTTTCAAATTTTTCAGCGCTTGCGCGTCTCATACTTTTTTCGCGGTTCACAAAACTTGCGTTGTTGCCATAGCTTTATTAACGTATCCCTTCCTCGGCTAAAGTCTGGTAAATTTTTCATTACTTATTAATAAATATCTCTGAAAGTGTGTGGTAATTATCAATGAAATTATTTTTAAAAAATTGTTTAGTTGTTAGTTAACGTTACTCTAGTTTTTTAAATAGATCCTAAGAAAAGTTTCTGAGATATAAAAATGTTTGTAGGTAAACTTTTGGATATCCCGTATACCGTAATGTACAAGAGCGTTCAAAACTCAAACTTTGAAATTAAATATCTCTGAAACTAGATGGTCAAAAATTTTTAAATTGCGCCAATCGATGCAGAATTATATAAACATTGACCTGCCAAAATTTAAAAAAAATCCTAAGAAAACTACTCTGGCGAGGATACTACCTTAAATATGAGAAAATAGATTCATAAATTTGATGACATTACTAATTTAGATATTCCAAGTTCAAAAATTATGTGTTTTTCAAAAGCGTGAGAGAAGAAAATAAGGGTAAAATGAGGAAGTATTAAATAAAAGTGACGTAGAAATCCGTGAGAAACTGGGTCTTAGAATGAATTCCCGGGGCGTCGTGTAGGCGCAGCAGCACGACGTCAACGAATCGTGTTGATTTTGTATGCGCACTCGTTAGCAGGAGCTGTGCTGGAGTCTGGAGTACCTCCAGAATGTCCATGAGTGCATCTATTGGGATTCATTTTCGTATAAAAAGTCTACTGCTCTTGATTTGTTACTTCTTCTATCATATTAAATGCAATCATAATCATAATGTGGTTTCTCTTTAGTATTATATTATCATTATTCAGTGATCTTTTAGGGTTTCTGTTGATTTATAAACCTGAGATCACTTTGTCAATGTCGCATTTGATTTTTTGTTCTAATGAAATTTCCATAAAATTTTTTTATGTCAACATATTGATTTGTTAAATTGAAATTATTCTGTAAAGGTCATCATTCAATTTGAAGATTAATGTAATGTCATGTAATTTATTAAATGGGCGTAGGACATAGTCCCTTAACAGCCAAAACATACAAAGTAGTATACAAAGTTTAATAATATTTACAACATTTTAGAGCGTCAATTGAAACGTTACAATCGCTCTTAATCCTAAAGAAGCGGAAAGAAAATATTAATTATAAAATTTAAGAAATATTTTTGTGAATTTTTATTTCTAAATTTAATACTTTTCAAGTATTGTGAAATTATAACAAGAAAAAAATTTTTTTATTGCACTTAAATTGTGTGATTTACAGTGAAATTACATTAATACGAAAGCTTTTAAATATCGAAGAATTATTAATGTATGTATCGACCGATAGATGGCGAAAGTTAGTTCAGAGCGTTCGTTTGCAAAGTAGTAGATCGAGTACTTTTTCTAGTATACTAAACTTCTGTCTAGTATACCAAGTCATCTGAAATTGTATACGATCTGAACATATTTCTGTGGTAATATTATCAATCTTAAAATTTACCGCTAACCTTAAAACACCAACTCTTTGGCCCTGATTATCATCAAGATGAGAGTCTACCTATTTTCTTAGTACTAGTCGACCGGGGTGATGAAAAAAAACTTCGTTTTCCGCGCTGCGTTCATTTTCGATTAAAGGTTCGACATTATAACTATTTTTAAAAGAATAAAAAATTTTTAAACGTAAATTAGATAAAACTTAAAATTTGCTTATTAACACTATTTTGTAATTTACAAAGAATTTAATTCAATTTACTGTCTATTGTTAGTTTAACACCAGGACGGAAACCCTACTATCATTGATAATATTCACACTAGTTGAGACATGTTTCTGATTTTTAGGTGACTAAACAACCATATTAGCAATCTACAAATCATCGAAAATAATATGCTATCGTGAGTGCTAAATGCGAGTTACAAATTTCTATTTCTTGAACATTGTTTTCTCTATCCGAGCTACATGTTCTCTATCAGCGTGACAGCTTATAAGAAAATTTGAATAATTCAATCATTAATTTCAAACTATCTATAGACATCATCGTACGAAGTAATTCAGATCCTAGTGAATGTAATTAAATAAGTAGGTGATTCAGGTTATTACAAATCAATTTCGTTTTATGTTAATTTTGCTTCTTCAGGCATCTATTACATACAAATATAATTACACATAAGCAATATTTCTTTACACAACACATTTTACAAAATTATTAAATAAAATGAAATTTAGACAACCTTACAAAATTATTTCAATATTCTTACTTAAAAATTTCCCAACAAAAAAATTTTTTTAAAAATTCTTCAAAAATTCTTCTAAAAAAAATTCTAACAAAATTATTTAAAAAAAATTTGGAAAGCGGTTGACCCTAAAGGCCATCCCGGGAATTTCCCGCTAAGTTCAGTTATTACGCGCTTGCAATTTTGCCGCTTTCGCGATGTTTTTGAGCTCTTCGAGTTCAAAAATTTATTGTCATATTTTGAGCTCTCCAAGCTCAAAAATAAGCTGTTTGATACTAATGAGCTCTTCAAGCCCAAAAGTCTAATAAAAGTTTGATGAAAAACGATTTTTTTCATTTTCAAATTGCTATAACTTTTAATTTGGTAAACTGATTTTCACGCGGTTTGCAGCAATCGATGCAGTTTTTTGAATACTATAAATAAGATGTGAACATAAATTGATCGGATGTAAAATTTCAGAGTTTTTTGTTAATAAATTCCATTCTTACGATTTTTTCTATTCCTTTCGTTCACGATACCTCCCGAACGAATAAACCGATTTTGACGCGGTTGGCGGTGATCGACGTCGTTTTTTAAGGTTGAGAGCTGATTTGTTTTTGGAATCGATCGATTAAGCCGTTTAAAAGTTATTCCAAAAAAACCACTTTCAAAAAAATTTTTTTTTGCAGTTTTTTTGAGATTTCTTGGAATCTACCCGTCCGAATCGGTTCAAATTTTCAGGAAATCTAAGTTTGGTGGAACCTAATCGAATGCCACCAACCGCGTTTCGATCGGTCGAGCCGTTCAAAAGTTATAAGAGGGTCACATACTTACACACATACATACAGACATAGTGACACCCACTCGGAAACCCTCGAAATAGCTTCCTAGGACCTTAAAACGTCGAAATCTGTTGAAAACTCAATTTTTGAAAAACGAGGTAAAACCAATAATTTCCCGATTTTTGAAAATTTTTTATTTTCTTAGTAGGAAGTTAAAAATTCTTAAGTTTGGAAATTTCTAAATAAGAATATTGAAATAATTTTGAAAGATTGTTTAAATTTCATGTTATTCAATAATTTTGTAAAATGTGTTATGTAAAGAAATACTGCTAATATGTAATTATATTTGTATGTAGTAGATGCCCGAAGAAGCCATGATCCATGGCGAAACGTCGCTGAATTGAAAATAAAAAATTAACATAAAAAGAAATTGATCCGCAATAATTTGAATCACCTAGTTATTAATTTCAAAGTGAGTAAAATTTTTAAATATGGAATAAAACATTTTCAAAATGAGTTCTCGTAGCCCTAAGCTAATAAAACGACTCTTGAAATGTAGCATACAATAAAACATCTACTTATATCCGCATCGTCAAACATTTAGAAATTGCAACCTTTCACGTCACCAAACAAAAAAAACTTCCATAAACAGTAAGCAGTGATACAGTTAACCAAAACTAACGACCTTACATACAGAGCTCTAACTTGGAACCACCAATTTAACAAACCTCCAAGGTGGTAAACACGAAAATCAATAAGTCCAAAAATTAACACACTCTTACCCTCGTAATTTATATCCACGGTGAAACTTATCCTCCTCATGATCATCATAATCATAATCATCGTAATGTTTTGTCTTTTAGTCTTAAGCTTTACGCTCTCATCTTGGGGAAAATATTTCTGGCGCTGTTAATATCAACATTATTACTTTAGTCCAACCCTCTTACGGCTCGCGGCCGCATTATGGGTGGCCACTCTGTAATTTGGCAGCAATATAAAGGCGTTCGCGTCGCCTACCCATGAAAATAATACACTTATATTTATATTTATATTTATAAATACGTGTGTATACCAAAGGAGCATTGCGGGTGCGCATTTATATTGTTGTATGTTGTATATATTTATTATTTATGGTTGTGATTTTTCGAGTTGAAGCACCTCCATAACAGCATTGTCCTATAAAACAGTTTAAAGCATCAACTTAAAATGAAAATATGACCCCATGAAAAAATGGCTAAATTATACATGACTAAATAACCTGATTTATGTTAAGCTCTTGTACTTACTCTTTACTCTTAACTCCTTATGCTCATTCTCATGTTTTTATATTCTCTTATAACTTCTGCGTGTATATATATCTATACAAAATCTTTGGAAGTGATGCAGCAAACTGTAGATCAATTTTCCTACGTTCTAAAAGCTCCGATTATACAACATGTACAACAAATCTTCCAGCTGTTAAACTTTTGGGTTTGAAGATAACACATAATTTAATGTGTTGTAATATATGCGATATATACCCTTGGCCGTGTTCGCTAAAATCGTAACAACTTTCCTACCACACCCTAATTACTCATAATAAATAAATTTAATGGTTATTTTTAGTTATTCGCATTACATATATTTATTATTTATACTTCTTTAACAATAAACGTTATTTTTGGTAAATTGTTTTGTTTTATGTCGATGTTGTTGTATTAAAATATAGTGTGAACTGTTATAAAATAAATTCTTCGGTTTATGACGATATTTATGAGCTGGTAATAAAAATAATTGAAATGAACGTTTATTTTTTTATTAATAAAACTTGTAAGAGTTTTTGTTGCTTTGAACATCTTTTATTTGGTGCCGGATCGACACGAAAAATTCATTTAATTATTTTTTTGCATGGGTATTGTTCCACGAGAAAACTTGTAGTTGCAAAAACTAGACTTGTTGCAGGTGCCAGCTACAAGTGTTTTATGGATGAGCATGAGTATTTTTTTTTCTTAACTTTTTTTATACTTCATGTTTTAAAGATTATGATAATTATTTATAGTTTATGATTAAATTTTTATGTTTTTTTAAGATAACTTTTAAATTTATTAACCAACGGACTCACCCATGCAAAAAAATTTTCATTCAAAATGAATTTAAGATCGAAATCCATATGTTGAGACAAATATGAATTAGTTTTGAGATCAATCCGAATTTAAAATAGATTTTTAGATAAAAATTAGCACTTCTGTAGAACTTTCGATCCTGCTTCAAAATTTCAATAAAGACCTACTAGGTAAGGATATTTAGGATATTTTGTATTTAAAATATTGTTTAGTCATATGTTTTCAAGTTTTAGATATTTAATATATTCTTAAGTCTTTATCAAAAGTATTAAATAAAAATTAATCTCAAAATTAATTCATATTTGTGTCAAAATATGAATTTCAATCTTAAATTCATTTTGAATGAAAATTTTTTTTTGCACGGGCAAGACCGTAGATATACTTGTGCTTACACAAAAAAAAATTTTTTTGACTGGATAACAAAATTCTTGGCTCAAGAAAATTTTCGAGTGCCTGAAGGAAGACTGAAGTTGTGTAGGTCGAAATAAAAATTTTTTTTTTAAATTTTATTCTTGGTGGAAGTCATTTTTTCTTAATTTAATTTATCATAAATACTTGATACAATAAATTTTTATTTGATCAAGATTTTTAGATACTTTAGAAAAGCAGCGCCACCTACTTCTGAGAAAAAAATTTTCTCACCTAGAGAAAATTTTTCTCTTAAATATTTGATACCCATTTTATATTATTTTAGCGTGCAATTATACATATTGAATGAAAAAAAAAAATGATTCAATATTATTTGATCATCCCATTTGACATGTTAGTCAATAAAAATATTAATGAAAATTTACTTCTATCGAGACATTTAATTTTTTGTAGCAAGAAAAAAATTTCCTTAAGGCAAGAAAATTTACTTCTATCAAGAATAAAATTTTTTGGAGGAAGGGGCTGAATTTTCTCAAAATAAAATTTTCTTGGCTTAAATAAATTTTTTTGGATCAAGATACGTATTTTTTTAAGCAAGAGAATTAATTTTGTTGGAATAATTGAAATTTCTTCTGTCAAAAAAAAAAAATTTTTATCTTTCAAAAAAACAATTAGGAAGAAAAATATTTTCTTGGCTCAAGTGAACCTTTTTTTCTGTGTAAAAAACTACGTCAAATGCCGTTAGAAATACTAAAATCGAAGAACAAATTTTCTATATCTATTTTATATAAAAAATAATTATTTAGAAAAAAAAATTTTTTTGTTAGCTTTTAAATTTTTCGAAGTTGAATTTGTATTATGTATTACTTATCATAGTAATACATGCTATAACTGTACGTGTACTTTTGCCCATCTTCATACTAAAACATTTGTAAATTTTGCCATTCGGCTTGCTGCCTTGGCATTCAAACAAAATAAGTAAATAAATAAATAAATAAATTTATTTAATAGATTGCGAAATAAAACAAAATTTTTTATTCTAAAGTTCTTATGCCCAAAAATCTCTTATTTCATTACACTAAATGCTTGATAAATTTTCGCAGAAATATTTTCACTGTATTTTACATTCAAAAAATAATTCTGTAGTTTTCAGTATTATTGATAGCAATTTTTTAATAAAACTTTGGTGAGCTTTATTATTTTCTTAAATAAACTGATAAAAAAATGCTTAGAACAATATTTGATGTAAATTTTATCTTCTACAATTTTTAATCGATATAATTTTGTGTAATTCTAATAAATTTTAAGTTATTCCGGAAAAACTGAGAAAACTTTTGAATATTTCGATATTTAATCATAATTTAATTTTTTTTTTATAAAAGTGAATTAGTTTTCAAATTTTTAAAGAATTTTTCGTAAAAAATTCCAAGAACAATAAAAAACTATTTCTTATCCAAAATAAACCACCTGTATTAATATTCGGCCAGTAAATCAAAAGCCAATTTTCGAACCATAAAACAACGCTAGCATGAATAGGGACAGGACTTCAGATAAAATGATAAAAAAATTTCAAAAATCGTGACAAAATATAAAAAAAAGCTTGCATCAACGTCTGAATATACGAGAATAACAAAAGTTACTGGCCATCCACGTCGCCCACGAATATTTTGGCAAATTTATGCCTAATAAAAATTAACCAGACCCTTGACTTGTGCATTCGTCTTTTTCTTTCATATGCGGTTACGCGATTTTTAACGACAAGGTGGCCCGGCTGTCTGTCCATTTCATCTGTCCATCCTTAGTCTCTTCTTTTCTTATGTTCGTTTGTTCATCATCGTGCGTTCCATATGCGTTATTTCATTTTCATCCACACAGATCGCATATAAGCACACACGCACGTGAAACACCATCAGAAATATACATAATATTAACCGCTCTCTTTAAAACACATCTCGTCTCCATTCTCTCATCTCTCATATACTCTCTTAAAAAGATTAAAAAAAAAAAAAAAATCAAAAGTGAGCATAGCCGCTCAGTATGTTCGCCGTCGAAAAAAGCCGTTGTGATTTACCGTCGAATTGCCATTTTGACTTTTTATTTAGCACAACGACGTTTTTTTTATTACTCAACTCTTCTCTTCTCTTGAGCAAAACGAGCGACCAGGCGATTATTCTATATATCCATTTAAAGTCTGGACAAAAAACGCTTAAAAATATTCAGCCGACGTTATTAATATGTTAATCTAGATCTATAACACCGTGATATAATATTTATTTCTTCAGCGTTAAAAAAATTGAAGAAAAAAAATTATTTTCTTATAAAACTGAATTTTTTCTCGGATATTTATTTATTTAATACGCTTTTTATTTGTATACTGAGGCTGGTGTTATTTACTATGTTAATAGGCACTTTCGTTAAGCACAAATTTATGCTAAAAGCTGAGATCTTATCATGATTATTATACTCAGGCACATGTGCGTGTTACGAGACACTGACAGGTCTTGGCAGTTTTCAAACGAGTCTTCGATCACATTAAAAAGTCTATAAGACCAACATATACTTATCTTAATCTATATATACTGATATTTATATTTATCGTTATTTATAAATTGAGCATCACGATAATTATGTTATCAATTTTGATAAAATTGTGACAACTGAATTATTTAATAATTATGTCTGATTTGAATAATTCATCCTCATTCATCACCATTTTAATTATCGATAATTGTGAGCTGTGTTAGTAAATCTTGTGTTGAAATAATTTTTTTTTTTTTTTTTTTATATTGATGATCGATTTGATTTATTTGTATTAATTACTACATTAAGGCCAGTTTTTCAATCAGTTCTTAAATTAAATTATTACTGTGAATATATTTATGTATATAGATAATATATTCACAATGATAATTCATTTTTAATCATTGATTGAAAAACTGGCTTTACGTGATGGAAAAAATTTTTGGGCTTTATAATTTTGGATATTTCAATTTAAAGAAATGGTTGGGTTTAACTTATACATTTAAAGTAAACACTACTATACAGTCAAAAAGTATTGACTACTTTTTTAAAACGCTAGTAACTTATATTTAAAAAAATGTCATTGAAATATGACAGATATCGATCGATGAGTCAAAGTTTTATGTAACTCTATCCAAAATTGCTAATTTATAAAAAATTTTTGACAAGAAATATAAACAATAAAAGAGTAAAAAACGGGGTTTTTTGGGGGTCTCAAAATAAGCATCAACATTAGACTTCTGTAAAATCGTAAATTCAAATTTTTTGTTCACGCTGAATTTTTTGGTGATTAGTTGAACCTTCTTGAACGCAATGATGAAGAAAAATTTTTGTTTTTTTCATTCAAGTATTTGATAAGCTTGGAGTCGCGAATCTTACCTCTGACATTCTGAACATTCGTGAGTTTAATGCCAAAGAGAAGCATGGTGGTTCTGACCAAAAACAAAGCTCATGTTCATTCATTTTGCATTTAAAATCATCGGATGTTTGTCATCATATTATTGATAGAAAACGTCACTCACCAAAGCTTGAAATTAAAAACATCTTCGAGTCCAGTTCCAACGCTGCCTCAGGTCGACAAATCTATATTAACGAATGTCTCCATAGTCATGTATATCGATTATTACAAATTACAAAAGCAAAAGCCAAGGAATGCAAGTTCAAATATGTTTGGGTTTTTAAGAGTAAAATTTATGCAAAAAAGGATGATGATTCACCTAAGTTTTTAATTTGTTCTGAAGCAGATTTAGACAAATTTGAATAGCAATCACTATGTCAAAGTAATGTCACTATGTCATCAATAAATATTCTGAGCTTAAATATAAATAGTTTCTATGCCCATACAGCCCAATTTGAAGCTGTAGTTACTGAGTTAAAGCCACATATAATTACAATTGTTGAAACCTGGCTTATTCCTGATAACCATATTGCTCTGAAAGATTATGTAATTTTGCGTCGTGACCGTGGATTAATAAACTCAAATGGTCATTACATCAGAGGTGGAGGGGTTGCATGCCTAATACATAATTCTCTAAAGTCGAAATTATTATTATCATCTGAAGCTGAGGATATTAATCATCCTGAATACATGTTAATTGATGTCTTATCTTCATCTGGTTGTCGCATACTCCTTTCAGCTATTTACAGAAGACTACAGGGATTATTATTAGATAGCTTCATTACACATTTTGCTAAATTTTATGATTCATATAACAATATCATCATCATGGGTGACTTAAATTGCAATCTTCTGAAAACTGATCGTCCATCAAATCACCTAAAATCTTTCATTACTGACTCAGGACTTTACTGCATACCATATGGACCTACATTCCATACATTCCTACAAGTGTTGACTCATGGCTGGATGTCATTATTGTTGATAGTAGTGATAAACTAGAAAGCTATTCTAAGTCTAAATTGCCTTTCATTGGTGGGCATGATTATTTATGTTGCAAATATAAATTTGAAGTGGCACCAAAATATGATAAGACTGTCAAGTTTAGAGATTTCAAACATTGTGATCATGAAGCTCTTACGAATGATTTGAGTCAAAAATTAAACCTTGCTAATGCTAACCTTGATGGTTTGGATCCTAACTACTTAGTTGGACATTTCATCAACGCAACTACATCAGCCTTAGATAACTTTGCTCCCTTTGTCACCAGGAAATTGAGTCGTCCAAGCAGTCCAAGCAGTCCAAGCAGTCCGTGGTTAACTGGTGAGTTAAGGCTCAAATTCAGGCAACGAGACAATCTATATAAGAAAACACGACGAACTGGAGATCCAAATCTTCTTGCTCATTATAAGATAAAACGGAAGGAATTGAAATTCGAACTGGCTTCTGCTCGAGATGCTTATTTAAAGCAAGTTCTTGATAACACCTGTGAAAATACAAACCTGTGGTCAACCTTAAAGCGACTAGGCATTGTTAAATCTAAAAGCTCTTCGCCATTGGACAGCTTCAATCCTAACTCTTTAAATAATTTCTATGCTAATATCCTAAAGAAACATCCTTCTTGTTCTCGTGAGTTCGTAATGGATTTATCATCGGTTATCGACAGAAAAGTAAACAGCATTTTCAATTGGTCCAAGATTGATATTGTAGATGTTACAAAGAACTTACAAATTACGGTGCAGAAATCCAAAGGCAAAAGCCCTGATGGGTTGGATCTCAAGTGGCTGAAAGATCATCTACCACAGATCTCGATCTTTCTCATGAACATCTACAATAGGTCAATTGACACGTGCATCTTTCCTGATGCCTGGAAGCAGGTCTATATTGTTCCTCTTAATAAAATAAGCGCTCCGAAGTCTATATCAGATACTAGACTTATAGCTAATGTATCTCATCTTGCCAAAGTATTTGAACGTATATTGGCAAATCAGCTCACGAATTACCTTGAATCGAATAGTATCATTGATGAACATCAATCAGGTTTTCGGAAGCATCATAGTACACAAGCAGCCCTGCTTCATCTGACTGATGATGTCCGCAAAGCCATTGACAGAGACGAATTAACCTATCTCATTCTATTCGATTTTTCAAAAGCTTTTGACTACGTCAAACCAGAAGTGCTATTCGTAACAAGGTACCAAATAGGTTTCTCGACTGAGGTCATTCTTTGGTTCTTATCGTATCTCACAGGCCGATCGCAAGCAGTTCTAAACTATGATTGTTCTACATCAAGGATCTACATTCAAGGATCTATTCTGGGCCCCATTCTTTTCCTCATTATGATAAATGGAGTGTCGAAACGTCTGAAATTTTGTAAATATGGTCTCTTTGCTGACCATAAATCTGCATATTACCACTTCAATCTTTCCCAACTAGACGATGCAGCGTATAAAATCAATACTGATGCTCAAGCAGTAGCTGATTGGGCTAGGGAAGTGGGTCTTGAACTCAACCTTGGGAAAACTAAAGTTATGATTCTAGGGAGTAGCAGGAAATTGAAACTACTTAAAAATTGTGATCTTCCTCAAATAATTGTAGATGGCAATGTTATCCCGTATGTTAGTTCAACCAAACATTTGGGTGTTCACTTAGAAAATCTTTCCTGGGATCTTCATGTCTCACGAAAAGTCTATTGTACTCTAAATAGCCTCAAATATAGGAAGAATGTACTATCTACCTCAACCCGGAAATTGCTAGTCACAGCAATGGTTATCCCAATCATTGACTACTGCTCTCTGGTCTTGATAGATATATCCAAAAGACTAGATTACAAATTACAGCGTCTGACAAATAATGATATAAGATTCATTTTCAATCTGAAACGTGATGAGCATATAACATCTCATAGACGCTCGTTACAATGGCTAACAGTCAAATCGAAGCGGTACTACTTCTTGGCTTGTTTTTTGTACAAACTTTTTATCTCTGGTGAACCTAGATTCCTCAGAAGCATGTTTGTCGAGGAATCACCAGATATTAGACGTTCTGATAGAGTGGCTGCCAAACAAAACAATATCACATTTAAAATTCCCAATTTCTCATCTACTGTCTACGAACATTCATTTCTGATCTCATCGATACGCTTCTGAAGAGAATTACCACCTGATGTCATAAATGCACTTAGCATTGATACTTTCAAGACAAAAGCTTACAAATTCTTCCATGACCTTGAGCTTAAAGAGAACTTGATTTCCGGTTTCACT
The DNA here is from genome assembly GCF_013202065.1 of Cotesia typhae. NCBI lineage: Eukaryota > Metazoa > Arthropoda > Insecta > Hymenoptera > Braconidae > Cotesia > Cotesia typhae. The sequence goes on from NW_027423725.1 coordinate 3,207,399, forward strand.
GATGACGATTCAAATCATTAAAATATATATTTCTTTTGATTGTAAAAAACTGATTATATTTTCCTAAATTTTCGGATTGTTTTTAAATTTTTGTTAGCAAAATCTCAATATTGTTACAATACCTATTTAAAGACGTTTATACTCTTACATGTACTTTATATTCTTATATTTTTATATTTTTGCCATTCGGCCATTGCCTTGGCATACAAATTAAATAAATAATAAAAAATAAATAATAATAAATTATTATCATAATTTATAAACAATGGTCGCTCGCTATCTTTTGATCAAATAGAGATAGAAATTTGTTTCGAATTGGCATTTATAAAGGGTAAATCATTGGAATTACGTGCGAATTATGAAATTTGTCACTGTCAAATTTTCTGATTTATTTAATTTTTAAAATTTGAGACAAGTGTTTATGACCTCTGTTAAACCGAAGCGATTACAATGATATTCTATTGTCATTCCTTTTGTAAAAAGGCTTACGAGTCATAAAAATACGGACGCTTTACCTTCCTGTAGTCACACAGATACAATGTTCAGTACAACATAATTTAAAAAGTTTCAGGTAGCTAGAAATAATTATTATCGGGCTTAGAGTTGAACGAAAATCATAAAATTCGTAAAATTGTAAGAGAATTCTTTTGCTATTAATAAACGTTAGAGACAGTACTTTGAATGAATGAAAACACAATTTGTCCGGCCTATTGATACAATACAACGGAGCTTTTTACTCAAATTTAGTATCACTGTAAAAGTCTCGATCTAAATTTGTGCCTTTTCAAGGTTTCATATGATTTTTAGCGATATTTAATTTATTATGATAATTTTGAAGAGTACACAGTAAAAAATTTTACGTCGTTTAAACCCCCTTCGATCAGATGTAGAAATAATGATGCAATCTGCGTCAGCAATAAATGAATTTAATTTAGTGGTTCAACCGATTCCAGAGTGCACGTATTCTGAAGATGACAGACTTCCAATTAATTATTCTTCGACAGTCGCAGCATTTCTTGACGTGCATTTCAATCTCGCCTCCTATGGTCCTCAAGTATCAATTGTAATAATAAATAAAAAATGATTTTTAAATAAAAATTTCAAATTACTGTTCAACCCGAATTTTTTTTTTAACTTTTAAAAATATCCACGCTATGTATAGCATGATTAAAAACATCGATAGTATAGTTTTTTCAATTTGTCTAATTTTCTATTAAAATTAATATTAATATCGAAAATAATTTTTTCTCAAGAAGAAATATAATTCCCAAATTTTTTTTTTTTTACCACTTAAAAATTCGTAAATATTCCCAATGCTTCAAGTAGAAGTATAAAATATAAATAAATTGTTTATGGTACCAGCAAAGTACGGTGTACACTCCAGCAATATAATTATTTGATAACAGACACCATGTGTTTACCAGATACCAGCAACTACCTTCTAACCAATAGATGTAGGCTCTACACCTTCATTCAAGAGTAATTGTGAGTATGCTACAGGAATTATACCTACAGCTTAAGTTAACAGGGTATGTAACTATTAGACCCAAGGACCACCTCAAAATTTAAGAAAACTTGAATTATTTTCTTTTGGATTTTGGTACATGTCTTACATTTTATACTTTTAAATAAGCACAGCAATATGGCGAAAAAAATTTACTAAAGGTAAGCATGTAAACTTGAATCGTATGAAGATTTAAGTTTTCTCACCAGTGCTGTAAATGAAGAAAAAACATATAGTTTTTGTCAACATGCATCTGAAAGTGTGAAATTATAAATAAAAAGAGCATGAGAATGTTGAAAGTTTCTTTAAATCTAATAAATAAATTTTCAAGTACTCATTGCTTTCCTACTTGTAAAACTATCCCAATAAAGAATTAATATTGATAAAGTCTTTAAAAAGAATTATCACAAAACTCAATTGCAAGTATTGTAAATTGAATAGAAGAAAGTACAAAATATAAAACTGATTTGCTATAAGTATCTCACTAAATAAGTATCTCACAAAAACTCACATGCAAATAAGTATCATTTTTTAATTTTTATTGTCAAAATTTTCTATTGCTACAGCTAATAAAACCCGTAGACAATTGTAAATAGCTTTTTGATTAATTACACCAATAATTTCTCCAATAGTTTACATAGTAAAAATATTCCCAATGATATGTTATACAATTACAAAAAATATTCCTTTTGACTCTGTATTTAGCATAAGCGGGATACGAAAACAAAGAAAAAGACTCTGATAAGCGCTCAGGATATATTCTAGTGATAAAAACATAATTTTTTTATGACACATTTTTTGTGAAATTTAACTAATTAGAAATGATCTTTGACTTCACCAAAGCGTTAACCCTAGTTAAACAAAGACCAAGAAACAATACATTCGGAAATTTTTATGGAATAAACTAATTTTGAACTAAGGTTTTACCATTAAAAATGATCTTTACAGAATTTCTTCTGCGGCAATAAATAAATAAACTTAAATAATAAACTTAGTAACATATAAACGACTGTTATTGTCGTAAAAATATAAAATTTGAAGCTAATATTTTTCGATATACTCAATTAATTCGTATGCGTTTCAAAAAAATTAATGTATTTGGTAACGGAAAAATGTATTCGTAAATTAACAAAACATAAAATTTAGTTGTATTAATCAGAAATAATACATTACATTCTCTGATAGTACTTATCTACTTGTCCTACCACTTTGTAAGCGAAAATTTTAAACTATCGTTCGCCATCTATCGGTCATTATCAAAAACTTTGTGAGAAAAATTTAAACAACCGTATACCGTTAATAATTGTTTGTAATCATCCGCCTACTGAAGTAAATTTCATTCAAACGTAAGTGAATTTCTTTTACAAACATTGTACTGAAATAGTTTAAAAATTGCGTCAGACTTTAAAAAGAAATCTTCATTGAAAGAATTCACTTCATCCTACACCTTATAAGCCTTTTATAAGTCAAATAAAACGCCAGTGTTTGTAAATTAGTCAAAAATTTCTCGAGGATATTTCACGTAAATCACTTACGCAGTTGCGTCGGTGTTAATAATTGCTAAATGTCAATACCTTGTAGCAATAAATAAAACCATTTATCTTCCACGTTTTGAATTTATCACTCGAATTTTGAAACTATTTGATTTACTTTATTGCCATAAATCTTTTACAATAAATAGAAGTCTATCAATTCAGTTTAACTTAATAATAATAAACTGTTATGAAGAATGTAAACACGGCAAAGTGACTAGTGTACTTACATTTAATCATCAAGACTATAGCTATACTAATTTACACGAAAATCTTATGACTAACGTAATATAGTAACTCGAGATTTAAATACGAGAAAAAAAAATTATTTAATTACGAGAATAAGATAAATTAGTGCCTGGATAAATTATATAAATAGTGAACTTTGATATTAAAGTAAAATTTTGAATAAAATTAACTTATTAAACACACCAAATATTTTTTATCGATAAACATAACGCTCAACCATTAGTTGGTTTTATACTTGAAAAAAAAAATTATTGTAATAAGAATTAATGAGTCCTGGATTTTTTCGGTGCAGAACAAGCGTCATAAAAAACGTCTTCAACAGTTACAGTTTTATTTGATTTAATAAGCTGCTGCAACGGCATTACTTCATCATCAATTTTGTTGATGTCCGTTATTTTCTCAATGTGAAACATTAAACTGTCTTTTTTAAAATAAATATTGATAATTATCATAGCTTTCCAAAATTTAAAATAAATTAAAAAAATTTTTTTTCTTACTATACATATTTTTACTAATGCCAATAATCTCGACGTGTTCTCCTTTTTTAAATTCATTTTCAAAGGGAAGTTTAAAGTCTACAATTTTAGCTTCTAATTTATAATGTGATTCACTAGCTAATGAACCATGACAGGAATATGTATCATTTAATGTATTTTTAATTACATCGAAGTTTGTTTTGATGTAACCCTGAATTCCTGTAAATTAAAATTTTCACTACATAAAATAAAAAAATTTTTTTAAACAATTAAATTTCCATTTAATATACGATAGATTTAAACTTAATTATATATAAATGATTCACTATGATATTATATAAAAAGAAATACAAACGTATTTTTTTGTTCAAATGCTCTGAACAATCTTCTATATCTACTAACGGATAATCCGTTGTATTGGTGTTGTTTCCGAATTTCCGATTATCTCTCCCTAAAACTGTTACTTTTGTATTTGATCTAACGATTAATTCAATAGGAACGGATCCAAAGTTGTATTTATCAGTTACCCATACAAAGTTCGAAAACCGGCCCTCGGATGGCCCATCGACGGGCAAAGGATACTGATTGACGGCCGATCATTGGCGACTTTTAATGGCCCACGGACGGCTGAATGTTCAAATGATAACAACGGCCCATTAACGGCAGTTGATTATCGGCCGATTGTAAAAAAAGTTATCGGGCCGTTAATGGCTGATCATCGGCTGAGTATGTTAAAATAAAAAAAAAAAAAAACTAAAAATTTAGCCTATATGCCGTAGAATTTTTTATTCCTATAATCGTATTGGCGTTATGAAGCCAAGTAGTAGAAGATGTAGCACAGGAGCGTTGATCCTAGTCGGATATTCCGAAAAAATTTTAAAGATTAATTCGAAGTGGGAATCGAACCTAGTTCGTCTGCGTGAAAGTCTCGATGATTACCAGCTGCGCTGCATGCTAGAATCTAACTGAAAAATTCTACTTAGCTATTTGAATGATTGAAATATATTTTATTACTGCATATACAGATTATGAAATTTATTAGTATTCAATTTTGTCGATTTTTGTATAAAGTTTTTAAATGTCTGAAGACGATTATTTTTTTTCATTCTAAATTTAATTTGCACCAAACCTATTTAGGCTAATCCCTTATTAGAAAAAGAGATTCAAAAAGATTACCTCAATGTAAAGTGTATATCTATGTAGTAGTAAAAATAAAATCTTTTTCAATTTTTTCAAACAATTTTAATCTTTTTAAATCTCTTTTTCTAATAAGGGACAGTTGATCCTTCCAATAGTTATATGTTTGTTTCAAAAATTATGCCATCCTTTTCTCAAGTCAAACTTCGAAATCACATTTAAAATTTTTATTGTCTTGTTTTATTTGCTCATTATTTTTGTTTAGATCTACGATAATCTTGTATAAAAGTTTATATATATATTTTTTTATTTATTTATATAAGTTTATATATAACTTCTATTTGGATCAATAATAATCTTAAATAAAGATTACAATATCTTTTTTAATTTTTTAAATATTATACTTCGCGTAATGCATCTCCGAAAACCCAAATTTGTGTTATTATAAAATAACAAATTAGCTAAGAACAGCCAGACTTTGGGCGATAAATGGATATTAATTGCAAAACATTAATGTCCGCAATAGACGGCGACCAGCGTTTAACCAAGTATGGCCCGTTGACATATCCCTATAACTGGCCAATCGTTGGCTGCCAGATATCGGCCGATGGTTGGGATTGTTTCCATTAACGGCAACTTTGTATGGGTACGTCAATTTTTTTTGAGAAAGCTCCATCAATGTAAACAATCTTTTTGTTATAATAAAATAAAAGGTTTGTATATAAAATTATTTGTGAAATTCAATAAATTATTGTTCAACTGATAAATAAATGATAAGGTAATAGTTTTCTTACTGCGTTAATTGTAATTAGATTAATAATTCGGTTCATATCTTCTTCCCATACAACAACTTGAACTTTTTCATTATCATTTGAGATAACGAACTTAAATACGGTTGTTAGTTTTTGAATTGATTTGATAAAATGTGGTTGTGGTGCGATTATGTCATGTACTCTACCTATTATGTCACTAAAATGATTAAATCGTTTATTAGAAGAATAACATTTTAATATTTCCATTAAAATTAAAAAAATTTAGAAATAATATTATATCATTGTTTGTACTCTTACATTGTGGATGAATATGGTTTGATAGAATGAATATATTCAGATGAAGATAATTCAATATCTTTAAAAATTGGTAACAATTCGGCACTATTATTATAAGATTGCATATTAAGAAATATGTAAAGAAAATATTATTTCCAGGGATATTTTTTCTGTCAAGAAAATTAAGTAACCTTATTTTATAAATATTTGTTGACAGTTAATGATCGACTATTGTTTTCACTCGTTTATCTTTATCCGTTTTAAATAGCAATAAATAAATTATCATAAGAAAAAAAATTATCGGCAAATAAAAAAACGTGTCTACTTTCTAATACTTAAGTAATTCCTACTTTAAAATTAAAAAAATACCAACACAATATTAAAATAAAGTTTATTTTTTGTTATTTTAATGAAAAAATATCTGCATTGTTTACTAATCGGTAGTACGTAAAAAAATTCAAGTTATTTTTCTAATGAATTTTGAATTTCGCGTTACTTTTAATCGAGTATTTTCTGTTAAAAAATTCAAATTAAATATTTTAAAATTTATATTTAAAATTGATTATAAATAAAATAGAAAAAGACTTAACATTTTTAATTAATTACCTTGTGGTTTATTTATTTCTTGGAGATATTTTTGTAGATAAATCAATTATATAAAAACTAAATGAATGTTAGGTAAAAATTCTATGAATAAAATGATAAAAAACTTTATTATATAGTTATAAAAAATTTATATAGATGATAAAAGTTTAAATGTTTTAAGAAAAATTTGATTGTAAAATTTGCTTGTTGATTAGGTTATAATCTTGAAATAATTTATTCATGTTTCAATTTTTTGTTTTGAGATTTATCATCAAGTTCTGTAATAATTTATTTATTTGCTCTTATAAGGACAGATAAAATCATCACATCATCATCAATTTTTTTTATATTGTTTATTGATTGAATATGAATGGTAGCACAACCTAAAATGAATCTAATTTTAATTTCTCGATTTGTTAAGTATATTATATAAATAAGTTCATTTCTTACGGTACGAATTATCGATTATACCAGCAACTTCAACGTGTTGACCTTTTAAAAATGGATTTATAAAAGGTGTTTCAAAATCAATTATTCTACCTTCAATTTTCCATCCCAGTTTATTAACTAATGATCCACAGCAAGAATACGTGTTTGATAATTGGTTTTTACAGACATCAAAATTTGTTTTAATATAAGCTTGAAGGCCTATTAATTATTTGAAGAATAATTTTTTTTAATAAAAATATTTTATAAATTACCCTAATTTTCTAGACTAAAAATAATTTATTAGAAAATACGAACGTATTTTTTTATCTGAAAACTACAGACAATTTTCAATTTCAATCAGAGGATAATTTGTCGTTTCATTGAGAACTTCTTGACTCAATACCTGCTCTCCAAGAATTGATAATTTTGTATTGGATTGTATTGTTAATTCAAAAGGAACAGTTTCATCATTAAATTTTATATTAGGTGCCTCTATTATTTTAGAATAACATCCATCAATGGGAATTATCTATGTAAAAATAATTATTTTTGAAATATTATATCTATATTTAAAAATAACTTTCAAAAGTATTTATATAATATTTCAAAAATAATTAAATACTTTTGAAAGTTATTTTTAAATTAGTAAATGTAATATTAATTATTTTAAAATATATACTGAGCCAATTTTTAGATCGTTGACAATCCTTTCGATATCATCTTCCCAAACATTAACTTGAATTTTGTCAGATTTATTATTACTAATGATAAATTTTAAAACGGTAGCCTCCTTTAGAAACTCACGGAGGTATATTTTTCTTGGAGATATAATTTTGATAATCAAACCATTAATTTCACCATAAATCATATCGATATTAATAATAATAATAACGATAGTAATTTTATAGTCTTCAGGTATGTCCGCTTTTTGTTGAGAATTTAAATAAGAATTTTGGGTTTACAAACAAAAATTATTAGGATTACAACTAAAAATAAGATATAATATTTATTTTTATTTTTTTTACTTACATTGTAGGTGAAAATGGTTTGATTGAATGTAAAAATTCACTTGTAAACAATTCAATAATTTCATTAGAGCTGTCATTATGAGTCTCGTTAACCTGTTGACTCTTTTTATCTTTACTTTTAGACATTTTTATTTATTGACTTTTAATAATTAATCAAACGTTAAATGTAATTACGAAAATAAAACTTTCAAAACCAATTTTTTAATAAATCTCAATCTTTTAGTAAATAAATTATTATTTATACACGTAGCATTTGTTTTTATTATTTCTTATGTTTGCTTATTTACGATTTTGTTTACAAATATTATAATAATAATTTATTTTATCATAAATATGAAATAATAATTTGAATAAATGTAAAATTCATCAATATTTAAAAAGTAGTTTTATAAATAATTATTATTACAAGATATATATAATTTGTGTATCTTTTTCAAATATTTTTGAATAATTTGCAATTAATTAAGAGTCATTATTTTTTTATGAGGAATATTTGTAGTAATTTTGAGAGTAATCAATAAAAGTCTTAAAAATGAATAAAAATTTAAAATGTTTTAAATCTTTGAAGAAATTTATAGAGTTGAAAAAAATTAATAATTTGTTTTACTTGTAACTATTAATATTTTTGTATTACCTGACTGAAAATTTCCCAAAATATCGAATTTTGATCGATCAAGATATAATATTTTAAATGTAACATTGTCATTATGTTCAAGTGCTCTATAATCTGTTAATGAAAGTACATCTCTCATTTGAATTATCTATCCACATAAAAAATATTTTAAAGATCGATGATTCGTATATTATAATTGAATAGTATTAATACCATAAATAATTCTAGAACTTCATTCATGACTTCTGCCATCTGATTATAACATTGGCATGTAATCAACCTACCGGAATTATTGGAAATAATGAAATGAATCGATTTCTGAGCTCCAGACATCAACCATCGATCAATTCGGATAACATAACCAGTGATAGTTCTAAAAGTCCAGAGTACTTTGATCATTATTGAATAGTTTTATATTGATATCGTGTTAAAATAAATATGAAATAATCAGGTTATTTAATATTTTAAAAAATAGGGGCTGGGTATACATTTTCGCAGTTATTAATTGTAATAAATTAACTTACATCAATTTATTTACTTTTACAGCGTCTATTGATTCAGAAGTCGTGAAGAAGTGTATAATTCCTGAATTTCATTAGAAAAATCAATGAACAGTTTTTATGTGACTTAAAATCATAGCGTTGAAACATTATATACGTACGTCGTAATTAAAAATTATTTTGGATATATTTTTGATTATGTGAGTATTGTTCTAGATTAATTATTCATAAATTGCTATAGGAAATTTTTTGATGCAAATTTTTTTATCAAAGAGAAGCTTCCAAAATAAAAATAATCAAACTCTAAATTTTTTATTCTTATACTGAATTTTAAATTTTTAATTAGCCATATCTTTTGTTCTAATCAATATTAAGGATCTACGTATCTTTTATCATAATTAGCGATGCCATTTCTTGTTCACGTCGCTCATGGAGTCAAACAGAACGGTACTTGTTGCGCTTGTAAAACAGTAAAACAGTATTACGTTTAAACTGATTGAAATTAAACATCTGGATTAATTTATACTGAGAGTTAATACTTATTGCTGTAAATTTTATTTAAAAATTTTTTTTAATAAATTAATTGTGAAGTTAATAAAAATTATCGGAGAAAATTAAAACTCTACACAATTTACTGATTTTTTCAGATTCAATTAAATAACGAAAAAAAAGACGCAGGATTATAAAGCGGGTCATAAGTTACTTTTATCAAAGAAATTTCTTTCTCAGTTTCTTTCTCTAACAGTTCAATTAATAAAAATAATCAAAAGTCAACTTGCTCGCGTTGAAGTAGAGTCCACGAATCTTTATTAAACATTTGTTTTCTCAATAACTATTTAACTCAATAGTTTTTTGTAATAGTAGTTTAAAAAAAGATTCATAGGTAATTTCTATAAGAGATAATAGTTTTCGGTATCATTTTGCCAAGGTTTTAGTATGATGTTGCGTGTATTTCCATAGAACATTCGTTAATGCATTGTTGAAAAAATATTACTCAAAATATTCCTTTTAATATTGCATAGAATATTGTTAATGTTTGTACAAAATATTCATAAAGTAATTTAGAAGTTTGTTTTTTGAGTATACATAAAATAATGTAAGTGTGCTGCTGGATTTTTAATAGTGAGTTTTATGTTAGGGCGTAACTGGAGTTTTCTTGGATCTGTTGAGTCCATTCACTTGATATCCTTCTTACATTGAGTAACAACAATTTTCCATAAAATGTTAAAATAATCTATAATAACCAATTTCATTTGGATAAAAATTATTACCTACTTTTATAGTCTATATCGACATAGGAATAATTTTCTCGTTGAACATTTTTTTAAAAATATTTCTACACAATTGAAAAAATTTTTTTTGTTCGTGTAATTTATGCGAGAAATGTATTTATTTGTATTCTGTTTAAAGTTGAGAAATTTTTTCATAAAACATTAATTAAATATTGAATACTTTTTATTGAATATTTTATTAACGTATTTCATTTGTACTTAGCGCTATTTAAAATGCCGAAATTAAAACGTAGAAGTAAAGACCAAATACGGAAAAATAAATGTGATGACAAACGGAAACGAAGAGATGAAAACAAAAAATGTTGTAAGATTAAAATGTCTTCAAAATTGAGACAGCAAAAATATCTTTTACAAAGTACAAATTTAATAAAACATCAGAATAGGATGAAAAAATATTACCATTCATTAACCTACAAAAAAAAACAAAAAATTTATGTAAAGATTCGGTTGTCAAATCCTGATGAATATGAAAAGCATTTATCAAAAGTGCGGATTTCCCAGAAAAATAGGTTACAAGATCCAGAAAAAAGAAAAGTTCATCAAGATAAACTAAAATTAGCTCAAGCAAACAGATTACAAGATCTAGATCAAAGGAAGTTACATCGATTAAGACTTAAATTAACACAAGAACAAAGATTAGAAGATCGAAAACAAAAACGAAAACATCAAGAAAGAGTAAGAAATGTCCAAAAAAAAAAAATTACAAAATCCAGAATTACGGAAAATACATAATAAAATCAACAGACAATATCAGGATAGGCGATTAGCCGATAATAAAAACAGAGAACGTCATAATCAAGTAAATAAAATGTGTCAAAAAAAAAAGGCTTTTTAAATCCAAGCAACGAAAATTACATAATGAAAGGTTGAAAATTACTCAACGAAATCGGTTAGCTAGTAAAGAAGAAAGAGATTTGCATAAACGTCGAGTTCAAAAATGTAATTCAAGAAGAAAAAATCATCAGGAAAACACTCAACGCCAAATTCTCTTCCATACTTTTAATTTATCAAAATTGGAAGGTCCAACATACGAATGTTCATCATGTTGTCGTTTATGGTTCAGGAATTCTGTCAAATATTACCTTCGAAATGATTTGAGTCAATGTAAATTATCGTTTTTAAAATCAACTTGTCAAATGAAAAACAATACATTAATAGGATACTTATGTACAAGTTGTGTAATAGCAATTAAGAAAAATGAAACCCCTACTTTATCTCTTTCTAACAAAGAATTAATCTTTCCAAAAGTACCAGACGTAATATCAAAATTAACTAACTTAGAAAAACGATTTATTTGTCCACGAATTCCTTTTATGATGATTAGAGCTCTTGTAAATGGTGCACAATATTTAGTTAAGGGTCGAGCTGTTAATGTGCCAACAAATGTTAATACTTCGGAAAATATACTTCCGAGAGATAAAAATAATCGTGACCTGTCAATATTGAGGATGAATCAACATTATTAATGACTCAAGCGATTATTTTTGTACCAGGGGAAGGTGAAAAACCAGTATCATTGTTTGATGAGTATACAGAAGCTTTAAGTTTTATTAAAATATACGGTGGAAAATTGATCAAAAAACCTGAAGATATTTCTTATCAAAATTGGATTAAGTCGGAAATAATGAGATCGGATAGAAGGTGTGCAAGTATTACTAAATTATTTTTTTCTGCTTTAAAATTAAGAACGTCAAAACTTAGCTCAAGTATCAATTTTTGCTTAAGAAAAAATAAAGTCAAATCTAACTTAACCGCTGGAGATATGCTGGATAGCAATAAAATAAAAAATATGGAAATTAATGATAACTTATTTAAGTTATTTTCTCATGATCGTGGGACACTTTCATTTTGGGAAGAAAAAAAAAGAAATGTATTTGCTATGATTCGACAATGTGGTCCACCAACATTATTTTTAACGTTATCGGCAGCTGAAAGTAGATGGCCTGAGTTGATAGTAATTTTGAAAAAAATAGTACATAAAAAAGAATTAACTTTAGAAGAAGCATCTGTGTTAGATTATAAAGAAAAAGTTTAATTAATTAACAGTGATCCTGTCACAGTCGCTAGATACTTTGATTATCGAATGAGGCAATTATTCAAATTACTAAAAGCAAACAATAGTATATTCCGGAATTATAATATAATCGATTTTTATATAAGAGTTGAATTTCAACAGAGAGGTTCTCCTCATGTTCATAGCTTACTGTGGCTTGAGAACGCACCTGAATATAATAGTGAAAAAATAGATAATTCTTCAATTATTGAATTTATCAATAAATTTATCTCATGTTTGAAAAACATTCCCAAAGAATTATTACAATTACAAACTCATAGGCATAGATTTACATGTAAAAAAGGATCTAGTAAAAAAAAATGTCGTTTTGATATACCTTTTTTTCCAATTAATGAAACCGTAATTTTGTTACCTTTAACAGATATAGATAAAAAAGAAAAGAAAAGATTACAAGAACAACGGAGAAATATTCAACAACTTTTGGAAAACAATTACAAAAAGGAAATTATAATGACAACAGGAGAAATATTAAAAATGTTTGAGATCAATGATGAAATGTATATTAAAATCATACGTAGTGGTTTGAGCAGGCCGACTGTGATGCTGCGTAGAAAACCTGATGAATGTATGATTAATTTCTATAATCACGAAATATTAGAATAACATTCAGCAAACATGGATATTCAATTTATATTAGACGTGTATTCATGTGCGAGCTATGTATTAAATTATTTAAATAAATCTATTTCAGGACTTTCTCGTTTAATGTATAATGCAATAAACGAAATAAAAAAAGGTAATTACACAATGAAAGAGCAATTAAGAATACTTGGGAATGTATTTTTGAAAACAAATGAATTCAGTGCTCAAGAAGCAGTTTATTATATTTTAGCTATGCCTTTGTCTAAATGTTCTAGAGAAGTTGCATTTATTAATACCAATCATCCTGATAAAAGAACTAATATTATAAAGAGTAAAAAAGATCTTGAAGCATTATCATCCGAATCTATTGATATTTATATCAAGAGTAAAATAGATCATTATATTAATCGTCCAAAAGAATTAGAAAAAACTTGTTTAGCTTCATTTCTAGCTTGGTATAATTTTTCCACTAAAAAAACTTATAAAAGAAATAAATTCAATAGCGATGAAGAAGATGAAGAATCGGATAATAACAGTTGTATTATGAAACTTATTGATAACTCAGGTTATGTTAGCAGAAGAAAGAAATCTAAAATAATAAAATTTATGAATTTTAATGAAGAAACAGACGAAGAAGAGTTTATAAGAGAAAACGTTATGTTATTTATACCTTGGCGAGATGAATATAAAATGATAGCTTCAGCTAATAAACTATTCTGTCAAAATCATGATATCATTAAGAAGCAGAAATTAGAATTTCTATATAATCAAGATATTGAAAAAATATTGAATGAAGTGAAAACACAAATCAATGAAGAAAATAATGAAAATAGTGATGAAGAATACACTCCTAATAATTTAGAGGTATTTAATCCTATCTGTGATGGAGATATTGTTATTGATTTAGGTATTACTGAAAATCAAGATAAAGTATCTCATAAAGAAAAAGATGTATATTACGTATCAATACCGAGATTAATCGAAGAAGAAGAATATATCAATTTGGTATGTACTGTTAATGAAAAACAAAGAAGATTTTTACTACAAGTGTTTAATTGTTTCAAGACTCAACTTTTACCTTTTTATTATTGTGTAGTTGGTGGAGCGGGAGTGGGTAAATCTACTTTAATTAAAGTACTTTACCAAACGCTTTTACGTTATATGAATTATGAAGTTAACAAAAATTTAGATTCTATTAAAATTATATTATGTGCGCCTACTGGAAAAGCTGCTTTTGGAATAAGAGGAACAACCCTTCATGCCTCTTTCATATTACCTTTAAATCAATGCTCCGCTGATCTTTGTCCATTAAGTAGTAGTACCCGAAATACTTTATTTTCTAAATTAAAAGATCTTAAGCTTATTATTATTGATGAAATAAGTATGGTTGGATCAAAAATGATTCAACAAGTTGATTGTCAATTAAAGCAGATTTTTCAAACTTCAAAAGCTTTTGGTGGAATATCAGTTATTGTTTTTGGAGATTTCAACCAATTACCTCCTGTAGGGGACAAATATATATTTTAACCTCACATAAAAGATCTTTATGGAGCTATTATTGGTAATCCTTTATGGAATTTATTTACTAGTTTTCAATTAAAGGAAATAATGCGACAAAAAAATGATGGAAAATTTGCAGAGGCTCTAAATAATTTGGCTAGTGATTTATTATCTGATGAAGAATTAAATCTATTTCAGTCTAGAGTAATTAAAAATGAAAATAATATTCCAAAAAATGCGATTCATTTATTTCGTACTAATGTGGAAGTTGATTCATATAATACTAAAATAATAAATAAAGATTCATTAAAAAAAGTAACTTATGCTTATGATAAGATTACAGGTAAAGCATCTGATAAAATGAGAATGAATCTGCTTAACTTATGTAGAACATTAGACGCAAAAGACGCGCAAGGATTACCATCTGTACTACTACTTAGTATCGGTATTAAATATATGTTGACTGTCAATATTGATGTAGAGGATGGTCTTGTAAATGGTGCAGTAGGAATTTTGAAGGGTTATGAATCAAATAACGAAGGAAAAATTTATCGCTTATGGATAGACTTTGAAGATGAACAAATAGGAAAAAAAAAGAGAAAAGAAATTTTCAACAATAATCATGTTAATTGGACAGCAATTGATAAAATAAGTAAAAAAATTCTTCCTACAAAAAGTATTACAACAGTGATTCGTAATCAATTTGCTGTAGTACCAGCAGAAGCAATAACTATTCATAAAAGTCAAGGTGGTACGTATAACAACGTTGTTGTACATCTAACAAAAGGAATGCGAAAAAATGAACTTTATGTGGCTTTTAGTCGATGTACTAAATTAAGTGGATTGTATTTAATAGGAGACTTAAACATTCCAACAACACCGAATGATAAAATAAAAATTGAAATCGAACGGATTTTGAATAATAAATTACACCCCTCTTGTTTTTTTATCAATAATAATGATGAAAACACTATCGTTTACCAAAATATTCAAAGTTTACGTAAACAATCCCATTGGTTGGACCTAAATAACTTTATTAAATTGTATAAGCCATGTATTTTTATTGCCGCGGAAACCTGGATAAAACCTGATGATATTGTTAATATACCGAATTATTCCATCGTACATCGTATCGATATATCTCAAACAAACAACAGACATGCTTATGGATTAATTGTATACTGTAGAATAGATAAAAAATTTGAAGTTATTTTTCATTTTAATAAAGAATATAAATCAGAATCATGTTCATTAGTAAGTGGACTATATAATAATGACTATGTTACATGCACCGGTTACAAACCACCATCGACACCGTACTCAAAAATTGAAAAAAAAATTCTAGAAATGATAGACATTAGTTTGAATAAAAAGAAAAATACTATTTTTATAGAAGACTTTAATATAGATATACATGAAAAAAAACACATCCATTTTTTACAACTTTACAATCAAAAGGATTAAATTCAAATTTGAATCATAATGAAAATACAACAAATTTAAATACTGGTATTGATATAATTTTTTATAACTTTCTTTTGCATTGTGGTGTATCTGAAACTATTTTCGGATATCATAAACTGTTAATATGTGTTCTCGATAAATTAAAATCAATTACAGAAAGTATTAACAATAATCAAAATTTAAGTTGTCTTTCAATAAAAGAGGCGATAGAAGAAGGAAAATGGTTGAGAAGTAAATTATTGGAAACAAAAGTTATTCATCAAAATGATATAAATATTATAAAAGAATTACATAATTTTGTGAAACAAAGTGTTCATAAATTCAATTTATCGAAGTCAATAAATTTTTCTAATAATATTGAAATTCCATTAGAACTTCAGGAATATTTTATACCAATTAACACAAAGAATAATTGTTTTTATAATGCTGTGTCTGTTTTATTAAGTGGTGAAGAGAAATTAATGCCGTGTTTAAGAACGTTAGAAGCAGTTCACTTTATAATAAATCAAGAATTTTCTAAAAATTTACCTGGTAAATTATCACAGACTATGGATTTTGATAAAATTTTGAATCATAAAATGCATGCAGAAATGAATGATATTATCATTGTTGCATCAATATTACAACGTCCCATTAATATTTATTCAAATTCCAAAATATATAATATACGAATTACACCGACAAATAATCCAGTAGAGTTATATTTCTACTACAATTCAAACTCTCAACATTATACCGCGATAATAAAAAAAAAAAAATAAAAAAAAATTTACTATCAATTCCTTTAAGTGCAGCAATTAATTTTGATAATTTCAATTTCTTTGAAAATCTATCTTTTGACGAAAATCAAATAATTTGTCTTAAACAAACAAAAAAACATGATAAGAAAAGAGACAGTAACAACTTTTGTAATGTTAATGACTTTGAAAATAATGCAAATCAATTGAAAAAAAAAAAAAAATTAGTTCGATCTGTTGAAAAAGTTTTTATTGATATTGATCAATTAAATTTACTTAATATGATTAGCGAAGGAACAGAAATAAAACAAAAACTGGAAGTTAAAAAAAAAGAAATAGAAATAATGAAATATTTGAACGATTATGATATGATAACCATAAAAAATATAAGTAATTGCATGAGAAACAAAACTTATGAATTAGATATTAAAAATTATGAAACTAATATATCTATTCCTTCACGGCTACAAAATTATTTTATACCAATTCAAACTACGCCAAATGGTAATTGCTTCTACAACGCAATATCGATTTTACTAAGTGGTGATGAAGAAATGACACATTGCTTAAGAGCCTTAGGTGCAGTTCATATTATTAAAAATGAAAAATTCATCAAACAATTACCTATAGGAATTTCAGACACAATATTTGTAACTGATATTCTCACAGATGGAAAATTTGCAGAGATAGGAGATATAATAATGATAGCAGCTTTATTACAACGACCAATAAGTATATATACGAAAAACGAAATATCAAGTATACAAATCGCACCAACAAAGCGCAGTGAAGGATTCTATGTATATTTAGATTTCGATAATGAACACTATACAGCATTGATAAAAAATCATAACAATAGTATGCCGTTATCAATTGATGAAATGGACATTAATTTGACGGACTTTATTTATTTATGATAAAAGTTATTAAATAATACATGTGGAATAAAATTTTTGTTCTAATAAATATTTAATCAACTTGATATTATAATTATAATTCATATTATTGTTTTTTTAACAAATGAAATTATGTAATTATGAGTAAATACTTTTAATATATTGAATCATGGATTGTGAAAATAATGATTGACAGAATTTTGAATAAGAATTTAAATGATTGAAAAATGAATTAAATTTTTGAATAATAATGATGATAAATGAATAAAAAAAAAAATAAAAGAATAAAAGATTAAAAATTTGAATTAAAAAATAATTAATAGAAATATTTTTATTAGTAACCTTATTAAAGTTTTAATTTTTATTTTATGATTTAAAGGTTTCTCATCTCGATTCTAATGATTTCTATTTGGAGCCCCGGGAATAGATAAACTGGAAGTATATTTGAAAATGAGAAGAAAAGGGACACCTAAATTAAAATATGTTTTTTATAACTTATTGTTATCGTTTGTATTTTCAGAAGTCATTTAAGTTGAAATAACGTATATATTTTTAACAATACGAAATAAATTTTTCAAAATTTATAAATCAAAATAGTCTTAAATTAATTAATTAAAATTGACATTATAATAACTTCCTGAAACAGTAAAGATAATCCTATGAGAAAGATAAGTAAGTAATTCATTGAATATTTAAATGTACTTGTTTGATAATTTAACTTTTAATAGAAATTACATACATTAAAAAAAAGTTATACTTATATGATACGAATTTATTTCTCTATAGGATTACTTTGACATATTTGACTAAAGAATTGATTGATTATACTGATTTTTCAATTATTCTAATCATTTTAGTTATTTAATGCAATGAAAAAAAAAAAAAAAAAAAAAAAATAAAATAAAATACAAGAAATCTACCTTCCATCTCGGCGGGGACCGAATGGCATTTTTTTATTTTTGTTTATAATTAATCGAATAGTGTTGTTATATTCAAAGATAAAAAATCGTAATCTAGTCAGTGTAAGAATAGCCATAACTCCTAAAGTATTTATTTTATGAAAAAATCATACGGGAGTCAGAAAAAAAATTAATGCTGTAATATTTTATAATTCAAACTCATTTAATTCAAGTAAATTTAATAAAAAAAAAAGTATCAGTTAATATATTCGCTTGAAAGTCTTAATTACTTAAAAATAAAAATCAGCGTAAGATTTTTTAATTTTACTTTATGAATTTAATTTTTCTCCGCACACGTTAAAAGGGACGTGAAAAAAAAGATTACGGCGTCAACGGCGGCGCTCAGAACACAACCACCCGGTCTCGACACCGATCTTATCTTTTCTGTGCCGCGAGAATCGACGTGTGTGCAATAAAGAATATAAAGAGAAAAAAAGAGAAAAGAAGACAAGACTTAACTCTGTAGGGTATTGTGTGCAGCGTGTAGTAGACTACGCTAGTGTATACTATATCGTATATGATAGTGTTATAGTCGAGGAACGGGAAACAGGAACGAGGTAATCCGAGAAGACTCGGCTTTGTCCTCTCATATCTGTTCAGCTCGCACGATCTACCTGTCAATTTAAACATTTATCTATCGGATACTAAATAGTTCTGAGATAGATAAATAGAACGAAATCATCTAACAGTGAGAGTTGATAAATTATTTTATTAAAATATGTAGATTAGATGGTTGAGGCTATAACATAGACATAAATTTGAAAAATAGACTCTGTAGTTTTCAACTTAATGAACTCAAAAAATTACCTTTCTGTTGATCCTTCGGCTATAAGAACTCAAAAATTGGATACATTTTGTAAACTAGTCGTTCGGTTTTGATTTTATTGACAAAATTTTACGGAATTTTTAATCACAAAAAATTTGTTTATGGTCTTACACCAGTAAAGAATTTTGCGCCATTGCGTCAAAAAATTTTGTGTTAAGGATTTAACACTTTTATGTGTAAATTTAATATTTATTGTGTTAAATTAACACAAAAAAGGGTCAAATTAACACAAAAAAGTGTTAAATATTTAACACTTTTATGTGTAAATTAACACAAAAAAGTGTCAAATTTTTAACACATAAAAATGTTAAATATTCAACACAATAATTTTTAACACAACATTTTTTGACGCAAAATTTTTTACTGTGTACACCGAGTATTTTATAAATTTCATAGCTATCTTGAAAAGTTCTGTAAATCCAAAAAAGCACGCCTCATAATCTCATTTTCCGTTATAAAATTGATTAAAATAAAATACAAATACTCTTAAATCTTTCGCACCATTGTCCACCCAGAAAAGAAAGGTCCTGCGTATGTGTTGTAAACGAACCTTATTTACATAGATATTTACATAGATACACAAACGATAAGTGGATTTTAGTTTATTGCTAATTATAATTAAACTACATTGCTGAATTAGACCGTGATCTTTGAAAAGACTTAGTTTTGAATAATACTGAAGCGTATAAAAAGAATGGACTTGATCAGTTAAGTTTTTCGGCAGTTATCGTGACCACGCCAGTTTCCATACATACATCAGACAGACGCAAGTCCACGGAATAATTTTTTTTATTTATTTAAAAAGCAAAATGTCTTTTTAAAACGTCATAAATGTTGAAACTAATATTTTTCCATGACATTTCTGTGAAAATATTATTCTACAAGTCGACAGAGAAAAAATAGAGCCAATTTTAGTTCAAACAATCACTTTATTTTTGTAAGGCGAGAGAGTAGAGCACTATTACCTCATTCGCTCCGTTTATGTGGCATGCAAAAAACTCTTTTTTCAATTTTTATTTTTGAAATTTTCAAACCTTGTTTTGTGTATTTTAATCGATTGATTTGTTTTTAAAATATTGTACGTGCAAAAACAAATTGGATTTATAATCCAATTTCATATGAAATTCAAATTTTGAAACAAATGTAATCTTATTCATAATGAATTTAGCAAAAATAAATCTAATTTCTTTATAATTTATCAGTTAACGAATAAAAAGTTAAATTTAATTTATTTTGATCAAGAAATTCAATAAATTATTTCACATTACTAGACTTGTTTGTCAAAAAAATTAAAATTCTATACTTTGTTCTTAATTTTTATAGAATTAAAACGATTTTTTGCATAATTCATTAAAAAATCATACTTGTTTCAAAATTTGAATTCAATATAAAATTTCTAATGAATAAAAATGTTTTGTACCGATCCCAAAATTAAGTCAAAATTTGTGATTAAATATCTTTGAAATTTTTTAATATTTCCAAACGACAAATGAATGAAATTTTAATTATAATTTTAACCAAATTCTCAAGATTTTCTTTTCTTGGTAAAATAATAAGATAGAGGATGGAATAAAATAATAAAACGATTATTATAGATCCCAAGATGGTAAAGTAGTTTAAAAATTAATAAAAAAAAATGAAAAGAAAGCCGGTGTCCATGTTCGGACGCGTTTTATCGACGCCGACGGCGATAAAATCCTTAAGGAGCGTCCCCTACTTGAGCGCTTATCGACCACGTAGGTCCTAACATAACATTAACGTATATAGATATATAGATGTATAGACATATGGGAAAATAAGAAAGGAAATGTATCCTCGAGGCTTCCACTTGTGTTGATATTATTCAAATATCTTAATAGCTTGAGTACTTCATACGTTTAACTAAACGTGAGTCGATGAGGAGGAGAATGAGATGTGTATGTTGCCAATGTATATCTACTCTTATTTGTATATGCATGCATACGGTAGTGCTCTTCTTATAATGATTATACCAAACAAACTGATACGCGACTGTTTGTATGCGCATATACAATTATCAACCGGTCGCACACACTTGTTCTTAATGCGCTCATCTATTATTCAGTATTTCGCCTTTTTAAATACGAGATTTTTTTTTTCTTTTTTATTAGCTGCGTATCTAAAGAATCTGAGTAGGTGTTTTATGAATCAGTAATGAAATTTTATTTTTTTTTTAAGCTTGTCGAAATTATCTCACTTTTTAATTTGGAATCTTTAAACTGGATCATTTTTTTATAGTATTGACAAATTAAAGAAACAAAAAAAACTGAATTTATTATATTGAGTTTTTTAAAATTTTAATTATCCAGATAAAAATCACAATTAAAATATAAATCCAAGAATAATAAGTTTTTTTTATCAAATTTTTCACTATTTATTTTTCCAAGGAATCGATTTTTCAAGTTGATTAAAAATATAAAAAATCAATTTATTAGTAACAGCAATACTTTTTGTTTCTAAGCTAAAGTTACTGGATTCTGCAGTAAAATAAAAAAAAGCTTACTGCAACTTACCGCACACATACAATGAAAATATTATTGAACATAATGTTATCAATGGAATAATGTTTTTATCAATTTTATAAGTTTCATACTTTAGAAAAAGATTTAAAGAAATTTTACTTGATTCAAGAATTTTGCGTCTTGATTCAAGACAATTACCCTCTTCAAAATTATATTCTTGATTCAAGAATTTTTCTCTTGAATTAAATTTAAAAAAATCAAGTATTTTTGTATTTTATCAGCTACAAGTACAAGTTTTTAAAAAAATGATTGTATAATTTTAAACAGGCCGGAAAAAAAAAATTATTGAAAGTGATGCATTTTTTGGCCTTCCAGTCACCCACCTCAATGCGCACGCGTAGCGCGCTATTCAAATTTCTAGTATAATATAAGGTGAAATAACAAAAAAAAAGTTAATTAAATATTTAATCATATTATTAAAAAAAAAAAATACCTTTCCCAATTTATAAAGCCAATTAATTCTCTTTTATGACTATGGTAAACTGCTTTAAATACTTTTTTTTTTACCGATAAATGCAGCTCCTATAAAATTTGAAAAGTATTGCTCTTACTAATAAATAGCAAAACCACGTCCCAACGTCTCACGATTATATTTTTCTCGTGAATTTAACAGTAAATTTAAAAGAAAATTTTTTCCGGCATAACTAAAAAATGAAACGGACAAAAAATAATCGACATATGTCGACTCGGACAAGACATTGCCATCACTTATACTTGTAATGCTAAATGTATGTGAATATGAAGCAAAAAGAAAGTTAACGTCACCTGATTTATTATCCTAGGCACTTGGAAGTTTACATGTCGCACGTGCCGGCCATATGTATAATGTCGTGTTGAAGTTTATACTTTCAGACACGTTCACACTCCAGTCAATCGTCCAAGTTTCGAAGAATTACTGATGCTTATATGCCTCCGAGCATAGAGATTTTGTTTCATTCCATTGCTGTATACTTTTTAAATGGAAGAATCAGCGAACATTAAATAAAGTCTGAGATCATCGGCTCTATGCTCATGTATGATATTATTATTATAATTACACATAAATGATATGATGATTTCACTTACTCTTACAATTGATTTTTAAATCAACATATACACACATCTTTTCTTCATTACTCTCAATACAACTCGCGTACAATGATTAGCTGATGATCCAATAAATATAAATAAGTGTTCAATAACATTGAACATTAAATACGTTGAATAATTGACTCAACATTACGTTTGACTAAATATGTACGAGCTGCTTCAATACCTTGGTCACTTTTTTTCTTCTGGACATTGTGTACCGCCAGCTCGCTGTTACGTAAAATAGTGAGTAACACCGCCAAGAGAAATAATGACAATTGTAATCAATAATTATTATTAATTTATTTTTGTATGTAGTATGTGGTATAAGTTATTTTTAAGATTAAGATTAATATTAATATTTAAATAAGTGCTTGTGGGTATGTAATTGTTGGAGGATTTCGTGTTTTATGTACGGAAGTTTGTAGCCCGCTGACAAAGATCGCGGTGATTTATGGCTTTTTATAGTTGATGGATTAATTAATCAGTTTTTAAGTCATGGTTGACTATGTTTGGTGTTTGTTAATATATCATTGATCGATGATGGTATTTTTTTTAAGAGTGAAAGATTTTTAAAGTGAAAATATTCGTTACTATGAAATATTAGTTACATTTATAAATTGCGAGACTCATGACGAAAATAAAGTTTTTGATTAAATTGAAAGGTAAATTTTGATAAAATTAATAGTTGAAAAGTTGGAAAAATCCAAAAGTGCAAAGATAAATTTTTAAGAAATAAGCTATCTTATTTCAATTAAATGTTGTTTAGAAATGAAAAAACAGAAAATATAATTTTCACTATCTTTAAAAAAATTCAAAAATTAAGAATATTAAGATCTTCAAAAATATATACTTGATTCAAGAAGAGTTTTTTTTTTGGTGTAAGTCAAAACTTAAAAAAGCTTAAAAGATAGTTTCAAGATTGATGAATATGAGAATAAACAAACACGGCATTTATAAAAAAAAGTCTCTTATGAGACATTTGCCAAAAAAAAATTAGCGGTTGTTTGAAAAAAATATTGAAAAACAATTCCTGTTTTTCACTATTCTCTGCAAAAAATAAATGTTATAATTAACTTTTTTTGGCACAATCTGGTAGATTTGCTTTCAAAACATCTCAACGTCTAAAGCAAAACCAAAAAAATTGAAATCGGTCTAGTAGTTTTGGAGAAACGATCTTCTCTAAGCTCTAAAATTCAAAAGTTATATCAAAAAATCAATTATTTAGAAATTTTTAAACGATTGTAACGATAATTAAAATAGGTTACAGTTAGGATAAGAGGCCCCATTACTAGTGAGGACCCCATTATTAAAACTTTCTTTGATTTTGGTATTCAATTAATGAAATCATTTATTTTAATAATAAACTAGAAATTTGAATAGCTCGCTACGCGTGCGCCTAAACTTTAACCAATAATGAATCGTGGTCCGTTTTTTGCGAGTTTTGACCTTTGACTAACTTCAAGACTTTCATCTATTTTAATTTCGAGGATCCATTATTTCCAATCTTTAAGACCTTTAGATCAAAACGAATTTTTATTTTTATTCCAAGTAGAACATTTTTTCATTGAAAGAAAAAGTGCCACTAATAGGGGTTAAAGGTGCTACTAATGGGTCTTTTACCTTAGTTGGAATTAATGAAAGAAAACAATCATGTTATTATTATTGTTATGATTGCAATGGTTCGAAATAATCAACTAATTCCAACTAACTGTGATCTATTTTAATCATTGTATGGTTTTGGATGCAATAAAAATAGAGAATGGCTATAACTTTTGAATGTCTCGCTCGATTTTGATTTACTTGGCAGCAGTGTCTCTCAAAACTGGAGATGATTAGTCAAATATTTTAAAAGTTATTTCGAAAAAATGTGAAAAAAATTTTTTTTGTTTTTATTTTTTGAATATCTTTCAACCAGTTCAACCGATTGACTTCAAAATCTCTTCGAGATCTGATGAAAACTTAAATTCTCAAAATTGGACCGAAATCTGTAACTTTCTACTTTTCAAAATTCTTAATTTTCAAAGCGGGAAATTACAAATTTGATTTTTTTTTAATTTACACAATTTTGACGTTTTTGTCAAGCTTTTGTTTTTGAATGAACAAAAAAAATGTTTAGAATTATCTAAAATTTTTCAGATTTAAAAATTTCTCGGTCAATTACTTACTTTAAGAAATTCAGAATTTACAACATTGACGAGCTCCCCTACGCCTCTCATAACCTTTGCACCTCATTCATGCCTTCAAATCTTGAATTTAGTTCCCATACTTTCTGTATTCTGTAAATGTCTGGCCGTCATATGTTCTCAACTGCATTACCTGCCCAAACCTGATGTGTAACACATGTAACGCACACTGCCAATAGAATATATACTCACTAGTGTACAAGTACCAGTCATACCCGCACCTGCATTAATGAGCTACACCAATGCAGCACAGAACGATCGTAGAAATTACTTTACACCCAACAAGTAGTATAGGTACTTGTATAGTTTAAGGACCATAAACCAGTCGGATACTACAGTTGAGAATTTAAAATCCGATCCATGTGTCGCATCGTAAGCTCAAAGTGTCCAACTTTGACACATTGTCAACACATGTCCAAAATTACCTATCCGACGTACAATAAAATGGTGACTACATTCGTCTTAGAATTTTTCTTCGTGTGAAAAATGTTTCCATATGTCGTTAATACTTTCAATGCTACAGGGAAAACATTTTCTTTTGAAATTACCATTAAAGTCACAGTAATCGTGGGACCTTTAACAATTCCTGATGTGATTACAATTCTTTTAATAATTATTTACAAATACAATAGAAAAAAATATAGAAAAGTTTTATTAATCTTCACTTTAGTCAACCGGTAAAAAACAATAAGCGTAAAAAAGAATTTTTTATTAATTCAATATTAAAAATCACAGTCAAATCAAATGCTTTACTGCAAAGTAAAAAATTTTACGACATTGCAACCGAAAATTTTGTGTTGAAAATGAAATTAGCGAGAAGTTGCAGGAATAGCCTTTGAGGTCAACTGTTTTCCTATTTTTTTTAATTACATAAAAAATTGACAAACCTTCGAACAATTTTTTCGTATTTTTTTTCGAAAATTGCATTTAAAAAAAAAAAAATTTTTTTTTTTAAATTAAAAAATGCGATTCTAGTTTTGATTTTATTAAATAAATTTTTGACTATTGTAAAATTAATTTTCACTCAATTATCTGTTCAATCGATATAAAAATTAGTCTGGATTAGTAAACTAACAAAAATATAACAATAAAAATCGTTGCAGAAAGAAGGCGAAAAATTTTTCAATCACAAAGCATTCTGAAATGGTTCGCATTATAAGTCGTGCAAAAATGATAATAATAAACATGTAGCCATTAAGAACCTTAAGTTTGTTTTAAAGGCAAAGGCAAGTCACAGGTCAATCGTATGCTAATTGGTATCCAAAAAACACAGACTGGCTGGTGGTGGTGCAGGGTAGGGAAGATCAGCACATGCACAAAAGTCAACCAACGGACTCTCTTCCTTGCTATGACGAGGTTACTTTTAAAATGTATGCATCTTTCGCTGCATTCAACATTATGTATTATCGTATCTTAGTCATTGTTTTTTATTATTTTTATATGTATGTTATTTTTATTTGCGGATGAAATTAAATACACACATACCAGCACACAATCAATTCATGCATTTATTGTGATAGGAGTGCGTCGCGGTAAGGTCTTTGAACCACCGCACACCGATCGTACCACGATCACGGGTCTTAATGCCCTGTTGTCGTTGAATTGTTCTGCATAAATTGATGATGCATGAGATTGTGTGTGAGGATATATCCTCATGAGTATATACTGTACATAAAACTATGTACGCGATGCATGTACGCATTCAATGATTTCAAGACCAAGATCAAGTCCAAGACGAAGACGAATCGATCCTTGTGGATTAATCTATGTAGACAAAATGAATACTTTATTCACTTCATTGGATATTGTTACGTCGACACGTTAAACTCAAACGTTAATTGTCCCAGGATGTTACCTTTGTGCATCAGGTGTTGACCTTATATGAATAAGCGATGGAATTCATTTGTGATTAACATTTTTAATATTTATTCATTGTGTGACTTTTTATCCTATTGAATATATATTGTCAGCATTGAGAAATCTGATAAGTTTTTTTTTGTTGCTTCAAAATTGTTGAATCCAAAAAATTTCTCTGTAAAAAACGGGAGTAAATCGAGAGTTGTTTATTAAGTTCCCGCTAAGAAAATCGAAGATTTTCAAAAGTCGGGAAGTTATTGTTTTCACCCCAATTTTCGAGAATCGAGTTTTCATCGGATCTCGACGTTTCGAGGTCCTATAAAGCTTCCCTGACTATTCCCGCGATAGTGTCTGTATGTCTGTATGTATGTATGCATGTATGTATGTGTGTGTATATATGTATGTAAACCTCTCATAACTTTTGAACAGCTTGACCGATTTAATCGCGGTTGGTGCCATTCAAAAGGGCTTGACTGAACTTAGGTTTTGAATATAATTTCGACTGATTCGGACCAGTAAATTTTAAGAAATCTAAAAAAAACTACAAAAAAAATTTTTTTCAAATGTGGTTTTTTTGGAATAACTTTTAAACGGCTTGACCGATCGATTCTAAAAACTAATCAGATCTTAACATTAAAAAACCACGTCGATCGACACCAAGCCGGTCGAAATTGGTTGATTCGTTCGTGAGTTATCGTTGACGAAAGAAATAGAATAATAATTACACCGAAACTTCTAATCATATCAATTTGTGTTTACGAATGTATCATGGAATTTGAAAAACTGCGTGAAAATTATATTTTTGAGCTTTTCGAGTTCAAAAACGTAATAAGCGCAATTTTGAGCGCTTAATTACTAAAGTAGCGGGAAGTTACAGGGACGGCCTTCAGGGTCAACCGTTTTCCTAATTTTTTTTTTTTTTTTTTTTTAAAGTGAATCTAAGGTGCATATGGATTTTCATTCGAACTAAGAAAAAACAAAAAATTTCAGTCAAATCGAAAGAGATCGGGTTCAAAAGTGGTCGATTTAGTGTGGAATGCTTGGCACTGAAAAAAAATCAAGAAAAATTTCTTAGTTGAAGAATTTTTCTACTTAAATCAAGAAGATGAAATTCTTCAAAATTATTTACTTTTGATTCAAGTAATTTTTTTTTTTCTGTGCATATATAATGTATAATAAGATAATAACCAAACAGAATTTTTTATGATCACTTACAGATCTTTTGAAATTAATTATGAATCACACACATTATTAAATATGAACCAAAGCAACATAAATAAACATTTTCTATTAAAAACTTAATAACCATTGAGTCGTACACTTTTGGGTTTTCCAACCTACTTATATTTCATCAGTTACGTGTCATGCCATTTGCACAAAAGCCTTATGTAAAGAATTAGAGTCCTCAATATTCGTAATCCTGTGGGATGGGATGGTGAAAAATTTGTCTATGTCTATGCCGAATTTCGTAATGACCAGATGGAATTTTAAGATGCTTAACTATTACTTCAAATAAGAGCTGGGTATTTAGGTAATAATCTTAAAGTGCATAATTACGGACAGACATTACAGCATATTTTTTATTTTTCCAGAATTTACCCTTTTTCATGTCACTCTTGCCGATAAGGGTACATTAGTCTCTTGAGGAGATTTTAAATCCTAATGCACCTGATAACTCATCGGCATTAGAGTACTCTAAAATTTGTTGGTACATGCGCTTAGATATTACTTTTGTTTGAACATTTATCACTAATGAGTAGACAAAGGACTTTTAAGCCAGGTGTTCTTAATGGATGGTCAGACCGGGAAATTTTTTGTCTCAATTTTCTATACCTTAATTTCTATTGGGTATAACCCAAAAGAAAATAATTTCAGAAAATGATTTTTTTTTTTTATTTAATTATGTCGAAAATTTTTTAAAATATAATAATTATAAAAACGATCATTTTTTTTCTTAATTATTTCAGAGATTAAAATTAACTCAAAGTTTCAATTAACAAACTTTTATTGTAAAAAATCAATAATAATATTACAATTGTTCAAGATAATTTTTTTTCTGAAAATTTCTTAAATAATTATTTTCGGAAAAAATATTTTCCCGAAAGTATTTAATATCCCCTAAAATCCCATAAACTTTCCGCAATATAAACTATAAAAAATTTGAAGAGTAAATAATTTTTAACTAATTATTTATAATAATAATAATAATAATAATAATAATAATAATAATAATAATAATAATAATAATAATAATAATAACTCAACTCCACATGAGTTAATTTTATATCTACTCAAATGCCTGGGAGTCAATCCCGAAATAGTGGAATGTATTCGGCGTACAATGCAGCTCTGGCGAACGCGATTTCACATTGGAAGTGGAAACGCATTGCACGTAACCGGAGTTGTAGAGTACAAACGAGGGGTCTTCCAAGGCGATTCCTTGAGCCCTCTGCTGTTTTGCATTTCACTGCTGCCTATATCTGTTGCTCTCCGTAAAACTCGTGGGTACTCTGTGAGGCCTCCGGGTGATCGAAAATATTCGATCACCCATCTGCTTTACATGGATGATCTGAAGCTATATAGTGCTGATGAAGATCATCTACAAGCAGCCCTCAACATCGTAGCAGAGTACACACGAGATGTCGGAATGTCTTTTGGGTTGGACAAGTGTGCGGTCGTACATCTGGCGAGGGGTAAGTGCTCTGATACTGGTGATGATGTCGAATTAGTGGATGGGAGCGTCTTAAGCCAATTAGACACCGGGGAGTTGTATAGATATCTAGGAATGGAAGAGCACCGCATGCATGCGGTCTCTGAAGTCCGAACAACTCTCCAGAGCGAGTATGTTAGGAGACTCCGGAAAATTTGGTCCTCCGAACTTTCCGGCAAAAACAAAGTCTCAGCTACTAACATGCTCGCTGTCCCAGTCTTACTATACTCTTTCGGTGTCCTGAAATGGACCCGAAAGGATTTACGAGATCTCGACATCAAAACCCGTAAGATCATTAATATGAATCGGAGCATGCACCCCAATTCATCAGTCGCCAGATTATACCTCTCCCGGTCCATCGGTGGGAGAGGTTTGCAGAGTTTGGAGCGGCTTCACGACCGTTTGGTCCTGGGTTTAACTCACGAAGTTGTCAATTTCACTGCAGACGAGGATGACTTTCTTATGCCAAATTGTACATAAACATGAAAATGCGCATAAGGGGTCATTCTTGTATAAGGCAGCAATATATGCGGCAAGAACCCTTGGTCTTGGAGAAATAAACGCTCTTATGGAACTCCGAAAGGAGGAATTTAAGAGCGTCATCAGGAACGCCGAGGAAAAACTACTCCTTGGCGAACTGATGGACAAGTCCATGCACAGCGTGTTCTTTAAACACGTGCGTGATCATGGCTTGTCCATCCAGCTGACGTTTTCCTTCTTAAAGTCAGCGGGCCTGATGTCCGAGACTGAAGGGTTCATATTTGCCTGCCAAGATGGTGTCATTAACACTCTTGAGTACCGTAGCAAGGTGCTCCAGGTGCAGCTTCCGGACACGTCCTGTAGGAGGTGTAGACAACATCCGGAGACGCTTATGCACCTTTTGTCGGCATGTCCAGTGCTGGCGAGAGGTGCATATATCCAGCGTCACAATGCTGCCCTGAGAGTACTGTACTACTATCTTCGTCATTGCTACGGTATTGACGTGACACCAGTGCTGCCTTATTTGCCAGGAGATATTCCCCAGGTTGTTGAGAATGACAGTTGCAAAATTTATTGGAACATGCCATTTGCAACAACCCGGCGGATAGATCACAACAAACCTGATATTGTGCTCTTCGACAAGGCCACTCGTGACATCTATGTCATTGAGTTCTCGGCCCCGGCTGAATACAACATCTCAGCCAAAGAAGAGCACAAAAGACAAATATATCAGGATCTCCTGTTTGAAATTGGCAAACTTTACCCAGGTTACCGTGTCAAGCTCGTCGTTTTGGTTGTCGGCGTCCTTGGAGGGATGAAACAGTCTTTTGTGTCTTCACTTGCGAAGATACCGGCTTGCAGTTCAGCAGCCGTGTCTCTAGCAGTGCGGATGCAAAAGGCTGTCATTTTGGGATCCCTGCGTCTACTTAGGCAAATGAATTTGGCCTGCTGCACTCACTAACCGCCTTGTTGTGTGGAGTGGTGCAGCAGTAATGGATGGCGCTCAGGCTGGGCCCTCGGAGAATCGGACTCCGGGGAAAACCCCCCTGAGCAATTAATAACAAATAATAATAATAATAATAATAATAATAATACAAAAGTGCGCCGAGAAAAAAGTTTTCCATTTTTTGAATTAAAAAAAAATTATAAAATAGTTGTTATTCGTTTAAAAATTACAAAGTGCGTATTTGAAGATTGAAAAAATGAATGTAGTATTTTTCTTTGGTTTAATACAACAAATAAATATTTATAATAAAAAAAAAAAATAAATAAATGAATTGTTAATAATTTCTTTGAATTTATACTAGTATCACTTTTCAATGAAGTTTCTTTATAATAATTAATTTGTTAAGAAACCCGAAAAATTGCCATATGTTCATTTATTTTAGTACCATTAAAGTTATTTATTTTATTAATGAAACAAAGTAATATCAACGATTTATTATTTTTAAAATTTTCCGTTAGGATTTGTCGACAAGACCCAAAGCCGAAATTTTTGCAATGTAAATAAAATGTTATTCAAGTGATTTTTTTGATTTTTAACAATACATTTTTTTACAATTTCAGAAAATTTTTTTATTTATAGACGATTTTTATAATATGCAACGCTTCAAAAATAATTTCAGAACCTTGTTTAGAAAATATAGAAAATTTTACAAATGAGGTTTAAAAAATTTATTTTATTTTATTTTATATTATTTTTATTTTATTTAAATAAACAAACCCAACAGCCCAGGCCATTAATTGGGTTAATAATACAATCGTTAGTACATAAGAAAAATATATTTTTGATGTATAACAAGATGACTTATAGCTAGCATAGTGATTTCATTCATTTTTACTCATAAAAATTGCTGAGTAATTATTGCTTATTACTTATTAATTATTACCTATTAATAATTACTTATTAACTATTAATTAATTAGTTAATAAGTTAATTAGTTAATTAGTAAATTTATAAAATTTACTACTTCAATCATTGAAAAATATCAAAAAATAGAAAAATAAAAAAAAATAAATTAAAAAAAAAATTTATTTAAAAAAAAATTTATTTAATGAAAAAATTTAAAAAAAAAAAAAATTTATTAGCAATGCTATTATAACAGATCTGGAGTTTAAGATAAAATCTTTAGACTCTCTGATTAAAAAAAAAAAAAGATCAAGAAAGAACAATAATTTTTTTTTTACGACTTGGATTATTGAAAAATGACAAAAAATTGAAAAATCAAGAATCTAAATTTAAAACTGTAGTTTTAGTATTTTCTGAAAAACTAATTTTTTCAAAAAATGAAAATTTTTTTAATTATTTTTATTAATGAAAATTTTTCAGCACTTACAATTTTTTTATAAATTACAATATAAATAATAATAAGACTAATAACAGTTAAATAAATCGTAAAAAACAATCGTTTGCTAAATAAAAATTTCAAATGCTCGTACAGGAAAAAACTAAACTATATAATTTTGTCAACAAAACTTTCAATATCAAAAAGCATAAAATTAAAAATTTATAATTCAATATTGAAAAAAATGTTTTGTAGCGTTTACAACAGTACATATCAAACTAACTTGTTAAAAATAAAATGCTTAGTTAAGATTGTGTAAATGCTCAAAGCCATGCAAAATGATAAACATTGGAGTTTGAATTAATAATTATTATACTTGAAAATTTAAAAATTTTTTTCATCTACATAGCTTGTATTACTATTTAAAATGGTTATAATTATTATTATTTATTATAAATCGACTATCACTTTTTATAGTTTAGTTTTTTCTATGTAGTAGTCCAATATACAATCTGTAAATTTGAAGGTTGATTATAATAGTTCCAAAAAATATGAAAATCAAGTAAGCCGACATCAAAAAATTTTTCAGAATTTTTTTTATCGAAAAAATTATTACAAAAAAATTTTTTTTTAATTTTTCTTCGTAAAAAACTTGAAAAAGTATAAATGAAATTTTTAAAAAATGTTTTTTGTTCTAATTTAATAAATAAAAACAATATCAACAAATAAAAAACGTCGGATAACTTTAGTATTGTCAAAAAAAATTTTTTTTTTCAAATTTTTTAACAGTCAATTTATTTAACAGTCAAATTATTTTTATAATTTCTTAAACAAATATTTTTTATAGTTAAAATCCAACACAAAAATTTAATTTCTAAAACAAGCAAATTATTATTTCAATTTCTATCATTAAGTCCACTTGACCATTAAGAATTTTCCAAAAGTAATTTGCTGTATTAATTATCCCCCAGGTATTTCCGAAAAACAATCTGAGATCTCAACATAACCTGTTTACAGTAAGAAATTTTCCCTAGTTTATTATATACTTTCCCAACAATAGTATTTACTTATTACCGACAACAATGACGCGTCATAAAGTATTACATTGGAGTGATCAGGGAATTCCCATAGGCATGAAAAGCATAAACACAGACATAGTCTCAGTGCAGATGCGACAATTAGATATACAGGTAGTTGAGCTGGAATGCATAATCTACGATTTACAATGCAAATTAGGTGTAAAAACCCAGAAAGAGAGTCTGGGTCCAAGTAATTGCCAGTAGGTACTTTTGACACCAGCAGAAAGGGTCGGAATTACCCAAACGGTAACAATAAAACTTAATCCGGCAGTAAAGCAATACCCATATTACACACGCTACTACTTACAATGTACTACGCACTGCATGTACCGTATACCTGGAATGAACTTCAAAGTTGTGAATCCCAAGACAAGTAACACCTTAAATTAGTTTTAGTTCTTCTATTATCATTCGAACATGAATGTAACACCAGTAAAATTCAAAGTACTTAAGATACTTAAAGACTTATGGGATAAGTTGAGAAGATAATTTCAGAGATCAACAACTAAACAGTGCTATAATAACTACCAGCAGAGCAAGAAGAGTGTTTTTCTAACTTTTGGATGCGGGTCAGCCATTCAAAGTACATTGACATTTGGACATCAAGACACAAATAGTGACCATGGGGTTTTTCCTGTTGCTATTATTGAATATAATATTTATTCATCTCATCAGACATGATCGATCATGGATCCATCGTTCCCAGGTCAGATCAATCTCATCGGCATCAACAATCAACAAGTGTAACGGAATTTAAAGTTTCATTGAGGACAATGCACGAAATGTGGGCCCAACAATACGTTAAATTTTAAAAAATCAATATAAATGTCTGTTTTTTTGAATATATAGAAGTCAGGAATGCGACTTTGGTCACACGATACCTATAATTCTCGTTGGATTTGCCGTGAGAACTATGGATTCGGCAAGAGGGTGAGTTGGTTCTGCTCAAGGGGGTCCCGGACTGGGACAAATCGTTATTGTAAGGGGTAGCTTTATTTCTCACTCAAACCCTTACTGTCGATTTATAGTGGGACTATACAACTAAATTTCTCTGTGTATGCTTTTTTAACAGTTAAACCCTAACTTAACCATCACGCCGACGGGTCTCACTTGTGTGTATTATAATGATGCCGCTTTGTTTTATATTCAGGGGCGATTGATGGAGTGGGAAATCACAAGTCCAACAAGTGGCTAATTCTATCCAGACCCAAATCACTGGTTAGGATATATGTTTTGTCGATATAATAAGGGTCATTGGTATGCTGATATTGGTATTAATTGGTGAGTTTTTGGGAGTGGAAGTTTAAGGGCTAATGATAAAATTGATAAATTTATTTATGATTATTTAAAAATTAATTTTTTTTACGATTATTTTCATCAAAAAAATGTTAGTAAAAAAGTTGACCTTGAAGGCCATCCTTGCAACTTCCTGCTACTTTTGTAATTGAGCGCTCAAAATCGCGCTCATTACGTTTTTGAACTCGAAGACCTCAAAAATATAATTTTCATGTAGCTTTAGCTCTCTGAGCTCAAAAGTCTGATAGAAGTTTAATAAAACACTATTTTTTTAATTTTCAAACTGCAATAACTTTTGAAGGAATGAAGTAATTTTCACGCAATCGGCGGCATTCGACGCAGTTTTTCAAATTTTATGATACATTTTTAAACATAAATTGATAAGACCGGAAGTTTCGGTGTAATTCGAAAAACACGCTTTTATTTGATTTCTTTCGTCAACGATAACTCACAAACGAATCAACCGATTTTGACCGGCTTGGTGGCGATCGACGTGGTTTTTCGATGTTAAGAGCTAATTAGTTTTTAGAATTGATCGATGGAGCCGTTTAAAAGTTATTAAAAAAAACTTGAATTGAAAAAATTTTTTTTCATAGTTTTTTTAAGATTCCTCAAAATCTATCGGTGGAAATCAGTCTAAATTGTATTTAAATTTAAGTTTGATCAAGTTCTTTCAAATAACACCAGCCGCGATCAAATCGGCCAAGCCGTTCAAAAGTTATGAGAGGTTTACATACATATACACACACACATGCATACATACATACAGACATACAGACACCATCGCGGGAATAGTCAGGAAAGCTTCCTAGGACCTCAAGACGTCAAGATCTGATGAAAACTCGATTTTCGGAAAACGTGGTAAAAACAATAACTTCCCGATTTTTGAATATTTTCAAATTTCTTAGCGGGAAGTTAAAAATTAATAATTTTTCTGCTTAAATTCATAATTTGTAAAAATTCTAAAAGGAAAATTTGAAAAAAATCTCCACCTGAGAAAGAAAAAAAAATAATAAATCAAAAAAATTCAGCAACATATGTATTTAAACCTTGATAAAATCTGGTGGCAATGAGTGCTAAAGCAAAATTCTCACGAGTCGAAAAAATCATTAAACTATTGATCTTCGGACACGTGCTAAACACATTGGATTTTATAATATCGTTATTGCAAGTACTAGTTTCTACAAGACCATGAAAGATTTTATTTGGGAACAAACACATTTGGGAAAATTATTTGGCTTGAGAATATGTTTGCAGTTACAGGCATATGGTGACAAGGTGAACCACACTACCAGTAGCAGGTGAGTTGTACCGATGGGAATATTGTTGTCAAGTTCTACCTGCCAGACAATAACTGGCTAGAAGAATACAAAATAAATAAAGTGATTTGGTAGAAAGAAACTTACCTGAGATTTCAGTATAAAGGACAAAAGTATTTTATTCTTTTGAATTTCGGTTTAAGATTGTCTGCATTTGCATAGAAACGGAATTCCCCAAATTATATTATTTAATATTGGGAAAAAATACTCCAACATTGTATGTAGGTCATTATTTAGTATTTTGGACCGAGTTTTTCATAACTTTGAAAAAAATTACATTCAAAATGTTAGAAAGATATTTCGTTAATATTGAATCTTACGTGTCTATTCATTCTTTTATTTGACAAAAACGTAACAAATTTTTACATGTCGCTGAAAGAAAAATGTTGCCAACGATTGATCTAAAAAAAATGTCCATCATAGGAGACGTTCTAACACTCAAAAAACGTAACAAGTGCCGTAAAAAGGTTTTTTTTTTTTAAATTACGAATTACGCTCTTTTTATGTTATTAGTATTCAATTTACGTTTTGACACTGTCCACAAAAAAAAAAAAAAAATGAAATTAAAAAAAATTATAGTCTTATTTTATTTAAAAATTATTTTTTGAATTAGTTTAATTTTTCTTGCAGACGATAGGTGGCGATTTGTAGTAAGAAATTTTCACTCAAACTTTGAGAAATCAAATGATTAAGTTCTATATAAATCTAAAATTATTCAAAATTTAATTAATTACTTTTCAACTTTTGATCTTTAAGATTAATATTAATTCTCGTTAAATTCAGAAATTAATTAATATTTAATTACTGTACCATGTCATATCGTACTTAAACATTTTTTTGACGTGGGAATTTAAATTGAATATTCGATTTGTATCAGATTCCGGGGATGCATTAAATATAACATGTTTTTATTTCTATAACTATCATCAAAAAAATTAATTACGCTAATCATTCTGAAGATAATTTCTTCCTTGACTTGAGAATCACCAACTAATAACATTTAATTCGAACTTCATCATCTATGTCTTTATTTTTAATACTAGTTATTCAGTAGAATGAATGCAATTATCAACGGATTCTTATCTTATTAGAAAAAAATTAAGTTTCTTAATTTAACTGTTTTTGTAGCCGAAAATTCCATATTTATCATTGAAAATCGGGCAATAAAGTTATCTTAAAAAAAAAACACAACAAAGCTTGTCGGAGAAAATAATAATTGATTCAAAATAAGTTTTTGGTGAAATCACGTTATTTTCAACTTTCTTCTATTCTTTGTGTTTTTATTTTCTATTTCAGTAAAATCAAACACAAGCTTAATGTTTATTTGATTTCAATAAAATGATTTTTTAGACATTCATACCTGAAGAATATTCAAAATTGATAAAATATGAATTTCAAATCTTAATTTGTACTTTGTAATATCTGAGTAAGCAGAGTAGTCTTTCTGAATACTTATACACGGAAAAAATATTTTATTGTAAAATATGTTACCGAAGAAATTGAGTCTATCATAATTAATAGAATTTTTTCGCATTGAATTCTATATTTTCTTGTGATTCTTACCAAATACTTTCATGAGTTGTTTTAGTTAAAGGTTAGTTTACAAATTTCTTTTTCTACCTTCTGTCATCATAAATTGCGACCATAGAAGAATTAACATAATCATGTATTATGTAATGTTTTGTAAGAACGGTAGAAAAAGAAAATTAAGATAATCAATTTTTTTGAAATTTTTTTATGATAACTTTGAATTTTAAAAAAAGTAAGCATCTGTTAAATGTTCATGTAAAATATTCACAAAAATTCTTACGATAAAACTTTATGATTAAGAACAAAATGATGGAAGAGAGAGAGACACAGATACAGGCATAGTGACAACATCGCGGGAGTAGTCAGGGAAGCTTTCTAGGACCTGAAAACGTCGAGATCTGATGAAAACTCAATTTTTGCAAAACGGGGTGAAAACAATAACTTCCCGATTTTTGAAAATCTGAGATTTTTAGCGGAAGTTAAAAATTACTTGATTTGAGAAAAAAAATTCTTGAACCAAGAATATAATTGTGAAGGGGGTAATTGTCTTGAATCAAGACGGAAAATTCTTGAATCTAGAAAAATTTTCTTAAATCAAGAATTTTTCTCCTCAAATCAAGAATATTAAGGTCTTCAAAAATATATACTTGATTCAAGAACATTTTTTTTTCTGTGTATAGTCACTTATTGTTTTATCATCTGATTAAATTTTTTTTAGCTCAACCTATAGAAGAGATAACATCACTCGCGGGAAAATTCAAACAAAAAAATACGAATAAAAAAATGTATAAAAGTCTTCATGAAAAAGTTAACAAATTGTAATATCAACATTCAATCTAAATAATTTGTGTATGACAAGAGCGCTTAAGGCATGCTCATTCGGATTTTCCAAACTTTTTATAATGTACTAATAAGAAATAAGTTCGTTGAAAAGTTTGACTATTGTATTTTTTAGCTGAAAAAATCTAAAATTGTTTCCAACCCAAATAAATTTTTTTACCATGTCTGAACCAAAAAGTTTAAATTTTCTGTTCTGTTTTCCAGGAAGAAAGAGCGACTTTTATTTTATGGAATAACATATACAAATAAATGAACAGTTTGAATTGTACTAGCATTCTCACAAAAACAAGAGCACAAAGTTTAAACTTTTGGTTACAAATATGATGAAAATTAGTATACGTGCCTGTGAGAAAAGTAATATTATTAAAAGCATTATAATTCACACTACTGGTATCAATTCAAATAACTGTGGATAATGAAAGTATTGAAATGATGCACATCAAGTAAATTAAATTTTTTTCTTAATATTTACTGTTTTTAGCGTTTTTTTAATCCAAAAAACTTTTTGTACTTGGTTTTTTTTTTCGATTTAATAGTTTTTTGCAAAAATCAAATTATCATAGTTTGTAACAATAGTTTGACGTGTACTTGGCGCGAAGGTTTACAGTGAAACTGTTTTTTGTGGGATATACAATTTCGTCAGAGGATTCAGGTGTGCCAATAAAAACACTAAATATATACTCGAGCCAATAATTGAATAAAAAGATAATAATCCGTTTTTTTAAACTTCGTCTTAATTCGACATTAGCTTATCAAAATAAGCACAGAAGCTAAAATTAATTAAAAAAAAAACAACATTGCATGTTTTTTATGCTAACACTTGTAATGAGGACACTTTTGATGAATTTGGAGGCCTGCGACATTCGTTAGCATTTGCTATAACATTATTGGCTTGTCAAACGCATCTTCGAAATAAAGAGCATGCTGTGTGGGGCATGTCACTACAATCATCATGGTTAGAACATACTCTACCCTGTTTTCCTAAAAAGAAAGAATTTTTATAGATAATGTCTTATTCTAACATAATTGATATAACTTACTCTTTATGCAATGAACGTTAGATACTGTTATATGATTTGACTGGCATCGACATATATTTTCGAAACAAACAGAATGAGCCGCTGCACATTGCTCATCGCTCCAACAAAATTCGTTCAATAATGGCACACAAGTTGAATTATCAATGAGAACATGGTTGTCTCTACAAACGCACTTCTTACCGACTGAGCAACCAATATGAAAGACGCCTTCGCAGTCTAAGTCTCTTTCACATTTTTGTCCGATTATAGCTATAAAAATATTATTTATCTTAGTCTCTAAGATCGCGAACATGAGAATATTGCAGTTGTCAGTAGAATTATTTATTTTTGTAGTTAGCTAGTTTCGCACATTTCAATTAATTAAAGCGTGACCAATTATCGTGATCAACATAGTATGAATTGTGATAAGAAATTTATTATTAAGTTGACGATATTGAGATTTATATTATGATAGCCTGAGGAACTGCAAATAAAGTGCACGAACTCGGGTAAAAAAAAAGTTCCGGAATAGTTCCTGGTCCGGAACGTTCCTATGATAAGACAATCCGGAACAACCCCGGAACACTTTTGCAATATTCTCGAAATAGTTTCGGACCATTTATGGAACACTTCCGGAACATTTTCGAAAAGTCTACGGCAAATTTATAGAATATCGCTGGAATACTTCCAGAATAGATTGGGAATACTTCCGGAACATCTCCGGTACACTTTTGGACCATGTCCGAAATATTTCTAGAAAATTCCTGGAATACTTCTGGAACAAATCGGGAATAGTTACAAGGAGAGATGTTCCTGGAATATTCTGAGCGTGTCCCCGATGTATTCCTAGTATAGTGTTTAAGTATTCCAGATTTATTCCGGAAGAATTCCAGAAATGTTCCATCAGTATGCCGGAGATGTTCCGGAACTATTCTCGATTTATTCTGAAAGAAATTCAGACATAATCCAGACGTTTACCGAAAATGTTCCAGAAGTATTCGAGAGATGTTCCAGGATTATTTCAATCACTTCCCCGATGTGTTTCCAATATATTTTGTAAATATTCCCGATTCATTCTGGAAGTATTCCAGGAATGTGCCGGAAGTATTCCAGGAATTTTCCAGAAGTATTTCGGGAATGTTCCAGGAGTGTATCGGAGATGTTCCGAAAGTATTCCCAATTAATTCTAGAAGTCTTCCAGCAATATTGTATGAATCTGCCGGAGATTTTCCTGAGATGTTCCTGAAGTGTTCCATGGATGTTCCAGAACTGTTTCGAGAACATTGCAAAAATACTCCGGGATATTCCGGATTGTCTTATCATAAGAACGTTCCAGACCAGGAACTATTTTGGAACTTTTCAGGAACCTTTTTTTTCACACGAGAAGCATCGCTAAATAAT
Organism: Cotesia typhae; assembly: GCF_013202065.1. Classification (NCBI taxonomy): domain Eukaryota; kingdom Metazoa; phylum Arthropoda; class Insecta; order Hymenoptera; family Braconidae; genus Cotesia; species Cotesia typhae. Next base: position 3,248,441 of record NW_027423725.1, read on the forward strand.
AAAGTTTCTCAGCGTTTTATTAAGATCCTACATTCTCTTAACCTTAATTAATTATATAAATAAATTTTATTCTTTACTCAAGAGATTTTAATTTTGTATGAAGAATAAATATTTATTCGATCAAGAATGTTTTTTTAATTCAAAATGAATAAACTCAAAATAGTTAAATGCAAAAAATTATTCTTCTTTATTCAATAATATTTTTAATGTTATTTTTTGGTAATTTATACTTACATTCTTTGCATTCTTCAAACGATTTTTTGATAAATTTACTTTTGCATTGACATTTTTTATCAACACAAATTGTATCAGGTACTGTACAATCGGCCTGTACTTCATAATATCCACCAATAAGTGCCACACACCCTCCGATTTTCCTCAGTATTCCGAAATTAGGCACACATTGACACTGATTAACTTCATAATTGCAAATAGCGTAATCTAACCCCAAACAATCAAAATCAGTTTTACAAAATTCCTCCATAATTGCTGAAAATAATCATCATTTGAGTTCATCGATTCTGTATTAATATAAGAAGAAAATTTCTGGGAAAATTTACGATACAACTATTGTAGAGCTTTTTTTCGATATTCGCTTTAATCTTTGTGACGCGAATGTTCGAAAACGAGCGTAAATTTCCGCTCGTTAAAAATACGCCCGTTTCGAACCTTCCCCATAAACCTTAAGCTTATATCGAAATATCGTCGCTGTCAGAAAACCGCCACTTCACGGCCTTATGACATAAATATCTATTTTACCAGTAGAGAAGCATTTGTGTATGTCACCCGAGGAATCATTGAGTAATCCAGTAGATCTGCATACATCATAATTATTGCAACACAAAAATGACTTTTTCGATCACACTAAAATATGTATTGATGAAAAACTAGATAATAATTTATCACAATTTACGATTGAGAATCTGAACACTTACAATATTTCCATAGTCAACACAGCTTTCAAGAAATAATTTTGTGATTATGCTAGTTCTTGATACGCTACAAGGCAAGTGGACATTGATCACTAACAAAGTTATAATTACGCTTATCATTGCACACGATAAATGAAATTTATCTTTCTTCTCTATGAATCACTGATCACCAGTTCAGTTTTTGTTAAAACCGTTCGATATATGACTCTTTTACACGTAACTTCATAAATTTAGACTTTCAAGTTTTTTAATCGATATATGATTACAATTACTTTTAGATTTAACGACCAATAGCGTCATAATCTAACGTGGTCCGAAAAAAAAATGTATTTAATTTATATTGAGATTTGTAAATTGATATACAATTCTCTATAAATGTCCGTTAAAACTATACACAGTAAAAAAGGTTGTTGAAACTAATAACATTTTTATTTTCAAAATTTTTACATGAATTATTAAACCTATTATTTTTAATTCAAGAACATTTTATAAAATGTAATATTGTGATGTGTATATATCATCCTTGTTCTCAATATATTTTTGTCAATTATTTACGAAACATTGACATATGTCATAATGCAAGCATCTTTTTACATGTATATATGCTAAGAAATTAGAAATAAGTGCTGCATTGACATGTGTCATCAATGCATTTCTTCCAAATTTGGCGGTAAGCGACATTCTTCGGTACGTATTGCAATATACTTGTCTTCACAAATACATCTCCTATAATACGAGCAAATTGCATGTGGTACATCACTACATTCTTTATGTTTTCTACATGATACAAACAGTTTCCCTGAAAAAATGTTTTTTTCGGAATCCCGACCAGAAATTTAAAAGTAAAACCAATAGGGTCCCCATTGGGATCCCCTGTTGGGGCCCCACATTGGGATGTAACGCAAAGATCAATGGGGTCCTCATTGGGCAATTCCTCGGGCCCAATGGGAAAATCCCCATCAAAGCTCAATCTAAATTTTGGAAATAAAATAGTACAATTTTTGAAAAAATTAAGAATAATTTAGGATCCGATACTCATATCATATTTGAACTTATTTACGATCTTTATTTGCATTGATACAGACTTATCGATTGAAAAAATCCTTGGCGTGGGTTGGGCTCGAACTGGGGTCCTTAGTTTCGTCAGTCCTTCAAGTTACTTCTGGTCCAAGCAGGAATACTGAAGAATACAATACTCATTTGGTGCACATCAACTCGATCGGTTGACTGTAATATACTTTATGTTATGCTCAAGCTTCAAGAATGTATTTTTATTTATTCAATTAACTGACTTGAAAATACAATTTTGTAGAGGTTTTCTGTTGAAAATTATTTTGGTAAAAAATTTTTTTCAAAAATTTGAATTTTTCGAAAATTTTGATTTTTCCTCTAAGTGGCATTTACGCGAATTTGAACAGTTTTCAGAATTTTTTTATTATTATCTACTGGGTGCTTTACCTTTCTTAACGATTAATTTTTATTTTTATTTCTATTTTACTTATGACAAATATATACAACTAATATAAGCACACACATATTTGGATGATTGTTTTTATCTAAATTAACGATTGGTTAAATTTACAGATTATTTATGAATTTCGCAATCCAGTTTTTCAATAGATCTCAGATAAAATAAACTTTATGCCATGGCAATTATTTATTATTTCTACGTTAGGTTTTCCCAATGAGGTCCCACAGAGATCCCAATTGGGAAAAACTGGCAATAATTTATTATTTTTACGTTGGGTTTTCCCAATCGGGTTCTCATTGGGTCCTCGTTGGGTTTTTCCTCTTGGGCATACCCCGTTGAAACCCAATGGGGCCCCAATGTATACCTTGAGCATTCCCAAAGTAATTTCTAGTCGGGATAATGTTCGCTGTTAAGATTATGATAAAAAAAACCAATTCCAGTTCTTTCCCTTAGTGCACGGAAAAATTACATTATATAATGTAAAAGTGGCCTGTCGTAAAAAAAAAAACTGGAAAAATTACAGTTTCAGATTGTAATTTTTCCATTAAAATATAAATATTACATTTTACAATGTAATTCTTATAAAATCTATAATAATTATAATCTAAAACTGTAATTTTTCCAGTTTTCTTTAAGGCGGGCCACTTTTACATTGTATAATATAATTTTTCCATTTTTTTTTCGTGTGAAAAAAAAAATGATTACAAGTGCACGGAAAGAATAAAATGACACTGAATGTCCTCCCATATTATACTCGATAGAAACTTGGATAATACCCACGATAACTTTGCCATAATAATTGGTATTACACAAAAATAAAAATTAAAAAATGAAATATTAGCAATGTACAACTCAAGCGTAATTACGAACAGTTTAGATCTTATTGTCACAAGTATAAACGTAAAAACATACGTCTTGTACACTATTTTTACATAGCTTGTAATTGTAATAATTACAACGGCAAGAAAATATTTTCAGATAGCAAAAAATATAAATGGTCACACACACGGAAATAACATAATGGATATCATCCCAGATTATACCGAGTGAAAAAAAATTTCAGATATTAGCTAGTATAATCCAAATTCTAATGAGTATAATCCAGATATTACACAATATGATCTGGATTATACTAGCTACTATCTGAATTTTTTTTTCACCACAGATATCACTGAGTATAATCTGGGATGATATCCAGGGTCATCTTGTTCTTTCCGTGCACTAGTATAATTCACTGATTATATTTTATTAATGTTCAATATGTTGATTGACTATAACTCACAAATTGTAAACAACACTTCACGCGCAGGCGCGAGAAAAAAAATGGCGGAGTTGTCGTGGGTATAATCCAAATTCTTACCGAGTATAATTCAAATTTTACGGTGTGTTTTTTTCGATTATATCCAGTGTAATCTTCCGCGGTATAATCAGAAAAATTACTGAGTGAAATCGGAGATTACACTGAGTATAATCCGAAAATCAATTATTTTAATCTGAATTGTATTTGCTGTTATCTGAAATTTTTTTTCACCACAAATATCACTGAGTATAATATGGGAGAATATCCAGTGTCATTTTGTTCTTTCCGTGTGTGAAAAGTCCGTAATATGCTTGGTTTGAAATTATTTACATGATTCGAAAGGCCTAAAAGTAATTAAAAAATTAATTACTCTTAATCAAATCATATCATTTTTTTATATAAAGAAAATCCCAAATTGCCAGAAGAGAAACAAGTGCATTGATTATGAGCGAGTATAAGTGAATGTACTTACGTTTGCTGCAATAAGTGTTATTTTCGAACGTATAACCAGTTTTGCATTGACACGAGTTTTGGAAACAAACAGAGTTATCTACTGCACATCGTTCATCGCTCCAGCAGAATTCACCCAACAATGGCGCACACTTCGAATTGTTGAGAAGAATGTGATTGTCTTTACAAACGCACTTTCCACCGACCGAGCATCCAACATGGAGGATGTCGTTGCAGTCAAGATCTTTTTCACATCGTCTACCGATTGAAGCTAAGGCATAATAGCAATATTAATTACACTTTTACACTTCATGCAAGAGATGATGTATTTTTTTCCACGATTTTACTGACTTGAAGAAAAATCTTCGCACGGAAAAAAGTATACAGTAGAATTGACTCGGATTCCGGTTAATTTTTATAGTTACAAACAGTAAAGTGGACATCGGGGTGGCAAAAATATAAATATTACAGAAAATGTAGAAAGTGTAAAACAACAATTTGTAATTTAATATCGAAAATGATTAATAGTGATTAGTAGCTGTCACTACAGTAAATAACGACTTTCTCATCTTAAAAATTACAGTTTCAAACAGAAAAAAATTGCCGTTTCAATATATAGTCCATACTATGAGGAGAAAGGGAACTCAGATGAAGAGAAGGGGATCTCATAGAAATTTTTCCAATGTTAACATAGTAATTTTTCCAATAGTGACATGAGAATTTTTCTTTATTAACATGATAGAATTTTCCATGTGACATAGGAAAAATTCATTTATGACAAAAAATTTTTTTAATTGAAAAAAAAATTGAAATTAAAAAAACACTTTTCTGAAATTTTCAGGATATTCGTAGAAATTGTCAAAGTTTCATATGAAAGACAGAAAAATGAAATTAAAAATGTTTATCATCGAAAAATTCGGAGTTTTTCGAAAAATTAAAAAAATAACGGTAAAGACAGGTTCGAATAATTTTTTTTTCTATTTTTTCCCAAAAAGAACATTTGATAAAAAAATTTTGAAAAAAAAAACGTCCCAATAAGTTAATTTTTGAAAAAGTTATGACAATTTAAGCCGCACCGTCCATAATCTGCTGGATTTAAAATTTTTTTCGAATTGTAAAGCAAAATTTGAAAAAAATTTCCTCGAATTTTTTTATCACAAATTGACTGTATATCACTGTTTTACTTTTAAATTATCTGAAATTGCTCGAATGAGAAATAGTTATGTAAATTTGTAATTATTAAATTAAGTTACATAAATTTTAGTGATAAATGAATTTTTCCTATGCAAAAATCGGAAAAAACCCCTATGTTTTTTTCGCCATGTACGAAATGATAAATATCAAAGTCAAAATCCTTAATTATTATATTTGAACATTTCAGACAATCACTAGCGAATATTACTATTTCAAATAGTATTTTCTTCCATATAGAGAATAAATTGTAGCATTTAAATGATAAATATTACATAGTGATTATTAAAATCACGATTTTACTGTTTGAAATGGTAATTTTTAGCAGTTGATCATTACTTATTACAAATCGACTATTATTTATTATAAATTACTTTTTATCGTGTGAAAAATAGACTTTTTTCTTAATTTATGTTTATTAAATTTGAGCAATTTACTAACTTTGTACACATTGTGTCTGAGAGATTTTAATGAATTTTTCTCGACATTGGCATTTACTCTCAACACAAATCGCATGTGGTACCTGGCACTCAGCATCTACCCTACAAACACCACCAATGAGTGGAACACATCTTCCATTTTTATTCAGCTCACCATAACCCGTCAAGCAATTACATTGATGTAACTCAGTCCAGCAAAAAGCGTTATCTAATCGCAAACACTCAATGTCATTTAGACAAAATTCCCCTAATTTTGCTGAAAATAGTTTATCCTTGATTTTATCAATTTGTACGATTAATGTTACGAAAATTACATATTTTTCGGTACCTGGGATCGAACATATAAATGTTTTTTCCGAGGACGTCTGTGTTCTAAGAACTCTGCATATAGCACGGTTATTACAGCACAACGGAGATTGATCTGCATGACACTGGAAAAATGTATCTATCGAGACTAAAGGATTTATTGATCAAAAATTTCGATGGAGTATTTCTCAACTTACCATTCTCCCCAAGTCAGGACAAGTATCAAAAGAAGCTTCGACAATCATGCTAATTTTTGATAAACTATGAGTTATATAGACATCGATTACCAAAAAAATTATAATTACGTTGTTTATCATTTTTGAGAATTGAAAAATTTTTATTATTCTGTAAAATTGAATGAGCTGCTCACTAATAAAAAATTTTCTTAACTGTTTAATTAAAAATGACCTCTTCAGTATGATACAGCTGGAATTTTAAGTTTATTATGGATTTATAGTTTTAATTATGTTTGAACTTAATTAACGACCGGTAGCGTTGAAAGATGTTAGTTCATCGAAAGAAATAAATCTATTATATTTTGTTGTATATTTATTAATGTATAAATAAAAATAATCTATATATATATATATATATATATATATATATATATATATATATATGTAGGAATTATCGTTGTTGTATAAATGATTTAATTCACTACGTAAAAATAACTATTGATTATTTATTATAATTTAATGTGTTACAAAAGAAAAGCGTCGATTATATTTTGAGCTCTAATCTTTGCATGTGGCAAAGTCGGTAGTAGCTGGCTATTGACTGTCTATCATTTACGAAAATTGTCTAAGTAGGTAAACGACGATTACAAATATATCGGTTAATTCCGCCGACACTCGGCGCCCGAAACATTTGTAATCGTCGTTTACCTACTTAGACAATTTTCGTAAATGATAGACAGTCAATAGCCAGCTACTACCGACTTTGCCACATGCAAAGATTAGAGCTCAAAATATAATCGACGCTTTTCTTTTGTAACACATTAAATTATAATAAATAATCAATAGTTATTTTTACGTAGTGAATTAAATCATTTATACAACAACGATAATTCCTACTATATATATATATATATATATATATATATATATATATATATATATATATATATATATATATAGATTATTTTTATTTATACATTAATAAATATACAACAAAATATAATAGATTTATTTCTTTCGATGAACTAACATCTTTCAACGCTACCGGTCGTTAATTAAGTTCAAACATAATTAAAACTATAAATCCATAATAAACTTAAAATTCCAGCTGTATCATACTGAAGAGGTCATTTTTAATTAAACAGTTAAGAAAATTTTTTATTAGTGAGCAGCTCATTCAATTTTACAGAATAATAAAATTTTTCAATTCTCAAAAATGATAAACAACGTAATTATAATTTTTTTGGTAATCGATGTCTATATAACTCATAGTTTATCAAAAATTAGCATGATTGTCGAAGCTTCTTTTGATACTTGTCCTGACTTGGGGAGAATGGTAAGTTGAGAAATACTCCATCGAAATTTTTGATCAATAAATCCTTTAGTCTCGATAGATACATTTTTCCAGTGTCATGCAGATCAATCTCCGTTGTGCTGTAATAACCGTGCTATATGCAGAGTTCTTAGAACACAGACGTCCTCGAAAAAACATTTATATGTTCGATCCCAGGTACCGAAAAATATGTAATTTTCGTAACATTAATCGTACAAATTGATAAAATCAAGGATAAACTATTTTCAGCAAAATTAGGGGAATTTTGTCTAAATGACATTGAGTGTTTGCGATTAGATAACGCTTTTTGCTGGACTGAGTTACATCAATGTAATTGCTTGACGGGTTATGGTGAGCTGAATAAAATGGAAGATGTGTTCCACTCATTGGTGGTGTTTGTAGGGTAGATGCTGAGTGCCAGGTACCACATGCGATTTGTGTTGAGAGTAAATGCCAATGTCGAGAAAAATTCATTAAAATCTCTCAGACACAATGTGTACAAAGTTAGTAAATTGCTCAAATTTAATAAACATAAATTAAGAAAAAGTCTATTTTTCACACGATAAAAAGTAATTTATAATAAATAATAGTCGATTTGTAATAAGTAATGATCAACTGCTAAAAATTACCATTTCAAACAGTAAAATCGTGATTTTAATAATCACTATGTAATATTTATCATTTAAATGCTACAATTTATTCTCTATATGGAAGAAAATACTATTTGAAATAGTAATATTCGCTAGTGATTGTCTGAAATGTTCAAATATAATAATTAAGGATTTTGACTTTGATATTTATCATTTCGTACATGGCGAAAAAAACATAGGGGTTTTTCCGATTTTTGCATAGGAAAAATTCATTTATCACTAAAATTTATGTAACTTAATTTAATAATTACAAATTTACATAACTATTTCTCATTCGAGCAATTTCAGATAATTTAAAAGTAAAACAGTGATATACAGTCAATTTGTGATAAAAAAATTCGAGGAAATTTTTTTCAAATTTTGCTTTACAATTCGAAAAAAATTTTAAATCCAGCAGATTATGGACGGTGCGGCTTAAATTGTCATAACTTTTTCAAAAATTAACTTATTGGGACGTTTTTTTTTTCAAAATTTTTTTATCAAATGTTCTTTTTGGGAAAAAATAGAAAAAAAAATTATTCGAACCTGTCTTTACCGTTATTTTTTTAATTTTTCGAAAAAACTCCGAATTTTTCGATGATAAACATTTTTAATTTCATTTTTCTGTCTTTCATATGAAACTTTGACAATTTCTACGAATATCCTGAAAATTTCAGAAAAGTGTTTTTTTAATTTCAATTTTTTTTTTCAATTAAAAAAAATTTTTTTATGTCATAAATGAATTTTTCCTATGTCACATGGAAAATTCTATCATGTTAATAAAGAAAAAATTCTCATGTCACTATTGGAAAAATTACTATGTTAACATTGGAAAAATTTCTATGAGATCCCCTTCTCTTCATCTGAGTTCCCTTTCTCCTCATAGTATGGACTATATATTGAAACGGCAATTTTTTTCTGTTTGAAACTGTAATTTTTTAAGATGAGAAAGTCGTTATTTACTGTAGTGACAGCTACTAATCACTATTAATCATTTTCGATATTAAATTACAAATTGTTGTTTTTACACTTTCTACATTTTCTGTAATATTTATATTTTTGCCACCCCGATGTCCACTTTACTGTTTGTAACTATAAAAATTAACCGGAATCCGAGTCAATTCTACTGTATACTTTTTTCCGTGCGAAGATTTTTCTTCAAGTCAGTAAAATCGTGGAAAAAAATACATCATCTCTTGCATGAAGTGTAAAAGTGTAATTAATATTGCTATTATGCCTTAGCTTCAATCGGTAGACGATGTGAAAAAGATCTTGACTGCAACGACATCCTCCATGTTGGATGCTCGGTCGGTGGAAAGTGCGTTTGTAAAGACAATCACATTCTTCTCAACAATTCGAAGTGTGCGCCATTGTTGGGTGAATTCTGCTGGAGCGATGAACGATGTGCAGTAGATAACTCTGTTTGTTTCAAAACTCGTGTCAATGCAAAACTGGTTATACGTTCGAAAATAACACTTATTGCAGCAAACGTAAGTACATTCACTTATACTCGCTCATAATCAATGCACTTGTTTCTCTTCTGGCAATTTGGGATTTTCTTTATATAAAAAAATGATATGATTTGATTAAGAGTAATTAATTTTTTAATTACTTTTAGGCCTTTCGAATCATGTAAATAATTTCAAACCAAGCATATTACGGACTTTTCACACACGGAAAGAACAAAATGACACTGGATATTCTCCCATATTATACTCAGTGATATTTGTGGTGAAAAAAATTTCAGATAACAGCAAATACAATTCAGATTAAAATAATTGATTTTCGGATTATACTCAGTGTAATCTCCGATTTCACTCAGTAATTTTTCTGATTATACCGCGGAAGATTACACTGGATATAATCGAAAAAACACACCGTAAAATTTGAATTATACTCGGTAAGAATTTGGATTATACCCACGACAACTCCGCCATTTTTTTCTCGCGCCTGCGCGTGAAGTGTTGTTTACAATTTGTGAGTTATAGTCAATCAACATATTGAACATTAATAAAATATAATCAGTGAATTATACTAGTGCACGGAAAGAACAAGATGACCCTGGATATCATCCCAGATTATACTCAGTGATATCTGTGGTGAAAAAAAAATTCAGATAGTAGCTAGTATAATCCAGATCATATTGTGTAATATCTGGATTATACTCATTAGAATTTGGATTATACTAGCTAATATCTGAAATTTTTTTTCACTCGGTATAATCTGGGATGATATCCATTATGTTATTTCCGTGTGTGTGACCATTTATATTTTTTGCTATCTGAAAATATTTTCTTGCCGTTGTAATTATTACAATTACAAGCTATGTAAAAATAGTGTACAAGACGTATGTTTTTACGTTTATACTTGTGACAATAAGATCTAAACTGTTCGTAATTACGCTTGAGTTGTACATTGCTAATATTTCATTTTTTAATTTTTATTTTTGTGTAATACCAATTATTATGGCAAAGTTATCGTGGGTATTATCCAAGTTTCTATCGAGTATAATATGGGAGGACATTCAGTGTCATTTTATTCTTTCCGTGCACTTGTAATCATTTTTTTTTCACACGAAAAAAATGGAAAAATTATATTATACAATGTAAAAGTGGCCCGCCTTAAAGAAAACTGGAAAAATTACAGTTTTAGATTATAATTATTATAGATTTTATAAGAATTACATTGTAAAATGTAATATTTATATTTTAATGGAAAAATTACAATCTGAAACTGTAATTTTTCCAGTTTTTTTTTTTACGACAGGCCACTTTTACATTATATAATGTAATTTTTCCGTGCACTAAGGGAAAGAACTGGAATTGGTTTTTTTTATCATAATCTTAACAGCGAACATTATCCCGACTAGAAATTACTTTGGGAATGCTCAAGGTATACATTGGGGCCCCATTGGGTTTCAACGGGGTATGCCCAAGAGGAAAAACCCAACGAGGACCCAATGAGAACCCGATTGGGAAAACCCAACGTAAAAATAATAAATTATTGCCAGTTTTTCCCAATTGGGATCTCTGTGGGACCTCATTGGGAAAACCTAACGTAGAAATAATAAATAATTGCCATGGCATAAAGTTTATTTTATCTGAGATCTATTGAAAAACTGGATTGCGAAATTCATAAATAATCTGTAAATTTAACCAATCGTTAATTTAGATAAAAAACAATCATCCAAATATGTGTGTGCTTATATTAGTTGTATATATTTGTCATAAGTAAAATAGAAATAAAAAAAAAATTAATCGTTAAGAAAGGTAAAGCACCCAGTAGATAATAATAAAAATTCTGAAAACTGTTCAAATTCGCGTAAAATGCCACTTAGAGGAAAAATCAAAATTTTCGAAAAATTCAAATTTTTGAAAAAAATTTTTACCAAAATAATTTTCAACAGAAAACCTCTACAAAATTGTATTTTCAAGTCAGTTAATTGAATAAATAAAAATACATTCTTGAAGCTTGAGCATAACATAAAGTATATTACAGTCAACCGATCGAGTTGATGTGCACCAAATGAGTATTGTATTCTTCAGTATTCCTGCTTGGACCAGAAGTAACTTGAAGGACTGACGAAACTAAGGACCCCAGTTCGAGCCCAACCCACGCCAAGGATTTTTTCAATCGATAAGTCTGTATCAATGCAAATAAAGATCGTAAATAAGTTCAAATATGATATGAGTATCGGATCCTAAATTATTCTTAATTTTTTCAAAAATTGTACTATTTTATTTCCAAAATTTAGATTGAGCTTTGATGGGGATTTTCCCATTGGGCCCGAGGAATTGCCCAATGAGGACCCCATTGATCTTTGCGTTACATCCCAATGTGGGGCCCCAACAGGGGATCCCAATGGGGACCCTATTGGTTTTACTTTTAAATTTCTGGTCGGGATTCCGAAAAAAACATTTTTTCAGGGAAACTGTTTGTATCATGTAGAAAACATAAAGAATGTAGTGATGTACCACATGCAATTTGCTCGTATTATAGGAGATGTATTTGTGAAGACAAGTATATTGCAATACGTACCGAAGAATGTCGCTTACCGCCAAATTTGGAAGAAATGCATTGATGACACATGTCAATGCAGCACTTATTTCTAATTTCTTAGCATATATACATGTAAAAAAGATGCTTGCATTATGACATATGTCAATGTTTCGTAAATAATTGACAAAAATATATTGAGAACAAGGATGATATATACACATCACAATATTACATTTTATAAAATGTTCTTGAATTAAAAATAATAGGTTTAATAATTCATGTAAAAATTTTGAAAATAAAAATGTTATTAGTTTCAACAACCTTTTTTACTGTGTATAGTTTTAACGGACATTTATAGAGAATTGTATATCAATTTACAAATCTCAATATAAATTAAATACATTTTTTTTTCGGACCACGTTAGATTATGACGCTATTGGTCGTTAAATCTAAAAGTAATTGTAATCATATATCGATTAAAAAACTTGAAAGTCTAAATTTATGAAGTTACGTGTAAAAGAGTCATATATCGAACGGTTTTAACAAAAACTGAACTGGTGATCAGTGATTCATAGAGAAGAAAGATAAATTTCATTTATCGTGTGCAATGATAAGCGTAATTATAACTTTGTTAGTGATCAATGTCCACTTGCCTTGTAGCGTATCAAGAACTAGCATAATCACAAAATTATTTCTTGAAAGCTGTGTTGACTATGGAAATATTGTAAGTGTTCAGATTCTCAATCGTAAATTGTGATAAATTATTATCTAGTTTTTCATCAATACATATTTTAGTGTGATCGAAAAAAGTCATTTTTGTGTTGCAATAATTATGATGTATGCAGATCTACTGGATTACTCAATGATTCCTCGGGTGACATACACAAATGCTTCTCTACTGGTAAAATAGATATTTATGTCATAAGGCCGTGAAGTGGCGGTTTTCTGACAGCGACGATATTTCGATATAAGCTTAAGGTTTATGGGGGGAAGGTTCGAAACGGGCGTATTTTTAACGAGCGGAAATTTACGCTCGTTTTCGAACATTCGCGTCACAAAGATTAAAGCGAATATCGAAAAAAAGCTCTACAATAGTTGTATCGTAAATTTTCCCAGAAATTTTCTTCTTATATTAATACAGAATCGATGAACTCAAATGATGATTATTTTCAGCAATTATGGAGGAATTTTGTAAAACTGATTTTGATTGTTTGGGGTTAGATTACGCTATTTGCAATTATGAAGTTAATCAGTGTCAATGTGTGCCTAATTTCGGAATACTGAGGAAAATCGGAGGGTGTGTGGCACTTATTGGTGGATATTATGAAGTACAGGCCGATTGTACAGTACCTGATACAATTTGTGTTGATAAAAAATGTCAATGCAAAAGTAAATTTATCAAAAAATCGTTTGAAGAATGCAAAGAATGTAAGTATAAATTACCAAAAAATAACATTAAAAATATTATTGAATAAAGAAGAATAATTTTTTGCATTTAACTATTTTGAGTTTATTCATTTTGAATTAAAAAAACATTCTTGATCGAATAAATATTTATTCTTCATACAAAATTAAAATCTCTTGAGTAAAGAATAAAATTTATTTATATAATTAATTAAGGTTAAGAGAATGTAGGATCTTAATAAAACGCTGAGAAACTTTATTATTTAGCGATGCTTCTCGTGTGAAAAAAAAGGTTCCTGAAAAGTTCCAAAATAGTTCCTGGTCTGGAACGTTCTTATGATAAGACAATCCGGAATATCCCCGGAGTATTTTTGCAATGTTCTCGAAACAGTTCTGGAACATCCATGGAACACTTCAGGAACATCTCAGGAAAATCTCCGGCAGATTCATACAATATTGCTGGAAGACTTCTAGAATTAATTGGGAATACTTTCGGAACATCTCCGATACACTCCTGGAACATTCCCGAAATACTTCTGGAAAATTCCTGGAATACTTCCGGCACATTCCTGGAATACTTCCAGAATGAATCGGGAATATTTACAAAATATATTGGAAACACATCGGGGAAGTGATTGAAATAATCCTGGAACATCTCTCGAATACTTCTGGAACATTTTCGGTAAACGTCTGGATTATGTCTGAATTTCTTTCAGAATAAATCGAGAATAGTTCCGGAACATCTCCGGCATACTGATGGAACATTTCTGGAATTCTTCCGGAATAAATCTGGAATACTTAAACACTATACTAGGAATACATCGGGGACACGCTCAGAATATTCCAGGAACATCTCTCCTTGTAACTATTCCCGATTTGTTCCAGAAGTATTCCAGGAATTTTCTAGAAATATTTCGGACATGGTCCAAAAGTGTACCGGAGATGTTCCGGAAGTATTCCCAATCTATTCTGGAAGTATTCCAGCGATATTCTATAAATTTGCCGTAGACTTTTCGAAAATGTTCCGGAAGTGTTCCATAAATGGTCCGAAACTATTTCGAGAATATTGCAAAAGTGTTCCGGGGTTGTTCCGGATTGTCTTATCATAGGAACGTTCCGGACCAGGAACTATTCCGGAACTTTTTTTTACCCGAGTTCGTGCACTTTATTTGCAGTTCCTCAGGCTATCATAATATAAATCTCAATATCGTCAACTTAATAATAAATTTCTTATCACAATTCATACTATGTTGATCACGATAATTGGTCACGCTTTAATTAATTGAAATGTGCGAAACTAGCTAACTACAAAAATAAATAATTCTACTGACAACTGCAATATTCTCATGTTCGCGATCTTAGAGACTAAGATAAATAATATTTTTATAGCTATAATCGGACAAAAATGTGAAAGAGACTTAGACTGCGAAGGCGTCTTTATATTGGTTGCTCAGTCGGTAAGAAGTGCGTTTGTAGAGACAACCATGTTCTCATTGATAATTCAACTTGTGTGCCATTATTGAACGAATTTTGTTGGAGCGATGAGCAATGTGCAGCGGCTCATTCTGTTTGTTTCGAAAATATATGTCGATGCCAGTCAAATCATATAACAGTATCTAACGTTCATTGCATAAAGAGTAAGTTATATCAATTATGTTAGAATAAGACATTATCTATAAAAATTCTTTCTTTTTAGGAAAACAGGGTAGAGTATGTTCTAACCATGATGATTGTAGTGACATGCCCCACACAGCATGCTCTTTATTTCGAAGATGCGTTTGACAAGCCAATAATGTTATAGCAAATGCTAACGAATGTCGCAGGCCTCCAAATTCATCAAAAGTGTCCTCATTACAAGTGTTAGCATAAAAAACATGCAATGTTGTTTTTTTTTTAATTAATTTTAGCTTCTGTGCTTATTTTGATAAGCTAATGTCGAATTAAGACGAAGTTTAAAAAAAAACGGATTATTATCTTTTTATTCAATTATTGGCTCGAGTATATATTTAGTGTTTTTTATTGGCACACCTGAATCCTCTGACGAAATTGTATATCCCACAAAAAACAGTTTCACTGTAAACCTTCGCGCCAAGTACACGTCAAACTATTGTTACAAACTATGATAATTTGATTTTTGCAAAAAACTATTAAATCGAAAAAAAAAACCAAGTACAAAAAGTTTTTTGGATTAAAAAAACGCTAAAAACAGTAAATATTAAGAAAAAAATTTAATTTACTTGATGTGCATCATTTCAATACTTTCATTATCCACAGTTATTTGAATTGATACCAGTAGTGTGAATTATAATGCTTTTAATAATATTACTTTTCTCACAGGCACGTATACTAATTTTCATCATATTTGTAACCAAAAGTTTAAACTTTGTGCTCTTGTTTTTGTGAGAATGCTAGTACAATTCAAACTGTTCATTTATTTGTATATGTTATTCCATAAAATAAAAGTCGCTCTTTCTTCCTGGAAAACAGAACAGAAAATTTAAACTTTTTGGTTCAGACATGGTAAAAAAATTTATTTGGGTTGGAAACAATTTTAGATTTTTTCAGCTAAAAATACAATAGTCAAACTTTTCAACGAACTTATTTCTTATTAGTACATTATAAAAAGTTTGGAAAATCCGAATGAGCATGCCTTAAGCGCTCTTGTCATACACAAATTATTTAGATTGAATGTTGATATTACAATTTGTTAACTTTTTCATGAAGACTTTTATACATTTTTTTATTCGTATTTTTTTGTTTGAATTTTCCCGCGAGTGATGTTATCTCTTCTATAGGTTGAGCTAAAAAAAATTTAATCAGATGATAAAACAATAAGTGACTATACACAGAAAAAAAAATGTTCTTGAATCAAGTATATATTTTTGAAGACCTTAATATTCTTGATTTGAGGAGAAAAATTCTTGATTTAAGAAAATTTTTCTAGATTCAAGAATTTTCCGTCTTGATTCAAGACAATTACCCCCTTCACAATTATATTCTTGGTTCAAGAATTTTTTTTCTCAAATCAAGTAATTTTTAACTTCCGCTAAAAATCTCAGATTTTCAAAAATCGGGAAGTTATTGTTTTCACCCCGTTTTGCAAAAATTGAGTTTTCATCAGATCTCGACGTTTTCAGGTCCTAGAAAGCTTCCCTGACTACTCCCGCGATGTTGTCACTATGCCTGTATCTGTGTCTCTCTCTCTTCCATCATTTTGTTCTTGTTTATCGTAATGCTGACTTTACTCTCTTATTATTATTATTTTATCTCTCTTGCTATAACATAATTTCTTTTGTGTCTCCACGGGAGTTGCTCAGACACTCATCGATATAAATTTTCATACAGCAATAATATTACCTCCTGCAAAGTCTACCGGAATTATCAATGTATCTCGTAAAACCAGTATAGTTATATTATAAACATATATACTTAAAATTAAAATATCAAAGTATCTTCTTTTTTTTTTATTTGCATACTTAATTCTCTAAAGTATAGACTCAGAAATCTTCAAAAAGTTCAATTTTTATATAAATTTACTCACGCTTTTAATTTCAATCCAAACTTTTGGAAAATTTCTTCAAAAGTCTCTGATAAGAGAATCTTTCGCCGACCGTTGCCATCTAGCGGAGAACTGGTTACTACTACTCTCTGTTACAAACATATATATATAAGTTACAAACAATATATATATATATATATATATATATATATATATATATATATATATATATATATATATATATATATATATATATATATATATATATATATAGAAGACTGTCTATAGATATAGTCACTCATTATGATATTTCTGGAACTATAAGACCTAGAGACTTGAAATTTAGCAGAAATATTTCTTTCGCCGAGTAGAGGTCAGCTAAGAACGGATTTCACAAAATTCAACCTATAAGGAGGTTTGCGGGGGCGTTAACAATAAAAAATTCTCGTTCTTAAACTATAGCTCCTATCGACTCCAAATTTGGTAGGAATCTTTTGTAAAAGATGTAGGAAAAGTCTATGGCCAAATTTTACGATATCTCACCTCACAAAAGGTTACGGGGGTGGGTATTAACAATCAAAATTTTTAATTTTTTAGCTATAACTTCTGCAGACTCTAAATTTTGTAGGAATTTTCTTTAAGTGATGAAAAAATAATTTATGAACGAATTTTACGATATTCTACCCGATTGCGGGAGCATTAATAATAAAAAATTCCCTACTATAGTTTTTAAACTATAGCTCCTATCGACTCCGAATTTGGTAGGAATCTGCTGTAAGAGATGTAGAAAAAGCCTATGGGTAAATTTTACGACAGCTCATCTCACAAGGGTTTGCGAAGGTGGGTGTTAACATTAAAAATTTTTAATTTCTAAGCTATAGCTCCTATAGAATCTAAATTCTCATTTCAAATTTTTTTCTTCGTGTCAATTATTATTCATTTTAAGAAAAAAGCCACGCAAACATTATAATGATTGCGAATGGAAAGTAACAATGAATATTAGCCGGAATAATTACATGGATGAAACGTATATGCTAATTTGATGAAATTTGGAATTTGTGAAAGTCAAAACAATACTCTAATTAAATTTCAAGTTTAGATCTAAAAATAAAATTCTATAAAATGTCCAGTGAAGCGTATTTAGTGTGCGTAGTTACGAAATATTTCACTTTTTATGAAATTCCTACATTGTATCTACTAGGACACTTAAAAAAAATTGAAGTACACAATAACGCATACCAAGTACGTTCCAAAATTGTTTCTTTTAATTTTTGAATTTACAAAAATTTTTTTTTAATTTTCGAAAATCATATACAACCATATCGGTTACTTGGATTTTTTAATTTTATATTTTATATGTTTTTGTAAAGAAATAAAATTTTTTTTTCTTAATAGCCTTATGAACGTGGACTTGGCACGATTTTTTTACAGTGAAACTGTTTTTGTTCGGATAAAAAATAATAATGTGTTTATAACAAGTTTAGGAAATCGAAGAATCCACGCCTGATAAGGCTAAAGTGCTGAATAACATCTATGGTAGTTTACCTCGGACAGCATAGTCTCGCGATCATCTAAGAGTTCTAGATTCGATTCCCGGACGAAAATTCCGATTTGATTTTTCGATTACTGCAAAGTTATAAATTACTATCTAATAATAATTCATTATATTAGCAATTACTTCATAACTATTTTTAAATTTTTAAATAAATTTTTTTTTCTTCTGAATAGTATGGTAATCTATGTAGGATCTTACCCTGGATTCCTATATAGAAAACCATGTAGGAATCTATCCGAAAACGCCATATAGGAATCTAGACTGGTTTCCCATATGGATATTTTGAACACTTTTGAGACATTTTATGCACATTTTTTAAACTTTTTTTGAACACTGTTATAACTTTTTTTCAAGTAACATATGAAGAAGCCTACTCAAGGTGTCTACATGGAAAGAACAAGAACACACTGGATATCATCCCAGATTATACTCAGTGATATCTGTGGTGAAAAAAAAATTCAGATAGTAGCTAGTATGATCCAGATTATGTTGGGTGATATCTGGATTATACTTATTATAATCTCGATTATACTAGCTACTATCTAGAAATTTTTTTCACTTGGTATAATCTAGGATAATATCCAGTGTCATCTTGCTCTTTTCGTGTACTATTTGTTTAAAATAAATTGTTTTAAACATTTTTTATGAGTTGTTCAAAAAATGTCCATAACTGTGTCACGTTTTGATGTTACAAGCTGTGAACATTTTTTGAACAAGTTTTTTTTTACAGGAGGCTCTTTATTATTGAATTTTTTGTCTTTTTCTAGTATTATTTGTCAAATAAAATTTACGATAGTGTATCATCAAAATTATTATATGAATAGTATAGTCCACCATTACAATTTTATAAAAGATAAATCACGATAAAAAAAATTGCAAAAATTCCTTAATTTTATTTCCGTGGTGATAGTTAAAATCATCATTTAAATAAATGATTTCAATTTTTCAATTTTCGGTATTATCGCAATAAATTAAGTGATAATCCATTACTCACTCAAATATTCCATTGAAAAATTAAAAAATATGTCTAAAAATACCAAAAAAAAAAGGTAATACAGGATAATTGAATCAAAAGAATAAAAAAATGTTAATAATTTAGTAAATTACCGATTGATCTTATTTAAGTGCCACCCCTTACCTACCACTTTAAGCTCATTAGCCGAGCTGACATCATTATTTCTCGTAATTTATGGACCGTTGGTTCAAAGCCTCAATCTTAAATTTTTTAACTCTCCGACTCTTAAATTTTCTCTCTCCGTCCCGTACTACACTTGCTCTTTTTTATTCCCCATTATGTGGCATATATAGACCTCGATACACAAACACTAAAATAACACCTATACGAGTTAACATAATAATACAAACACGCAGACACCTTGCATACAAACTAATTGCGAATGCAGGGAAACGTTAACATTTAACGCGTTTCGTAAATATCGACACGCGAGACCTGAGGATACCACTTATTGCCGGAAAATATTGCTGCTAAAGATGCTGCAATAAGAGACTACTCCTCGTATATACACAGAAGGTTTGAATAAGAACCAATTACTACGTTATAAATTGAACCTCATGGACCATCGTTCTTTTATGTAAATTATTTAATTAACTTAAATAAATAAAATAACACATTAGCTTCGAGGGGATTTATATTATACTCAACACCAACATTTTATTTAAAATTATAAAAAAAATCTGACTTTTGTTGCTAATTAATGAAATTAAAATTTATTTTCATCGAATCATTTATAGCGTAAGTAATTGACCGTCAAGTCTGTAATTCAGACCTCAGTCTGAATCGCGTGGAATATTTTTTGTATAAATTATTATTATTTAAATATTATAATAATATTATTTTTATTCAACAGGTATCGCGAAAAGATATTCACCGGGCGCGTGACACTCGATCCAATACGAATAAGTATAAGCGGAAGAGGCGCCACACGACCTCGCGCAATGCCGCCCGGCTGGGTAATTTGTACAAGATGGGTCATTACCGTAGCTCGTGAGCGTCTGTATATACGCCTTTACTCACTCATTTACTCTCTTTTTTTATTTTATTATTTAAAACCTCACATATAATAATAAGTATCCATCCAGCTGTCTCTCTCTCACTCACCTTCCCTCCGAGTATTTATCGTATGCTCGTCTCTTGTCATTTAGTATACGTCTGTGGCGCCGGGAGGGACGTCAAGAGAAAGCGCGAGAGTAGGCCCCGGTTGACCTCATCGTTGAACCTCCACTCGGCTGTCAAAATAACCGCATGCTCCAGGGGAATATCGCCTCAACTTCTTTGGGAACGTACTACGCTCTACCCCACTCGGAAAAAATGTTAAAATAAAAAACAATGTTTAAATCTTTGGCATAATAACAACAATAATATGTTAAATATAATAAAAAAAAAAAAATTATTTTTCGTTGGTTGCCGGGTTATACTCCTCACCCATCGTGAGACGTAAATCAAATTACCCACGGCAGTTTTAATTAATTCGCTGTGATCCCGGAAATTCAATCAGCTTAAGACCATGTTCAAACCGCTACGGTTTAATTAATCAATTTGCATCCAACTGATTTTCGTTTACAATCATATTCATTCTTTTTATTAGTCTTCTTTGATCTTTTAATTTATAACTTTATTATTTTAAGATTGGTCGGGGAGTCTAGAGTGGAAATTTTCATTTTTTTTTTTTTATGGAAAATTTATTCATTTTTATATACAGAAAAAAAAATTTACTTGAATCCAGTAAATAATTTTGGAGAATTTCATCTTCTTGATTTGAGTAAAAAAATTCTTCAACTAAGAAATGTTTCTTGGTTTAAGTTAATTTTACTTGACAAATAATGAAATTATTTAAAATTATGTTCTTGGTTTAAAAATTTTTTTCTTGATTCAAGTTTATTTATTTTTTTTTTTTCAGTGTAAATATTCAAGTCTGAGGTCATCATTGTATTTAAATTTATTAAATATTAACAGTAAATAAATAGTGTCCTTGATATGACATGATTTGATGTTTTATTATATGATCAGTTGATAATACATAATCACGTAAAATCATATGACCATGTTTAGAAATTTTGACTTTTTTTTAATAGATGACTTTTTTAGATTATTAAAACTAGCAACCTTGCAGTCACTATGTGACTGCCGTGACTTGTGAACTATAAATTAATGAAATTTTGCTTCATCTAATAATAACTTTTGTTGAATTGCACTGTACTACACTTCTCACAAAACTAAAGGGAGCAAGAAAAAAATTCAAATTTTTGGGGGGTTTTCAACAGGCTGTAACTCATACAAAAATGGTTGTACAGCAAAAAAAAAGCAAAATGTAGCTCTAAGTGTCTCGTTTTTGGATCTAAGTTTGAAAATTTTTTTTTTGAAAATTGTTTTTGAGTAATCTTAAGAAAACCACCGAAAAAAAATTTTCGAAATTTTTTTTTTTTTTTTTTTTTAATCTACGGACGTAGAAAAATTTTTTTGACTTAACCTTCATATGGACTGGATAGCTTAATTATTCCGCTTCAATTTGGTTTTTTTTTTTTCTTAAATTTACCTTTTTTAAATATATATTAAAATTTCAAAAAAAAGAAATAGAATATTAATTTGATTATTAAATTTAATCATATTTTATTAATTCAATTGATAGATTATGATTCACAGGAACTAAAAACAAGAGACTGCTTTAAAGAGTATGTTGTAATCTTTTCTACATGAGAAAGTAGATTAGTGATTGATTTTGATAGGTAATTATAAAATTCATTAATCATTCTTAAGCATCAAAATCATTGACTTTTAATTATCAAAATAATTTTTTTCTTTTTATTTATTTTTAATTTACTAAGTTTATTTGCATAAATTGATACAAGAAAGAAGAATAATAATGGTCTTTTTCTTGTCTGAGGGACGCGTTGAGCAGATAATTCCTTGACGGCCGCTAGGTGGCGAAAAGTAACCCGGAGTTTTCATTAGCTAAGCGATAAATCGAGTAATTATATCCTAGAATCTATCAATTTACATTGTCGATTAATTCTTGAGCGTCTATTATTAATAATACCACTTAATTTAAATTGTGCGATTAAAATATCAAAATTTCATAGGTTTATTGAAAGTTAATCTTCTAACTAATTAATTTTGAGATTTTTTTCTTCTACGTATTTTAGTTTATATAAGAGACAAGAAGCAATTTTCATTCTCGAATTTTGTTGGAAATAAGTCATTGTTGGAAACCTGAATAATTATCGCCAAATTTATTTTCATCTTGACATTCGAGTCTCAATATATTTGTTTCTCCCTTGAATTTGACTAACCAAATTGCTTTGAATTTTCGCACTTCTTGGATGATCAATCTTTTGTAGCCTTTTTTACATAAGAAAGTTTTGATGAAAATTTAATTTCTTGAATTATTTTAATAATTTTGAAAGTACAATTAAATTTTGGAAAGTTAGGGTATCGTTGAAATGAACTCGGAATTGATTTGATATTACAATTTTTGACAATTTTTAAATATTACTACTGAACTAAGTAGTGACTAAGAAAATTGTGTGAAGCTTAGGGATCATCCGGTCAAACTGAACTGTTGAGGGTCTACCTTGGAGTTATTTACTCTTTTTAGTGAGAAGTACCGATGGTAACCTCATAATAAGGGTATGTATATGATCCCCACACATCTTAAAATATTACAAAAAAATTGCCCATTAAGATCCTTTATTTCATGCAACAATAGCAATTTATTTATTTTTTTTTTTTTTTCTGAATATACCTTCTATCGAAGTGTACGACAACTATTCCTAGAAACCAGAAAAAAATACACCTAATAGATAAAAAAAAAAAAAAAATGATAATTCATGTGTCGAAGCTGAAGAATATCAACTAAACGTACTCCAGAATATTATCTCAAATCATTAACAATGAATTTAAAATTTTTATAAAAAATGTTTGTTATTGTTGCATTACTTTTATCAAACAAATAAAAAACCACAATAAATTATTCCCGAATTTTGATAACAAATTTCGAAAATTTAACTCGTCTTAAATAATTAATAATTACTTCACGTTTAACCTTTAACAGCAAACTCAATTCATCATGAATAAATAAATTATTTCAGGACCAGCATTAGAATGTGATGAAGAATAATCAGCAGAGATATTATAGTGACGAGTGCCAGAATTCATAATAATTTAATGCTGACTTGATGAAAACAAGAAAAAAATTAAATACCAAAAAAATATCAATCGTCTATCACATCGTCATCATATTTTTCTCCACTATTTATTTCGTTGTCTTTCTTTTACTCATATTATATCAACTGATATATCTATATACTCATTGATAATAATAACAACCACGATAGAACCTGTCTTCATTGACGTATTACGTTCGTTAATCTCCGACGTCGTTTATTATAAAGCAACATCAGAGAATAGAGCGATATATACATGTACGGACAACACATTCACTCCATAACCAAGTCACACACACACACACACACACACACACACACACACACACACACACACACACACACACACACACACACACACACACACACACACACACACACACACACACACACCTGATCAACAACATTATATTTCTCTCGTACATTATATGTTTATACTTCACGTTTTCAGGTAACAGTAATTATTACTACTCTCGTATTTATATTAACATCAAAGGATTTATGATTTGGTAAATATTCAAATTAGACGACTCAATTAAATATTTTATGTCTCATATATATTCACATATGACCTCAGCATCGTATTGCGCGCCTCATAAGCGAAGCGTTGAGATGGGTACTACTGTCACTTCACGTAAAACAACTGATTTTTCAAACTTAAAATGTCTCTATTTATCACATATTGCACTTGTAAAATAATATATACACACACATATCAAGAAAAAACCCTATTTTTAACACTCATGATATTTTTTATGCTATTTTTTTTTTAAACTAGTTAAAAAACTGTTTAAAAAAGTTCTGTCTTGGATGTCCGTGCGTCTGTATGTGCGAATCTCGTATCTTGTGGTCACGATAACGACTGAAATACTTCACTTATCGAGTTGGTTTTTTTTTTATAGGTTTCAATATTTTGAGGAATAGAAGCCTATTACTTTTCACGGTATAATTCGATGTAGTTTAATTATTATTTAATAAATTAAGTATCGACTGTTTTTTTTTTTTAGTACTGGGGTATATCTATATATATGTTGTGATGCACCTAGTGCATCCAGCAGGTGACGCTACCTGTTATTAGAGCGCTATCTATTACGAGAGCGCGAATTCAAATGAAATATTTACAAATAATCTCAATTTTATTGTAATGAATGAGATTATGAGGCGTGCACTTTTGGATTTATCAACTATTTTAACATATCATAAGAAATTGAATGCTGAAAATAAATTTCCTTCAATGTAGACTTATGACCATCGATGATTATGTACTTATTTCTGTCTATCTGACTATACATGATCATCTGACCATACATGATTCTGTGACTACATGTGATCATAAAACCGTTTATTACCATGTTTCTTAACATTATCACATGACCATACATGATTATTTGACAATAGGATCATGTCATCATTCACGAAATTGATGGTCATATCGCTATGTATAATTATTTGATCATATATGGTCATATTGGCCTTTATGACGAGATTCGATCACATGATTATAGACAACCGTATAACACATGATCATTGATCCTATGTGGCATTGACCAATCTTGGGACCACACGTGATTGACATGACATTCATGACTATCTGATTAAAAATAATTTTTTGACCATTAACGATTGTGTGATCTCATATGACGATACATAATCACATGACCAAAAAATCATGTATGATTCTATGACCATATATTATCACATAACCAAACATGTTGACATGATCATTTATGATCACGTAATCATAATTATACTATAATCATGTATGATCACACAATATTAATGATCACATGGCTACTACACAGAAAAAAAATTTCTTAACTAGAAAACAAAATTCTTGGCTTAAGAAAATTTTCATGTGCCTGAAGAAATATCGAAGTTGTGTTGGTCGGAGTAATAATTTTGCTTGAAGTTCTTTTCTTGGCGGAAGGAATTTTTTCTTAATTCAAATTATCATAAATACTTGATACAATAAATTTCTATACTTGATCAAGATTTTTAGGTACTTTAAGGAAGCAGCGCCACCTACTTCGGCTGAGAAAAAAATTTTTTCAACTAAAAAAAATTTTTTTCTTGAATATTTGATACCCATTTTACATTATTTTAGCATGTAATTATACATATTGAATGTAAAAAAAGGATTCAATATTATTTGATCTTCCCATTTGACATGTTAATCAATAAAAATATTAAAGAAAATTTACTTCTATCGAGATATTTAATTTTTTGGAGCAAGAAAAAAATTTTCTCAAGACAAGAAAATTTATTTCTATCAAAAACTAAATTTTTTGGAGCAAAAGGCTGAATTTTCTCAAAACAAGAAGATTTTCTTGACTCAAATAAATTTTTTCGGATCCAGATACGTATTTCTTAAAGCAAGAGAATTAATTTTGTTCGAATGAGTGAAATTTCTTGTGTCGAAAATAAAAGTTATTTTCGCTCAAGAAAATAATTAGGAAGAAAAACATTCTCTTGGCTCAAGTGAACCTTTTTTTCTGTGTATGTATGATCACATGAACATATGACCATATATGATCATTTGATCAAGTATGACTATTAAAAAAATCATAAAATGGTAAGATAAAATTTTGAATTTTATTAATTTTTTTCGGTTATTAAGAAAAATATTTGCACTAAGAATGAAATATTCGTTAAACGAGTACATTGTTAGACTCTAAAAATTTCGTTTTTTGCAATCTGATTAAATGGTTAAATTAATTGCCCAGTTTTGTTAGTAATGGTTAAAAATAAAAAAAGGATAATTATATATGGGTGGTGTCTTGAAATAAATACATAAAAGCTTTACTTCTTTTCGTTAAGTCTTTAAAGACTAGTAATTTAATACTTGAATGTTTGGTGGTTAAAATGAAAACGGAAGACACGCGACAGATTCTCAAATTCTGTATATAAAATCCATTATATATATAAATATATAAACATGTGTGAAAAAGCGGATGAGGGGTCAGACTACTTCCTACCTACACATGAATAATGTCAGAAGCTTCGACAAAAACCTTAAACTGAGACCTTTTTCGTACCACCTGTTCAAGGGAATGTTGAACCTATAAAAGTGTGCTTACCGATTCTAAAAATACACGTACTTTAGTTGTATTTATTTACATAGTTTTTCAATGTTTAAACAAGCTAACGTTTTTTTTTATGGGAAAATTTAGTGACTATATTCATTGAATATTATTCAACAACATAATTTTCTCGAAAATTATCATGTCTATAGTACTGAAGAATTTGCTTGTACTACACTCGC
Source organism: Cotesia typhae (assembly GCF_013202065.1). Taxonomy (NCBI): domain Eukaryota; kingdom Metazoa; phylum Arthropoda; class Insecta; order Hymenoptera; family Braconidae; genus Cotesia; species Cotesia typhae. The sequence goes on from NW_027423725.1 coordinate 3,275,569, forward strand.
CCGTTGCACCACTTTGTCTCAAGTTTCCGTATTATAATACAAGAGGAACACCCTCTATAACACAAGAGAACATCCTCATTGCAACTAGGATAAAAAATTAAAATTTACAGAACACGGTCTTGATGAAGCAATAGGTTTTTTCCGGGGTTAAACTTCTGTTGGATTAGCTACAGAGGATGTATAAGCACTTAATTACTGTGAAATTACCTCGTAAAACACGGAATTGAATTACTTGAGAATTCTAGTTTCGGTTTAAAAATTCAAGATCATTACTTTTAAGTATTCATTTAAATCCAAGTCAAATAAAAACATAATTCTTAATGCAATCAAAAGAAGTTTTTTTTTTACTATACTTAAATTTTATTGAAGATAAATTTAAACAAATACTACTCGTAATAAAATGATTTAATTCGTCCATATCTAATTTTTTATAATTCCTTATATTCCCATACACGGCCTGATATGGTGGATTGTTTAGTGTGGCAGAAAAAATAAACAAAAATCTTTTTGTAAAAAATTAAATTTTCTTTAAAGTGATCATGAGCATTAGAGCTCTAAACACGATCATTTCAAGAATATAGAGTATTGTAAAAATTAAAAACTTATCGTTTGATCATTACTAGCAATCTTGAAGTCACTTTTAAAGATATAAGCTCATCTCGATGTTATACTCATCAAGAGCTTTCATTTGAGTACCCACATGCATTTTGATATATTTTTCATATATACATATATATAATATATACAAATATATGAAAAAATGATGTGGGTACTTCAATGAAAGGTCTTGATGAGTGTAAAATCAGGATGAGCTTATGTCTTTAAAAATGCCAATATTTCACAAGATAAATGGTAATTTCTTAATTATGTATTTAGAGATAGAGCATTTTCGAATGCAGCCTAAATACTTGTCATTATAAATTGACCATTGGTGAGAATGATATGAAAGTTTGAAAATGCACAACTCCAGGTCAAGACTTTTCCAACGATTCCAAATTTAACCATCAAAACCTATTTTATTATTTCAATACACTGGCCACAAAATTTTTCTTATTCTCTTAATAATATCCTACTATTCTATCCGCCACAAGCAAGAAATAATATTATGTCAGCATTGCCGTTGTCTAGAATTTTAAATATACTCGGAAAAAAGTAAAATGTAATATTCACTCGGATTCCGGTTAGTTTTTATAGTTTCAAACAGTAAAGCGGACATCGGGGTGGCAAAAATGTAAATATTATAGAACTTAATGTAGAAAGTATAAAAGCCACAATTTATAATTTAATATCCAAAATAAGTAATTAGTAGTTGTCACTATAGTAAATAACGACTCTTTTATCTTTAAAAATTACAGTTTCAAACAGTAAAAATTGCCATTTCAATATATAGTCCATATTATGAAGAGAAGGAGAACTCAGATGAAAGAGAAGGGGGTCTTATTCTGGGAGAATTTAATATTTCAAACAGTAAAAATTATACTTTTAAAATATACATTTTACCAGTTTAAGCAAGTCAATAATTACAGTTTGATTTTTAGCGTTGCGTTTAAAATTTACCATTTTACTTTGTAAATATTGACGTTGCTTGTATTAGAGATTTACTAACTTTATTCTATACTTTTTACATATCTTAACATCATTTTTTAGGTACGAAATGATAAATATTAAAGCCTGAATTCTTAATTATTATACTTTAACATTTTAGACATTTACATGGCGAATATTACTGTTTGAAATAGTATTTTCTTCCATGTAAAGAGTAAATTATAAGGTTTAAATTGTAAATATTACAATGTGAATAGTAAAATCATGATTTTACTGTTTGAAGTGGTAATTTTTAACAGTTGATCATTACTTATTATAAATCGACTGTTATTTATTACAGTTTACTTTTTTCCGTGTAAATAATTATATCGCAAAAAATTGCGATTCAGTTGATCTTCTGGGTTTTAATCAAGGTCATGTCCACAGGACTAATGTACCTGCATCATTGTTAATATCCCTTAGATAACTTTAGATAATTTTAGATAATTTTAAATAATTTTGGATAATACTAGATTACTAAAAACAATCTCAAATAATTTTTTGCTACAACTAGTGTATATTGTTAATTTTACTTATCTCTGATAATCACAAAAAAACTTTATAATTCAATACTATTAATCGTTGTAAATTATAAACGTACATTACTAAGTTATAAACTTACTTAACAACTTTAAATGTAAACTTGTATTGCGCGCTTAGTTTAACTTAAATAATTTAAATAATTGTTAAACAACATAGTATTCAACTTTGTATTATATTTCAGAGACCCTGTTATTGGCCATTTGGCTGTTGGGTCGTGTAAAAATAAAATAAATAAATAAATAAGTCTTTTATTTTACAAATTGTGTTATTTAGAGCTTTAGTACAGAGTACTTTTGTTTGTAGGAAATTACATTTTCTAAAAGAAAATTTGTTTAGTTTTTTTCTTACAAGAGCCGATTTTTTTGTTCAGTTACACTGCAAAAATTACTGAACCGACCGGAATAATACTTATATCATAAAATGTATAGATCGCTATAGCGTGTTTCGGAGAAGGTTTTAGTATATGATATGTTGGTGATTGCTATTAAGTATCTGGAACCTATATTTTTTTGACTTAGAAATAATGAATTTTTATTGTAACTAAATTTATTCTATTCGATTGTCGTTTGTTTAAAATAAATTTTTTAATTCTATTGGTTATGTTTAAACACTAGGCAGATTTCTTAACTTATAAGACCTGCAATTTCTTTAACTGAAACTTCCAATGTTTATTACAATTGTTTTTTTTTTTTTTTTTTTTTCATATTAATTATTATTCATTTCTGTAAGAAAGATACGAGAATGTTATAATAATTGCACATTGAAAGTTACAATGAATTTAGCTAGAATAATTACATGGATAAAAGGCGCATGCCAATTTGATAGAATTGGAAATCTGTGCCGTCAAAACAATACTCTAATTAAATTTTAGATCAAGATCTAAAAATGCAATTATACGGGTCTATGGCAGTAGCATTAAATACTGCTAAATTATTGAAAATTGTGAAGAAGAAAAATCATAAATTTCTAATTCATTTTTGATGAAAAAACTTTAGATTTAAAAAACAGGAGATTAGAACTACAGTAATAAACTCTCTGGATTTTTTTTTTTTTTTTTTTTTCCAATATATAAAACACTATTTTTCTGGTGAAGCAAAAAAAAAATTAGTCGTTCAAAACGAATCACCCTAATCATCATATATAACCAGATATGGTCACAGCTATAAGATTTTTTACTGGTAATAAATCTGAAATCAAAAATAAAAACTATTTTTCAAAGGTTTGAATAAAAAAAAAAAATTCCAATAACTAAATCTTAAATTAAAATATCTAGTTCCTTTCCGTACATAAATATTCCTGAAATATTTGTATAGATGTAAGCAGTAAATAAATCTGATATTATGATAAGTGTCATAAAAAAATGTTAAATTTGAATTTGAGTTTCCTGTCTCTTCAGGTTCATTACATATTGAACGCACGTGTTGTTAAAATCAAAACTAAGACTAATTCTCTTGATTTTTAAGCTGATCGTCATCCTACTCATACCACCGTCGCTACACTCAAGAACACGTGTTCAAGGATGAACACCAAAAGAGAAAGAAAGAGATAAAGAAAAAAAGAAAAAGCTTAAGCCGATGGTAAAAGAAGATGAATAATAAAACAAGGAGAATAAAAAGCTAAAACAGACATTTGGAATTTTTTAACATTTCCTTTTCCGGCTTCTTCTTTGCCTTGGACTTCCTTAAGACTTTTAGAGGTAGGTCAGGTGATTTGCACAAAAAACTACTTTAGACTTAACTTTACTACTTTTGATGGATAAATATACTAGTAGATATTTTTATTATAAGTATTTGTTTGTAAATCGGCGATTAATACATAATAGCCTTCTAATAGAAAAGATACGGACGATAGAGCCAGCTATCGAAGGATAGCTTGAGGATTTTTTATCTTCCACATTTTTTTTGAACCATTCAAAGTAATTGCACAATTATCGAAGCAAAGCATGTCGAAAGTTGGTGGGCAATAGGCGTTCAGAATTCAGTGACAGGTTTCCATTGTAGTAGGCAGCTCTGCAACATCTTCAAAATGCGTTCAAACACAACATTCAATCGTCTCGTTTGCTTTTTTTATTGTTATTGTTATTATTATTTGTTATTTTTTATAGTTATTATTCAGCATTGCCAATCATTGGTAGTAACAAAGAATAAGAAATGAGGTACGTTACATCTCTACAGTCTAACAGAAGAGTCGACACTAATCGATTATCATTGGAGGTTCAGTTTCGCTTGACTGGATATACAACGCTGCTAAGAATAAGGAGAGAAGTTACATACAATTCGCTGTTACATGTTACGTTGACCTCAACTGAATTACTGATCAACACTTACTTCGTTATGCTCTGTTTTATGTGGAACATTTTGACTTTTGACATCATTACGTATATTGAGAGAAAAATGTATGCTTTTAAGAAAAATTTTTGGATTTGGTTTTATCAAGCTGTAATTGAGAATGAGAAATAATTTATCAAGACTGAAAAAATTTTTGGTCTGCAAATTTGTACGTTAATTATTTTATTAAATACTTATAAATTTAATGGTTAAAAAAAATATAATATGTTGAATAAGCTTTTAGAGCGTTGAAAATATTTTTTTTTTTTTTTTGTTTAAAAACATCTTCATTAATAGTTTGCATATTTTTACACTATTTATTTATGTCCTTATATACAACCCAACAGCTAAAAGGCCAGTAACAAAGTCTGTAAGTAAGATTATACAAATGACATAATATACAACTTAAAACTAAATGCGCTGGTAGTGTATATAAGAAAGAAAAGTGATAGAAAAGAGTTGTTGAAATTTTTTACAGATATTCAAAATAAAAAGAAAAATATGATAATATTTAACTGAAGATGTGAAGGATGTATAGCAAGTATTGCACTTAAATTTTTGAAGGCCTACAGAGAACTGAAAAAAATATATTAATATTTACATATTTTTGCTTTTACCTTTGATCCTTATTATGAAAAATCACAGACTTTATTTTATTTCACAAAACTGGACATTCAGATTCTTATAAAAATTAAGACAATGAGAGAAAATAACATCTAAATTATATTTAATAACAATCAGTACGAGTTCAGAGAATATGAAAATATTTGTTAATAAAACATATTCAAAATTTATCTCTGTTTCTTTTTCTCCAACGTGATTTAGTATAGGGTTAGGTCTTGGGATTTGATTCTTGTGGTAATGGTAGTACTACCTTAATGTAATTATTCATAATTGCTTGCTTTAGCTGAAGTATTTTACACTGAAAGAACATCGTTGTGACGAGAAATGAATTTGTTAAAAATTTTATTTTTTAGCTGAAAAATAAAAATTTTTCTCAGTTATTTTCTTGTTGAAAAGAAGTTTTTTTAATTAAAAAAAAAAAAAAAAAAAGCTAAATAGACAACCTGTGGGAGATAATTTTTATTTCTTCTGCTAAGAAATAAAATTGTTGAAAATTTCGAACAAATTCATTTCTTATTACATTGTTCATTTTTTTCAAAAGCACTTTTTTTTTCTCGATGTATTTTAGATTTTGTTATTTTTGTGTTTTTGATTTTATTGATTTTTTTAAGGTAAAGAATTTTCATTAAACACAAAATTATGTATATTGATACAAACGTTGAAAACATGGTTTTTATTTTAGAACTTAAAACTTCAAGCTTAACTCTCTTGTAAGAAGAAGATTCAGCAACAATAATCCATCTATCGAGTATTTTTAATACTATCTATATTTTTAAATTAAACTACATACTAAAAAAGATTTTGCTTAAAATCACACCAAATTGTTATTGCATACTAAATGGCACTTAATACTTGATTTACCGCTGTGCTTAGGAAAACTTTAGACCAACTTTCGCCACCTATCGGATGTCGTGGAACTATGAATTTTAGGGGAAATTTTTTATACTAAAATTGAAAATATATAAAATAAAATTTCGAATACTATGAGATTGATTATGAATTATGATTGTATGTATGCTTAAAAAAAAATATATATATAGTGCTTAAAACAATAAATTTTTTTTTTAAATCCAACGAAACAGTTTCTTAATTACAATCAAGGTGAGAATAAATTCTAATGTTTTTATTTAATTAAAAATTGATTACAAGTAATACAAGCCAAAAATATTGAAAAAAAAAAAATTGTTTACTTTTATCTAAAGACAGCCTAAAGATCCAATCAATACAAAATTAAGTCATTTTTTATCCAAAACAAATCTCAAATTGACGGTACCATTGACAGACTTGATCTCATTCTTTAAATATTGAAAAAATGGGTCTTAAAAACTTTCCTAGCACTCGAGAACCGAATTAAGTAAGTTGGTACTTGATCAAACTCGAGACTCGAATAAGTCACAGCAAGCCTCTTGAATATAAAATAATCTTCTTTTAAGCGATCGCAAAGAAATCCACCTAGAAAGTAATAAAAGCCACTTAAATATTAAATTTCACAATTGACCGAGATTAAATTTGATCTACATTTGAATCTCTGGTAAGCGAGGATCGAGCATATATCACCGGTAAATTAACATTAGAGAGAAAAATTTTTCGCTAGGAGACGGATCGAGTAGTTTTAAATCGGCAGGAGGCAGGAGGCATAGCCAATCGAAGAATAATCACGAGAAGAGCAACAAGATGCTTACGTCAGTGAAATCGTGACGGGCTCCACCCTGCGTTACCGGGCATTCAGGTCTATCTGTACCATTATTACCCTATTATATCTTGCATAACAGTAACAGTCTACCAAGTGAGCTATTACGTGGCTATCGGACCAAATTCTCGAGAGGGTGAAACACGAATCCATTGAAATGATGATGGACAAAGAGCAAGAAGTAGAACCAGTAGAATAACTTTTGCTGAGAAAAGTACATAATAAAAGCTAATGGGAATTGACTTCTGAATAAAACTTTGCCAGCATCAGCATCTCGTTGTGGTTCGATGAGCTCGCGGTAACCTACCTACCTTCCTTCTTACCTTCTTTGTGCTTATTTCTGCCTCCCAGTCTCATCTAGGTGTCTAACTCTTAAATTTCTTACTAAAGATACCGCTGAAGAAACATGATGTCAGCTAGCCTTATGGGTAATCGTTTTGAACTTGCACCTTGCACGATTTACCCACCAGTAAATTATTTCTGTTTACTTTCACTTAAACGGATCTTTGGTATGCTCTTTATCATTTGATATATTTTATATATATTCGATCAGGTATCACATTTTTTTGACGTTGGAAAATTGCTGGAAAAATTTACACCTAAATAATTGTAAGGATCGCTATTTTTAGAGGCTTTCATTTTTCATAAGCGAGAATAATAAATTATGTTACACTTTCAAAGTAATAATAGTAATTAGCATTGTTGAAAATTCTAAATCAGTAAACAATTTAAAAAAATTATGTAAATTTTATCTTATTTATGTGATTTATTTTTCTTCCATCGCAATTTTTTAATATATTTTATTTTTAAGGCAATAAAAACAGGTCTGACAATTTTTAAATTTTAAATCAATGTATGAGACTTCGAACTTATCAATAGCATTTTCTTTAGAATTATAAATTTTTTTATTTTCTGACCTAAAAATTTTATATTTAAAAGACTAGAATTTATTCAACTAAACATATTTGTAATAAAGTGTAACACAAAATTCATACCAACTAATTTTTTTTACTCCCAACTGAAACACAGTAAAAAATTTTGCGTCATTGCGTCAAAAAATTTTGTGTTAAAAATTTTTATGTTAAATATTCAATACAATAAATGTTAACTTAACAGAAAAAAGTGTTAAATATTTAACACAAAAATTTTTAAAACTAAGTTTTTTGACGCAAAATTTTTTGTTGTGAAATTTTATTGTAAATAATCAAAAAAAAATTTTTTTTTAAATTTAAACTCTTACTATTCAGAGCGTGTAAAGATTTTCAATTTAAAATATATGTACACTGGGATTATTTTTCAAAATTTTTTTAATTTAGCCACATTTTATGCGATCATATTATACAAAAATATAATTTATTCAGGATTAAATGCTCTACAAAAATATCCAGAGCGACGTAGCTGTGATGTACACCTGTTAGACTACACGGGTCACTAAATCTGAGTTTTGTAAAATATTCTTGTTTTTTTTTTTTTTCTGAGACATTGTTCCATAAATTACTGAATTTACAAAAAAAAATTTGAGATAAACTTGTAGAAAACTTAATTTTCTACAAAATCGGTTCTTTGAACCAAATCACTTAGATTGAAATTAGATATATAGATCTATACCAAAAACAATTAACTTAAATCAAAAGAAAATTTCCGGGTGCCTGAAGGAAGACCGAAGTTATGTAGCCCGAAGTAAAAATTTTTCTTGAAATTCTATTCTTGGTAGAAGTAATTTCTTCTTAATTCAAATTATCATAAATACTTGATACAATAAATTTCTATACTTGATCAAGATTTTTAGATACTTTAGGGAAACAGCGCCACCTACTTCAGCTGAGAAAAAAATTTTTTCACGTCGAGAAAATTTTTCTCTTGAACATTTGATGTCTATTTTATAATATTTTAGCGTGAAATTAGACATATTAAATGTGAAAAAAGGATTCAATATTATTTGATCTTCCCATTTGACATGTTAACAATAAAAATATTAATAAAAATTTACTTCTATCAAGAACTAAATTTTTTGGAGCAAGAGTCTGAATTTTCTCAAAACAAAAAGATTTTCTTGACTTAAATAAATTTTCTTGGATCAAGATACGTATTTCTTAAAGCTTGAGAATTAATTTTATTCAAATAAGTGAAATTTCTCGTGTCAAAAAAAAAAAATTTTTTTTTGCTCTAAAAAATAATTAAGAAGAAAAATATTTTCTTGGCTCAAGTGAACCTTTTTTCTGAGTAAAACAATAAAATTGTTGGAAATTATTTCTTAATTTATGTTGATTTTTTTCGTGCACATATACACAGAAAAAAAATTTACTTGAATCAAGTAAATAATTTTGAAAAATTTTATCTTCTTGATTTGAGTAAAAAAATTCTTAAACTAAGAAATTTTACTTAGTTCAAGAATTTTTCTCTTGATTCAAGTTAATTTTTTTTTCAGTGTGGACATAGCAAGCCAAATCATAAAATTTTTATAAAATTTTCCCTGATATTTTGAAATAATTTCTTTAAAAGAAACCATACTAAAAGTAGAGCGAAAGGGAAGCCAATTGTTAGCAGAACGGAAACACATGAAAAGGTTTTATAAAATTTAAACACCAGTGCCGCTATTGGTGTTGGTCTTGTTACTAATGGAAATAAAAATAGAAAATGAACAGAGAATATTAGTAGTATCAGTTTAGATATGAGGATATTTTACCCTATTTGGTTGGCAGGTCCACCTGCTGTGGCCAAGGTGGGCCAAGGTCCACTGACCTCACTTCCTTCCAGCAAGTATTTTAAAAATAGTTGCACACTGATAGCGTGATACCTCGTGTTAATGGCTCGCTATAACGGTGTGTAAGTAAAAGTACAAGTCGAAGAAGTAGTAGGGTGGTGAGTTTTTGTTTATAAATTTGAATTGGAACGTGTGTGCTGTAGACAATTGCAATCCAGCGTCACCTGCAAATCGAACCAAACGGTGTGGTCACTTCCTCTAGCGCCCCTTTTCCGGATGGGCACCCTAACAATATGTGTATGCAATGCGGAACATAGTTATAGAAGCACACTGCAGACTATGGGGGATCTGTTTCTTATCCGAGTGCCCCCAGCCGTGACCCACGCGTTCGAGTTCCGCAGCAGGTGATCCACCTTGAGGTGAACACTTTGTCGATAAGCCATAACTGACAAAATATATGTTTTCTAGGTTTTGTTGACTTTTTTGTTATGTTTCTCTGCACCAGAAGTTGTGGTTTGTTCCCGGAGTCTATAAATTGTACGACTATAAATTACGGTTACTCAATTTATGAACAGGTAGTAAACAAATGTGCTTCTGCTGGGCAATGTGGACAGATAAATTAATCGTTTTAGTACAGAAAAATTTTGTTTGACTTTCATTAGGTTTTTGCACTCAACATAGTAAAAATTTTATGTTATGGCGTTAAAAAAATTTTTGTATAATATTTAACACTTTTTTGTGATCATTTAAAAGAATTAACGCATAAAAGTGTTGAATTTATACATAAAATTATTAAATATTTAACACAAAATTTTTTGACGCACTGCAAAAATTTCTTACTGTGTATTACATTAAAAAAATGTTTATTGACTTAATGCAGATTTAATTTGCATTTATAAATAAAAACTTTTATCATAATCTTTGTTTTATTATTTATTAATTAAACCGTAATTGAAAAATTAATCTCTAAATATTTTAATTAAATGATTTTATTTATTAAAAATTTATAGAATTCCAAAATTGTTTTTAAGTTTCTCCTTCGAAAATTTAAAATTTTCTAAAGTAGGAAATTTTTAATTTTGGTCTAATTTTGAGAAAATCATATTTTTATAATTTCATTAAATAAATTATTGCAGTTTGAAAATTTCCTATAAAATTCTTTTTGGGACCAATCTCAAATTCTTAAGATAAGTGTCAAGTTTGGATTTAAACGAAAGTAAAAATAATAAATTAATATTGAGCTGTTCAAATGTGATGAAAATTAACTTAGCTGAAATTTTATAATTTTAATCATTTTTGTAACAAATAAATTATGAAAAAAAAAATTTTTCTCAAAATTGACATGTAGGAATTTTATGAAATAAAAAATGCAATTTTTTATGAATAATTTTTGGGAACAAATTTGCTTTTAAAAAAAAATTTAAAAATTTCAGTGACAGCTAAATTTAATGTCATTTAATTTTATCTGTTGATTGTTTCGATGCGTAAATTTTTTTTATGATAATTAATATTTATTACTTTGCATTTATTATCTAATATATATTTGTTTCTTTTTTTTTAACTTTTTATTCGGTTTTAGGGAATGGGGGGGGGCTCCGCTTCGCTCAACTTCGCTTTCGTGGGCAATCGACAACTTGTCGCACTAGTTGCACAATATACTATTGTTAAATTGCACTGTATTTTCTTAATTATTGACATTTTTAAAGATATAAGCTCATTCTGATATTACACTCATCAAGAGCTTTCATTTGAGTACACACATGCATTTTGATATATTTTTCAAATATAGACATATATAATATTTATAAATATATGAAAAATTGATGTTAGTACTCAAATGAAAGGTCGCAGTGAGTGTAACATCGGGATTAGTTTATATCTTTAAAAATGTCAATATTTCACAAGATCCAAGGTCATTTCTTACATTGAATAATTACTTTTGTTAAATTACACTGTACTTACTTGACTATTGATGTTTTTAAAGATATAAGCTCATTCTGATATTACACTCATCAAGAGCTTTCATTTGAGTACCCACATGCATTTTGATATATTTTTCATATATACATATATATATATAATATATAAAAATATATGAAAAATTGATGTGGGTACTCAAATGAAAGGTCTCAATGAGTGTAACATCGGAATTAGCTTATATCTTTAAAAATGTTAATAGTTCACGAGATACAAATTCATTTTTTAATTATCTATCTAGAGATAGAGCATTTTCGAATGCAGTCTAAATACTTATCATAATAAATTGACTATCGGTGAGAATGATATGAAACCTTAAAAAGGTACTAATTCAAGTCAAGACCTCTCCAATGACACTAAATTTAACTAAAAAAACAGATTTTATCACATGACTATCCTGGAGACAAAATTTTTCTTATTCTCTTAATAATACAGATTTTTTTTTATTTTTTTTTTATCAGATTATTACGAAGTAATGTCACAGTAATCTGCTTACATTTTCGAGATTAATAATATAGTATCTCAGTGATCATAATTTCTGGTTATATATTATTAAAAAGTGAAAACTTCGTCCTTATATTTACAATTTACAATAAGTGCCGATGATTATAATGAGATGTATAAATGTCAATGGGTTTAAATATTGAATACAAGTTAATCCGAAAGTATATTCCTCGTCTTTGTTTAAAGCATGAGAACAAGTTTCAGTGTTTTATAAGGTCACAACCTCGCTGGAAATAATTCTGAATTGAAGTAACAAGTAACTGGTGGCTACTGTAATAAGAAATTATTGACCACGCCTCTTCACTTTTGCTTGCTACTTAATTCTACACATCAATAAATGAATAACAATAAATAACAAAATACAAAAAAAAAAAAACATACGTGAAAAATAAGTCGTCGTCTGAATTAATTTATCAGTTTATTAATAAATTGTTATGAATAAAAGATTATTTCAATATGATGATGATAATAATAATAATAAAAACTTTGAAATTGTGACTGTGCATGCCTCATGAGGTGTGTGCTATATGTACCAATGTTTACCGATATGTTTATATGTTTTGCGTGCGTTAAAGTTATATTACACTATATAAGCAATACGATAATAATCATGCCAAGCATTTGGACAATATAATGTATTTATCATTGTGTCGAAAAAGTAAAAGTTTTCGGTGTCGAGTTCTCTTGTTGTAAAAAACAAAGAAATAAATACCTGTACATAAATATAGGGGTTAAGAGGCCTCGGTACAAAGTTAAATTTGCCCGTTTCAAAAATATTAATTCATATGTCTACATGTATGTACGGATATTTTTGGGTGTTAAGTTTATTTATAGTTTTTACTATAAGTTAAAGGGATTTATTTTTATATCAATGAAAGTTTAGCTTTATATTTATAAATTTATAATTGATTTTATGCATCTGATCTTTACTTTTACTCGATAACTTATTATTTATTCTGTCAACTTTGAACTCTTTGGTACTTTATAAAAATTACATTAACAGCAGTTATATAATATTGTTTATCTGTGAGAAAATATTTATGGCTAAAGGGGTTAACCCGACAAAAATAGAACGAGATATTGGCTTATGCTTCTGTAATATTAATCTTGTGTATACATTTTAAATCACAATTGCTTTTATATATTTCAATGAAGTTTTCTGATATAGGATGAGGACTGATATGGTCATTAAAAAATTGCCGTGGCAATTACATTAATAGTAGAATGTTTTGAAATTTCTGATCTAATGACACTTGTTAACTTCCCGCTAAGAAAATTAAAAATTTTCAAAAATCGGGAAGTTATTGGTTTTACCCCGTTTTGCAAAAATCGAGTTTTCAACAGATCTCGACGTTTTAAGGTCCTAGGAAGCCATTTCGAGGGTTCCCGAGAGGGTGTCACTACGTCTGTATGTATGTGTGTAAGTATGTGACCCTCTTATAATTTTTGAACGGCTCGACCGATCGAAATGCGGTTGGTGACATTCGATTAGGTTCCACCAAACTTAGATTTCTTGAAAATTAGAACCGATTCAGACAGGTAGATTCCAAGAAATCTCAAAAAAACTGCAAAAAAAATTTTTTAAGTGTTTTTTTTTTAATAATTTTTAAACGACTTTACCGATCGATTCCAAATACTATTTAGCTCTCAATCTTCAAAAATGACGTCAACTACCGTCAACCGCGTCAAAATCGGTTCATTCATTCGGGAGATATCGTGAACGAAAAAAATCGAAAAAATGGAATTTTTTAAGAAAAACTCTAAAATTTCTCATCTGATCAATTTATGTTAACATACTGTTCATATTACTTAAAAAACTGTATCGATTGCTGCAAACCGCGTGAAAATCGGTTTACTAAATTAAAAGTTATAGCAGTTTAAATATGAAAAAAATCGTTTTTCATCAAACTTTTATTAGACTTTTGGGCTCGAAGAGCTCAAAAGTATCAAGCAGCTTATTTTTGAGCTTGGAGAGCTCAAAATATGACAATAAATTTTTGAACTTGAAGAGCCCAACAACATCGCAAAAGTGGCAAAGTTGCAAGCGCATAATAACTGAACTTAGCGGGAAGTTGCAGGGATGGCCTTTAGGATCAACCGTTTTCCAATTTTTTTTCATTAAGAAACGTTTATTGGATATAAAAAACCTTGAATAATAATATATTGTATTCTGGGTGGATAAAAACTTTTTTTTCAGTGCATATGGCCACATATGGTTCAATATGGCCGTTTCCAAAATTTTTTTACGGGAATAAATAATTAAACTCAATCATACTTTATCTGGTATATTTTTTTAATAAAACAACTTATTTTATTCATAAAATATTTTAATTGTTAAAAAAAAAATGCATTGGGAAAAATTACATCTTCTTTAATTTAGCAGCCGACTTTGCCCGTCTATTCAATAACTTAATTTCTTGAATTGTCTCAATTAGTCTTCAATCATGATAACTTCCACAATGATAAAATAAAAAGAAGATCGTGAGCTATCCCACCCGAAAATTGCCGAAACGAACCACATCAGTGGTTATTTACATCGAGCGATAGTTGAAACGCCCATCGAAATTGCGGAAAAGTTGCAATTACGTGGGCGTAGTATTGCTGTCCCGTAGATTCATTTACGCTTTTACCAATTCTTTTTTTTTCTCAACATCTGTAAGTATACATTCGGTTTTGTTTATCCGCTGAGAAATAAGTGAATACGCCTTTGCGGTAATTGCTGTATTACTGTTGCGACACTTGTATATAACCGCCGAACTATTCGTGCATTTGAAGATAGAATTTCAGGTTAGATCTTATGGTTACAAGTTACAATTGAGCGCATCTGCTGCTATGAGATAAAGTCATAATACTGATACTTTATTATTTTCTCTTATTTCATAATCGCTAACTTCAACTGTTTACTTGCGACAGATTTTTATTGATTATTTCAATTCATCCTCTTTCAGTCGCTCTTTTTTTTTTTTTTCTTTTCAAATAATAAACTTTTATATAAACGGCGTTTTAATGTAGGTTTTTGATTTAAAAAAGAAAAAAATTACATATTAAATTTTTTTCAAATCAGATTTTGTTGAATTTCAGCCAAAATTTAACGAAAAAAAAAAAAATATTGTTCTTTCTTATAAATAACAATTTTTTTTTTTTTTAATCAGACAGTCTAAAGATTTTATCTTATACTCCAGATCTGTTATAATAGCATTGCTAACATAGTTTGGTTAAGAAATTTTTTCAAAAACTAAATTATTTTTATTAAATAAATTTTTTTTTAATTTATTTTTTTTTAATTTTTCTGTTTTTTGATATTTTTTAATGATTTAAGTAGTAAATTTTATGAATTTTTTAAAAGCAATTTTTGAAATTCTCTACACTTTGAAACAATGCTTTTTAACGCCAAGAAATTTTCTTATAAAAAATTAAGTTTTTTACAAATAACTAGTGTTAAATTCAACTACTCCGTTAAATAATTTTAAATTAAAAAAAAAAGTAGTCACAGTGAAAATTAAGGGTTTAAATTTTCAGGAAAATTTTTTTAGTATACAAGGTAAAAGATCGAGTTATTGACACTGCCGTAGTTATTTGACACTTGCAATTTTATTCTAATTAAAAAACTAAAATGTTCAAAATGCTCAAAAAGTTAAAATTATCTTAAAAATTACAATTCAACAATTATGTTTATTAATTTGTTTCTTTTAAAATAAAATAAAATTTCAAATATCAACAACGAGGCCAGTGTCAATAATTGGGTCTTTTACCTTAAAACAAAATTTTGCTAGAGGAACAAAAAAAACTTGTTTAAAACGAATTGCCCTGATGGCTGTATGTAAACATAAATGACTATATCAGAAAAATTTAAGAAATTTTAATTCCTTTCATGTACCTTAATTATTTATTGACATGGATTTATTATTAAAAAAAATACTGAAAAAAACCTTTCAATATTTAGACATCGAAAGAGAAATTTATAAGCTGTTAAGAAGTTAAGAAAAATGAAAATCAATTACAGTGTTAACATTGACAGTTTTAAAGATGACAAGATAAAATATTGGTACGGATATCTTACTGACAAAGTTGGGTCGTCGATAAACAAAATAACGATATATGTATGTATGTACCTACATATATATTTATAAAAGAAACAAGTTATTTTTTTAATGTTAGGTCCCATGTCGCTGGCAAAAACGTCACAGCACAGCGAGATGCGGGATAACCCGGACGGGATTTCTTAGTGTATGTGGTTTCGGCATCTTAAGACACCCCATATTTTGTTTGGGCCTTACTTTGCCCCCTCTCTACCTTGCCCGTCTCGTGCCCGCCGGTTGATCGTGCGAGTTACGTCGCCAGGCCGCTACGCGGCGAGATCTTTCTGCGATCCATAACGTAGAGTGGCGCCGACCTCGCGCCCACAATTTATCGGCTTTGTGTATACATATATACATTTTTAAAAATAAGACAACATCAACAAGAAAAAGAAGGAGGAGGATCAAAAGATTTCGGGACTTGCCACTCTCTTTCATTCTTTTCACTTAGGCTTGTACTGTTAAGTTCCATAATACTTTGGTACAACAATTTTCAATGACATCAGTATGTACATTTATATAGATATATGCATGTACAAAATAAAAGAAGAACTATATGCATATATATAATACAGAATAAAATCTTTAGGCGCCTGCAAGAGATCGATCGACGTCCTCGATTTCTTCGACCCGTTGAGGACCCTCTAAATAATTATTGCACAATACTAAATTTTTTTTTTTCAACTTGTTATTTTTGTAACAGGCCCAATTTTTTGATACTGCTAAAATACTATGACTCACCCGAATAACTACGGATTATCATGATAAATTAAAAAAAAAAAATTACCCGTAAAAAATTTTTTTGATAGGGCCAGCAGATGGCGTATGATTAAATAATTATTTCCTACTTAGAAAGTCAACTTAATATTTAATAGTCCAAATTAAATACCGATTCTATTTACTCTTTGAGTAGTATCTGTTTCCAACAGCAAGTGCTTTCATTTGCTGTTGATGCTTTGATTTGCTCAACTGTATGAGTGATTCGATGCGCATCGAAGTATTTACGTGATGGAAATATCATTTAAAACAAATTTCTACAAATCATGCGCGAATTCTTTTTTATGAGTTTTTCACAAAAAATATCCAATTAAATTGATCAGTTACTAGTTAAAAAAATTAAATTTTATCTTAAATTCTAGATCTGTTATAGTAGCATTGCTAACAAATTTAGTTTTTAGTCTTTTTGTGATGGTATACTTGAAAACAAAAATTATGAAATAAAAAAATTTCAATTTAGTCTATTTTTCGCAAAATTACAGATGAAAAAAATGAACATGTAATTGTTATAATATTTATATCCGACTCGATAAAAATATGAAGAAATCCTGAACTTAAATATTTAAAAATTCAGTACAATTAAAAAATTTTTTCTTAAATTTTGAGAAGAAATAATTTTTTCAAAGTTTCAATTTTTGACGAAAGTAACGAACAATAAATCTAAAAAAAATGATAAATTGTAGACGGGAGTTTTGTTTTCATATAGACACACTAAAAACAATGGATCGACTGTGACCCAAAAGAACTTTAGCGATCGAGCACGTTTATATGGTTCTGGAGGAGTATGTGCACTCGCAGTAAAAAGGGGAATATCGGTAGGAGTGCAAGAAAACGTTGAATCGCGATATTCATCTCTATACTGCCACTTCACAATATTACACTAATATATTGTATTATTATTCGGGTCATGAACTCGAGATCCACGGATTAGCGATCACAGTAATGTAAGGTAGTCCTTCTTATTATTATTATTTTTAAACTTAAACTCTTCCTCATCCACCCAAGCCCAAAGACCAGAGATACTTTTTATTTTCCCGTTCTCTCATTCTTGCGTACTTATATACGCCCTCTATCTACATTGTGTTTCTCATACATTTTTTTTATGTTCGTATATATTAAATGCATATACATATATGTCTGCTTAGTTGTTTGTTTTGTTCGCGAAATCCGAGCAAGATCGAATCAACGTAGCGCCGTAGCTTTTAAATATTCTCTCTCTCTCTCTCTCTCTCTCTCTCTCTCTCTCTGTAAGTACATAAACACGCTAATTTTTTGCTCTGTTTTTGCAACATTTTTCTGCTGTAAATTGCCTCCGGGCATTTTTTGTTTCAGAAATATTGCAAGCAACAAATTGCAATCTGCAGATTGACATATAAATTTTCCTTATGTGTTCGCTGTGGATTGAAAAATAATTAAATATAAATTACTCATCATTGAAGAGGTTAAGTTGACAGTGGTTTTAGTGTACAGTGGATTGTTAGCTAAATTAGCGTCAGTTGATGTCAACTCTCACTTGAAGTTTACCAGTTCTGAAAAATATCATCTATTTGATAACTACTCTGTTGATCTACAGTGTGTGCAACAAGGAGGTTTAAGTGACACTATTCATGACTGGCTAATTACCTAGTGATTTACCATTTACTTTACCTTCTATCAGTGATAACTTGTCGGTAAAGTTCTATCAAATTCTTTCTGACCATTTAATTGTTATGACTTGAGAATTTACAAAGCACCAATAGTGAGTGTACTGAGAAGGTTAATTTTACTTTCAATCTTCTGGTTATGCCATTGGTGCCTGACACATGTATTAAATGCAAGAGACCTGTTAAATCATCTGTTATTTGTAACACTTGTCAACAGCATTTTCATCCTGGTTGTGCACGAGATTATGTAAAAAACAGGCCGCTGACTGATTGTTGCAGAAAACAATTTAACTATCTCCTGGGAAATTTAGAAACAAAAACAAGACTTGCCTCGATAAAATCTACTAGCTCTAATACCTCTTCAGTTTTCAGTTTCAAATCTGCCAGCTCTTCTCCTCTTGATCATACATTTAAAGCTCGCGGATCTACCTCACTTGTTCGTTTATCAACAGCTCGTGTATCAACCTCATTGAAATCACCTGTCACACCAAATACACCGATATCGATTGGTCCAGACTCAGTGTTTCATTCACCTATCACACCTCCAACAATGGCCCAGCTACCTTCAAATTGGTCTGAAAAGTCGCTTGACGATAAGATGACAGCTATGATGGAACAGTTTTTATCATCCAACATGTTGGTAAATAAGAAACTTGAGGAACTTAGTACGCAAATCGCTGACCTCAAAGATTCGCAAGCTGCTACTGTGTCTGACCTTTCGGAAGTTAAGGAAAATGTTAAAATAAATGCTGATTCAATTTCGAAATTAAACTTAGACATCAAAAAATTAAAAGAAGACAGTAAAACTAACATGAATATAATGCATAATAAACTAGCTGATCTGAGCAAACTAGTTACTCTTGAAAACAGTGTAGCTTCATCTACTTCATCTCTATTAGGAAGTACTACTGAGTTGGTAATCTCAGGTATTCCTGATTTAGTGGCTGATAAACTATCACCTTCTGAAATTCCGTCCGCTGTTTTAAATGCTCTAGAGTTACCACATTTGGTCAGCGATGTTTTGAGTGTTCGTAAATTTGTAAATAAAGATAGATCTAAACAACATAAGACTACCTATCATTCCTACATTATTGATTTGAAGTCTTCTCGAGTACGTGATTTCATTATAAGTTCGAAACGCAAGTCAAAAATCTTTTGACTAAAATTGTGTTTCCGGACTATGTTGATCAAAATTCCACATTTGCTATATACGTCAATGAATTTTTATTACCAGAGACACATAAATTACTTTTACAAACTAAAGAAAAGGCTAAGTTAAAAAGATCAAGTATGTCTGGGTGACAAGTGGACAAATTTTTGCTAAAAGAGAAAATGGCTCTGAAATAATTAAAATTAAATGTGTTTCTGATCTCACTAAACTAGATTAACAGTCAACTGATTCAACTAATAGCTCAACTAAAACTGCCTGAAGAGATTGTAAACTCATCTAGTCTTGAAGTGTTCAAAAATAAAATTTTTGACCATTTGTTGAATTTGGATTATTAATTTTGTTATTGTAAAGTGATAAGTTCTCTGATAATTACTGTTAGATTCTAAGTGTTAAATTCTCCAACTTTGTTCTTTTATCAGCTGTTATTAATTGAATAATTTATTGAGTATGTTAGTTGAATCAGATAAAATAAATATAAATTTTTATATTAGATTTTATTATAGTTTATGTACTTATATAATTTTTCTATTATTATTGTATTTGTAAATCATATTGTATTTAAAATTGCCATTTGGCTTGTGCCTTGGCATTAATAAACTATCAATCAATCAATCAATCAATCAAGCTGTGTGTGTGTGTGTGTGTGTGTGTGTGTGTGTGTGTGTGTGTGTGTGTGTGTGTGTGTGTGTGTGTGTGTGTGTGTGTGTGTGTGTGTGTGTGTGTGACTGTGTGAGACTATGTAACTCGTTTATAACTTTTGAACGACTTAACCGATCGGAACGAACTAACCGCTGTTCTAAAGAGTTCCCTCGAACTTATTCCAGAGCTCCGCAGTGATGGCCCTCCAAGAAGCCAGCGAGGCTTACTTCGTTGGTCTCTTTGAAGATACTAACCTTTGCGTTATCCACGCTAAACGTGTCACCATCATGCCCAAGGATATTCAATTGGCTCGTCGTATCCGTGGAGAACGTGCCTAAGTCATTTATCACCTCAAATAATTAAAAATAAACGGTGATTTCCTGAGAATTTGAACCGATTCAGACGGATAGATTTTAAGAAATCTTGAAAAATCTCAAAAAAAATAAGAAAAAAATCATTTTTGAAAGTGTTTTTTTTGAAATATCTTTTAAACGGCTCCATCGATCAACTTCTAAAACTAATTCGCCTTCGAGCTTGAAAAACCACGCCGATCATCGCTAATCCGGTCAAAATCGGTTGATTCGTTCGAGAGATATCGTGAACGAAAGAAAATCGAAAAAAGTGTTTTTTTGACATAGCTTCGTTATTTCTTCTCGGATCGCTTTTGATGATGAAGAATAATTTTTAGAGCTTAAAAAATCTCGTCGATCGCCGCCATAAATGTAGAAATCGGTTGATTAGTTCGAGAGATATTCTCGATAAAATATTCGGAAACAAGTGTTTTTTTAACATAACTCCGACATTTTTTGGAATAAATTTTAAACGGCTGCACTGATCGATTTCAAAAACTAATCAGCTATTAGCATGAAAAAATTACGTCGATCGCCGTCAAGCCGGTCAAAATTGGCCAATTAGTTCAAGAAATATCATGAACAAAAAAAAGTGTTTGTTTGGAATTACTCCAAATTTCCTCTAAAGTTTTATCAATTCAAACTTGAAGATTCATCATAAAACTAAAAAAATTGCGTCAAACCCTGCCAACCGCGTGAAAATCGGTTGATTTATTGAAAAGTTAGTGTGGTTTGAAAATTTAAATAATATTGTTCTATGATACTTCTATCAGACGTTTAAGCTTGAAGAGCTCAAAATAACACAGAAATTGTTTTTTTTTAGCTCGAAGAGCTCAAAAACATCATTAGTGCAGTTTTATGCACCTAGGCATGGAATTAGCGGGAAGTTGCACGGATGGCCTTTAGGGTTTACCGTATTCCTAATTTTTTTTTTTCTGTGTACCATCATGTGTATATAATTTCTGCTTGTTTATAGTTATTTCAATCCTATTTTATGAAAAATAATATATATGGCTGCCGAAATTTCAGAAAAAGTCACTGAACTTACAGTCGAAAAAAATTAACTGTATTGAAACGAAATTATTTTGACACCAAATTTTCACAAGGGTTTTAGCGAATTCCCTAAGGTACAAAACAAAAAAAAATTCATTCGTAAAAATGATTTTTGACAAAATTGTAGTGTTATCAAGCCCAGTGCTTCTGTGAATACCACGCTCTCATATATTCATTTAATTCGTCAGAAAAACGAGTTTTTCCTGAGAAATCTTATATCAATGATCAGAAATTTTTTTTAATGTGTTCTGCAGTTATTATTATTTATCTCAATATGCTTTTCATGAATAATTTTCTTCGTTTGAATTATGAAAATCACGATTTTTAAGCGATAGTAGAGCATACCTACGCGCTTCGCGCTGAAGGCATGTAAAATCGGATAATAATAATTGTGTCTTTTTTATGACCTATTTATTTTGATACTTCGGGTTGTTAAGTCTAAAAATACTTTGAACTGTAAGTCGAATGAAGCACTTAAATCATCAATTATATAGTGTTCTAGAACAAAGCCGCACATAAAAAAATTTGGAAAATAAACGTTTCGAAATAAAAATAAAAAAAAAAAAATTCTTTCATTCTTTGAAATGAAGATCAACGTAATTATAATTTTGCTCGTGATCAATGCCTACCTTTCTCGTGCTTCATTATCGAACATTAAATTGATTGAAGAAATACTTCTCAAAGGCTGTTGCGAATTAGGAACTATTGTAAGTTGATAGTTTGAAAATTCTCGTTGATTATTTTTTCACAAAATGATTTTTCCAGTGCGATCCAACAAGTTTTTTGACGTGCTGCAATGATTTCAGCTTATGCAGATCTACTGAATCACAGAGCTCTGGTAAAACTGTATTCAAGCGTCAATCACGGGGTAATAAAAAATTAGCACTTGTAATGCCTGTTGTATAAATCAATTAACTCAAGTATTAATTATTTCTAGCAATCGTAGGGGAATATTGTACAAACGATGTTGACTGTTTGAGGCTGGATTACGCTGTTTGCAGTAATTCTTATCAATGCTCGTGCTTGCCGGGTTATGGTCTATTAGAATGGAATGAGAGATGTGTGCTACTCCTCGGTGGAAATTGTAAACGCGATGTCGAGTGCATAGTACCACATGCAGTTTGTGTTGAAAATAAATGCCAATGCGAAGAAAAATTCATTGCGACGTCACCAAAACAATGTTCACGCAGTAAGTTATTTTTTGGATTAAATAAACACGATTCAAGAAAAAATCAAAAAAATTCACTGAGAGAAAAAACATGGTTCTCTGAAATCGCTTCGCTTGACGGTAGAAAAACGTCCTCAGTTTTGTTGAGAATGCGCCCATAATCTCAGCCTCGTGATGTCACTTCAAGCTTACCAAAATACCTACTTTTGTGGATGTGTATCGAAAATAACTATTATGTAATTATTTATCAGTAGTTACTTCAACTAATACATAGTTCGAGAAACTAAACGCATAAAACGATTTTATTGAAATAACAAATGACGGGATAACTGAAAAATATGTTGTGGTAACAAACAAGTATAATTATAGTAACAAATTTATTTGTTGCATTAAGAAAATGTTTCAAGTTGTACTAATTACTAGTTGTACTGATTTGAGTAGTTTTAATATTACTATTTTCACCCATTATTGGTTCTCTTCATATTAACAATACGTTGGGTACGTTCAACATACGTTTTTAACATCCATTACGTTCAAATGATGATTTTAACGTTCAATACGTTG
This sequence comes from Cotesia typhae, assembly GCF_013202065.1. Taxonomy (NCBI): domain Eukaryota; kingdom Metazoa; phylum Arthropoda; class Insecta; order Hymenoptera; family Braconidae; genus Cotesia; species Cotesia typhae. The sequence goes on from NW_027423725.1 coordinate 3,298,963, forward strand.
ATCCTACGTTTTCAACATTTAATACGCTCAACCTATGATTTAAACGTTCAATGCGTTGAATCTACTATTTAAATTTCGAATCGGGCGACTATGCACGGCGAAAAAAAAAATAGGGATTTTCCCGATTTTTGCATAGGACTTTTTCCAATTTTAACATAGGAATTTTTCTAATGTTAACATAGTAATTTTTCTAACGGTAACACAGGAATTTTTTCTTTATTAATATGATAGAAATATCCATGTGCCATAAGAAAAATTCATTTATGACATGAAAATAGTATATTACGTTGCTAGGAAGGGAAATGAGACATTGCAACCCAGATTTTTGTTCCCCGAGCCGAAGGCGAGGGGAATAAAAATCCGAGGTTGCGATGTCTCAATTCCCTCCCGTGTAACGTATACAATTTTTTATAACGTTAGGATTGAAAGTTCGGTTGAAATTAAAACAGATAAAATAGTAATTATTAGGTTTTAAAATTAGTTTACTCGTACAATCAATTTTCTCGATGATGTTGCGTATCCTAGCAACGCGTAACTAAACAATATAATGTTTATTTAGTTCTCATGACCCCAGAATAAACACATCAATTTAATTTATAAAATGCAATAAGTTTATATATTAATTTTTTTTTTAAATAATTAAGTGTAAAAATCACAATGAGTTCAGATGATCAATCGGAAAAAGCTCAAGTTTTTACTTTATCTCAAATAAATAATTTTTTGAACAATTTCGATGATTTAATCTACTTATATCAAAAAAGTAAGTAAAATATAGATAAAAATATTTACAACTTAAATTTAATTGTTATAATGAAGTATTGTTTTTTTATTTTTAAAGCATATATTATCCCCAAAGTATTTATATTAATTAATATTTTTAATTACAGGTCATTCTCATTTTTGGAATTTTTGGAGCATTGAGATCAAATGAATTTTGTCAAATAAATGTCCAAGGTATCGAAGATACTGGAAACCAATTAATCGTGAAAATTAAAGATTATAAAAACAATCATCTTCGGACTTTTGTCATTGGCAAAGAGTATTATGCAACTGTTAAAAAATACATGGATCTACGCCCGAAAGACATCGACACGAGAAGATTTTTCATCAACTATCAAAAGGGAAAGTGTACTTGTCAGGTAATCGGTAAGAATAAGATCAGCGAAGTACCGAAAATCGTAGCTATTTGTTTACGATTGGAGAATCCGGAGACCTACACCGGCCACTGTTTCCGACGTTCGGCCGCAACAATACTGGCGAACTCTGGGGCAAATATAACAGCTGTCAAACAACTTGGCGGATGGCGATCAAGTACAACCGCCGAAGGATATGTTGAAAATTCACTGGCAAATCGACAAAAACTGTACCAGAAATTAATTAGTTCAGATCACAGCTCACCATCTACATCTACTGCTATTCAAACACCTTTACCTCAATTCAAAGACGCAAGACCAGGGGAACCTCATGAAAAAATGTCGACCGATTTACCTGATAACGATTCTTTTGTCCCTATTGAATCCAATGAGAATTTCGAAGTCAATGAAAATTCATCTCCGTTGCCATCTACTGAACATAATGATGTCGATAGTTCAGCAACCGCGAAACCGAAAAATATACCAACAACAAAATCATCGCCTCAAATCGATGAACATAATCGCCGTTATTTGCAAGAACTTGAAAATATCAATGCTAACAAGAAGCCAAAGACTCGTCGTTCGAAACCACAAATTGCTAACAATAATTCGAATGCAGCAGAAATTGAGAATGATGATGCTAATGATATCACTGTCTATTCATCATTCGTCAAAATGGAAAAAAATACCATCAACAAAGTTATAATAAACAAAAATTATTATTGCAGCTGTCAAGACAAAAAAAATGATTAATTTCTTTGCCAATGTTTAATTTGATGTTAATTCTTAAAATTTTACACCGCTTCTGTTATGATCATTAATTACTAAGTTTATTTACATTTAATGCAAATTCAAATTATTTGCCATTGATAAATCAATTACATGTTGTATAATTTTATTATAATTAATTCGTTTTATTAAAAAATAAAATATTAATTTTTTTCAGCCAATATTCTTACTCTATTTAGTTATAAAAGGTACGTATACGTGTAAATATTATTGATTTATTAATTTAAGTATAAATCATAAACTAAAAAATATATATAATTGCATGGGGATGAAAGTTGACACATGCGCTCTAAATTAATTCGTCATTTGGCCGGGAAGCAATGTGGCACTTTCATTCCTAAAATTACAATTGAAAATCGAACTTTCAATCCAGGCGTTATAAAAAAAAATTTTTTTTCAATTGAAAAAAAATGAAAATCGAAAAAACACCATTTTGAAATTATCAGGATATTTTTAGAAAATGTCAAAGTTCTATATGAAAGAAAGAAAAAAAAAATTGAACATGTTTATCATTGAGAAATTCGGAGTTTTTTTGAAAAATCTAAAAAATAACGATGAAGATAGGTTTGAATAATTTTTTTCTATTTTTTCCCAAAAAGAACATTTAATAAAAAAAATTTTGAAAAAAAAACGTCCCGATAAATCAATTTTTGAAAAAGTTATGGCAATTTAAGCCACACCGTCCATAATCTGTTGGATTTTTAATTTTTTCGAAATATAAAGCAAAATTTGAAAAAAATGTCCTTCAATTTTTTTATCACAAACCGACTGTATATCACTGTTTCACTTTTAAATTATCTGAAATTGCTCGAATGAGAAAATTGTTCCGTAAATTTGTAATTATTAAATTAAGTTACATAAATTTTAGTGATAAATAAATTTTTTCCATGTGACATGGATATTTCCATCATGTTCATAAAGAAAAAATTCCCATGTTAACTTTGAAAAAAATTCTATGTCAACATAGGAATTTGATCCTATGCAAAACTAGGAAAAATCCCTATATTCTTTTCGCCGTGTGCATTTTTTTCTCAGTGTAAACACGTATTGATATCAAAGATTAGAAAATGTAAGGCAAAATGCTTGTAAAATTTTCAGAGATTTTTCTTGAAATCAATAAAATTGTGGAGAAAAGTCCATTACCTTTTGCACTAAATGAAATTAATAATGCTATTGTATCTTAGCTTCAATCGGAGCAAGATGTGCTACAGACATCGATTGCAACGACATCCTGCATGTTGGCTGCTCGGTGGGTAAAAAGTGCGTTTGCAAAGACAACCACCGTCTTATCAATAATTCGAAGTGTATGCCAATGTTGGATGAATTTTGCTGGAGCGATGAGCGATGCGCAGTAGATAATTCTGTTTGTTTCAAAAACAGATGTCGATGCAAATCTGATTATAGGGCTGTACATATCACTCATTGCATCAAATGTAAGTAAGACCATTTATATTTACTTTAAATTAATGAATTTTTTTTCCTCTGATAGTTAGATATCACTGCTAAAAAATAGAATTTTTGTTTCAGTGAAATTAGGTAAATTATGTAATAGCGATGAGGACTGTAGTGAAGTATTACACGCAGTATGTTCACTTCATAAAAGATGTATTTGTGAAGAGAACTACTTGATGTTAGGTCCTGAAGAATGTCGCAAGCCGCCACAGTTGATAAATGGGTACTAGTTAATCGTTGAAATGCAGCATTTGTAATACATTTGTATTTTAATACATTTGTATATTCAATTAAAAAAATTATGTTGCTTATTTTCTATGTCAGTATAATTTTGAATACTGATTTTTATTAAGAATTTTTGAGTTTAAAAAAAAAGTTATAGGACCAACGATTCTTCGTATTTATTATATCAGTTACATCATTCGACTTAATAGAGTTAATTCACTACATTTTATTACCTTTTTTTCCCTTTCGAATCACTTTTTCAGTTTCTGCAAAATACTTGTAAAAACTAGCAAAATAAGCTTTAATTTCCATTCTTGAACAAGATTTTAAATTGAAATTTTCTATAGCCTCTAGCATATAATTTTTCCTACCTATTGCACGCCTTATAAGCGAAGCGAATGAGGTTGTGCTCTACACTCGCCTAACAACAAGTCAACCGGTTTCTTGAACTAAAATTGTCTTTATTTATTTTTATCGCACTTGTAGAACAATATTTAGAGATACGTGTCCTGAAAAAGCACTACCCGTGTAAAAAAAAAGGTTCCTGAAAAGTTACGAAATAGTTCCTGGTTTGGAACGTTCCTATGATAAGACAATCCGAAAAATCCCCGGAATACTTTTGCAATGTTCTCGAAACAGTTTTGGAACATCCATGGAACGCTTCAGGAACATCTCAGGAAAATCTCCGGCAGATTGATAAAATATTGCTGGAAGACTTCTAGAATTAATTGGGAATACTTCCGGAACATCTGCGATACACTCCTGGAACATTCCCGAAATACTTCTGGAAAATTACTGGAATACTTCCGGCACATCCCTGGAATACTTCCAGAAGAAATCAGGAATATTTACAAAATATATTGGAAACACATCGGGGAAGTGATTGAAATATTCCTGGAACATCTCTCGAATACTTCTGGAACATTTTCGGTAAACGTCTGGATTATATCTGGATTTCTTTCAAAATAAATCGAGAATAGTTCCGGAACATCTCCGGCATCCTTATCGAACATTTCTGGAATTCTTCTGGAACAAATCCGGAATACTTAAACATTATACTAGGTATACATCGGGGACACGCTTAGAATATTCCAGGAACATCTCTCTCTGTAACTATTCCCGATTTGTTCCAGAAGTATTCCAAGAATTTTCTAGAAATATTTCGGACATGGTCCAAAAGTGTACCGGAGATGTTCCGGCAGTATTCCCAATTTATTCTGGAAGTATTCCAGCGATATTCTTTAAATCTGCCGGAAATATTCCCGAGGTGTTCCAGAAGTATTCCATGGGATGTTCCAGAACTGTTTCGAGAGTTTTGCAAAAGTGTTCCGGGGATGTTCCGGATTGTCTTATCGTAGGAACGTTCCGGACCAGGAACTATTCCGAAACTTTTCAGGAAACTTTTTTTTTACACGGGTAGTTTCAATACTTATGAAATTTTTAAAAAACATTTTGCTTTTTAAATAAATAAAAAAAAATTTGAAAACGGTTGACCCTAAAGGCTACCCCTGCAACTTCCAGCTTATTCTATACTTAAGCTCTCAAAACTTCACTTCTTACGTTTTTGAGCTCTCTCGAGCTCTAAAACATTGTAACAGGGTAAATTACCCTAAATCGATAAGTCGCCAGAGGTTGATAATTAGTCGACTCAGCACTGGCGCGCCCCGATCTTCGGGGCCTTCCGTGTAGTAATTAAGAGGAGGGTAAAATGGGTAAGTACTCGGGAGCCGGCGTGTGAGAAAATCAGAAGAGGTTTGATAGTCAACCGCACCGGTCACTACTCATCAGAAAACAGGTAATTAAACATTCGCACGTAAATTTTGGAACGCTGCGATGAAAATTTATCAAGATTGTCTTTTCAATCTTGGAGGCAATATTTCTAACTGTTTTACTGTTATAGGAAACTGAAATTTGAAGTGAAGACGGATCCCCGGAGTGAAAGAAAACAAAACAACGAATACCCGGAGAATTCACCAGGTCAGAGAGACATCGTGAACAGGAATTTAAGTCTAATACTCAGGTACCTTATTTCATTCCGTGGGTGGAAGATAGACCGCGGTTTGTACTCGGTTTATCATTCCTCTTCTCTTTTTACATATATAAAATTTTATTAATAAATTAATAGAGGAACATTTGCTAGTTTTGGATTTAGTGATTTTTATGGGGGTTTATACCCGAGGATCATAACTAAAAATTATCAATCAATTAATTAACATCTGAAAATTCGTTAAATTTATTTTTATAATAATTAACTTAGTAAAATTGATTGATTTTTGTCATTGAAAAAAATCGACAAATTTTTATTCGTGGAATTATGGTCAAGCGTCAGTTTTTGTGTCGCAGTAAATTCCAATACCCAAGGTCAAGCAAAACTTAGCTGGCGAATGTTCTAGCAAATAAAAATTGAATATTTCGACCTGTGCCGAATTTTTTATAATTGATAAAACGAGTAGAAAATTATTAAGAATTAATTATTGAAAATAATATATAGTGGAAAATGATCGAAATTAATTTATATTGTAAAATTATTTTATGTCGTGAGGAAATTTAGTAGTTTTGGGGATTAAGTCCGTGATGTTACGTCGAAAATGCAACTAAAATTTAATTATTTTTATCCTAGCCGTTAGGCTAATAGATAAGGATCTGAAGCTTTATGGGAAGGGGTTGAAGTTATAATATAAGAAAATGAATTCAATTTAATAAATATATTATAAAATTATCATACAAAGATTTGAATTATTAAAACAAACATAAAAATCTCAATTAAGAACTTACTTAAATGTCATTGTTACCGTTTCTTTACATAATTGAAATTTACTTTACTAACAATTGTTTTTTTTTTAATCAACCTGTTAAAGAATCAACAACGTCGGAGGAAGTCGAGACTCCGTGGGAGTTGGGTGCAGATGGTTTGCGCATTTTCGGGGAAGAACCTGAACAAAAGGAGCCTGAATTGAGTTTACATTCCAGCGTCGCAAAACGTTGGAAAAAATATTTGTCGGATGGACTAAGAAAAGAGATAAAAGAATCCTTGTTTAAAAAATACCCTAGGAAGGGTAAATTATCATTCGAACCACCGATCTTAAATGATGAAGTGTCGGTAAATTTGAAAGAGTCGGCTCTTAAGAGGGACACGTATTTTGGCGCAACACAAAAGCTGGCGGGATCTGCTTTATCTGCTTTGGCTCCAGTAATCCAGTCGCTAGCTCCTCTGCGGGAACCGGAACATGTAAAAAATTTGGAGCAAGTCTGGGACGCTGCAAAGATGTTAATTGAGATCCACAGATCTCAAACAGTTGCGCGTAAAGCGTGTATCCTGCCTACTTTATCTAAGCAATGGGCTACGGCACTGGAAAAAAGAGAAACAGATAACTATTTGTTTGGGGAAAAGTTGGTAGATAAAGTTAAAGAAATCAAGGCTATTGGTAAAGTAGGCGAGGAGATGAAATCAGTTCCTACTAAAAAACCGTTTGTTGCTCCAAATTATTTAAATGCGAGGGGCTCGTCGAGTCAAAAGAAGTCAGTGGTTCCGACGAGCGGGAAGACAGCACCAGCGAGAAAACCACTGACTTCCAGATTTCCACAGAAACAATCGAGCTATCCAAAGTCAAACCAATATCGCCAACAGAATCAGCGCTCACAGAAACATTAGCCTTGCAGTGTAATGTAAGTACTTATGCGGGTCGTCTGAAATATTTTGTTAAGGCTTGGGAATTAATAACTGAGGACAAGTTTGTCATCCAAACAGTCGAAGGTTATAAATTACCGTTTGAGTCAACCCCTGAATAGAGTTACGCTCCACCATCCAGAGTATGATCGGAACAAGATTCAGTATTTATCCAGTCAGAAATTAATAGAATGCTTTCAATAGGCGCAATCACGAAGTGTCAGGAAGTGCCAGATCAGTTCCTTTCGCCGTTTTTTCTTGTTCCCAAGCCAGATGGCCAGCAAAGATTCATTTTAAATTTAAAGGCGTTGAATACTTTTATCAATATCGAACATTTTAAGCTCGAAGATCTCAGGTCAGCATGTAGTCTCTTAGAAAAGGATATTTTGATGGGCACGATCGACCTGAAAGATGCTTATTTTTTGATCTCAGTGTGGAAACCACATCGAAAATTTTTGAGGTTTAATTTTAATGACAAGATCTATGAATTCGTTTGTTTGCCTTTTGGTTTATGTTCGTGTCCATTAACTTTTACAAAATTGTTGAAGCCAGTAATTAATTATTTACGTTTAAAAGGTTGGCTCTCAGTAGTGTATCTAGATGATTTTTTATGTTTAGGCCGATCGGTTGAGGAGTGTAGCAAAAATATGACTCAGACCATCGAGTTCCTGGAAAGTTTAGGATTTATCATTAACCATGATAAGTCTAAATTGGTGCCTGAGAAAAAGTGTAAGTATTTAGGATTCATCTTAGATTCAAATACAATGAGAATTGAGCTTCCACAGGAGAAAAAGTTCGCGATACAAAAACAGATTGAGAATCTTAAGGGGAAAAAGATGTTGAAAATTCGTGATTTTGCCAAGGTTGTTGGGTCGGTGGTGGCTTGCTGTCCTGCAGTTGAGTACAGCCTATTACACCGTCGATTGTTTGAAAGAGCAAAAATTCAGGCCTTAAATAATAATCAGGGTTGTTTTCGATGCTTTCATGTCAGTACCAAAGTATACTCTAAAGGATTGGGATTGGTGGTTGAAGGTTTTGCCAAAGGCAAGTAGGAAAGTGAGGAATACTAGTTACGAGAAGATAATTTATTCTGATTTTTCATTGTCTGGATGGGGTGCTTTCTGCGATGGTGAGTCTGCCAACGGTCTGTGGAGTCAAGATGAGAGAAATCTTCATATCAATCATTTAGAACTTAAGGCGGCTTTATTGGCACTAAAGTGCTTCGCGTCTGATCTAAGGGATACCGATGTTTTACTTATGGTAGATAATACTACGACATTGGCCTATATTAATAAGATGGGAGGTGTCCGTTATTCTGCTCTTCATGAGTTAGCTTGCGAGCTGTGGAATTGGTGTGAGGTTCGTCGGTTATGGGTTTACGCTTCGTACATTCCCTCAGAGGAAAATGTTGAGGCAGACTATTCCTCACGCATTGATAATTCAGATACTGAGTGGGAACTTGCAAACTATGCATTTGAAATGATTACAAAGAAATTTGGAAATTTAGAAATAGATTTATTTGCTTCACGAATAAATACTAAATGTACAATTTATTGCTCCTGGAAAAGAGACCCCGAGGCTTTCGCATTTGATGCATTTACGATCTGCTGGTCTAATTGGATGTTTTATGCCTTTCCACCTTTTTCGGTAATCACTAAAGTAATTAAAAAAATTAGGGATGACAAGGCAGAAGGTATCTTAGTTGTACCTTACTGACCAACTCAAGTTTGGTTCCTAGCCTTCACAAAATTATCAGTAGGAAATTGGATCTGTTTTGAATTAGATGCTAATATTTTAATTTCTCCCTATAGAACACGTCAACATCCACTAGCGACGAAGCTTACCCTGGTTGCCGCCAGGTTATCAGCCAGGCACTATTAATAAAAGGAACACCTAAAGAAGCAATTAACATTTCAATTGCTTCTTTGGCAGAATCAACCCTAAAAAATTATAATGGGACTCTGAAGCTCTGGTGGCGATGGAATCAAGAAAATGATGAAGATCCATATGCTGTATCAGTGGAAAAAGTTTTGAAGTTTTTATCAGAAAGGTTCAGTAGTGGTATTGGATATAGTACACTGAATTCTGCAAGAGCGGCATTGTCATTAATCTCCAGTGAGGATATTACAAATAATCAGCTGATAAGTCGATTTATTAAAGGATCTTCGAAGATAAGGCCTAGCTTTCCGAAGTACGAGTCTACGTGGGACGTGGATCCAGCTTTAAATAAATTAACAACGTGGTTTCCGCTCGAAGAGTTAACTTTGAAAAAATTAACAAATAAACTTGTAGTATTATTAGCATTAGGTACCGCTTATCGTTCTCAGACGCTAGCAAATATTCAAATTTCTAATATTATTAATTTAGAGTCTAAAATTGAAATACGTATTCCAAATCAAATTAAAACTTCTCGACCTGGGGCTCCACAACCTGTACTGAAGTTTCCTTTCTTCCAAGATAGGCCTGAATTGTGTATCGCACAAACTTTAAATAGATATTTAATGATGACAAGTGGTCTCCGAGGAAATATTGACTCACTGTTTATTTCTTTTAACAAACCCCACAAGGCAGTTAAAAGTGAGACAATCAGCCGGTGGATAAAAACGACTTTGGAAGAATTAGGTGTAGATAAAAGATTTACTGCACATTCTACGCGTCATGCTTCAACCTCCAAAGCTTATGAGAAAGGTGTTAGCATCGAAGAAATTAAAAAAGTGGCCGGTTGGTCTTTAAATTCAAAAGTTTTTGCTGATTTTTATCAACAGCAAATAAAAATTGACAATAATAAATTTGCAATGTCAGTTTTAACACCTAGTACGTCTGGTTAAATGTATTTTTATAATTAACTATTATTATTTAATGACTTGCATTACTAAATTACGTATTATAATTAATTCATCGTTATTACTCTAATTATTGTAAAACTATTAATGTTATGTTTCATTGGAGCAATTATTAGCCCATTTTTTCATTTTACTCTGTATTAATTCAATAAATAACATTGAAATGAAGAAAATGTTTGCTCTAAACAGCTACCTTCGTAATCTCGAAGTGCGAGACACGAAGGATAATTGTAAGATCTTACGAGCCGGCCGAAGGCCGGCGAAGTTTGATCTAAATTATCCGAGTGTCTCGCACGAGAGATTCCCACCCATATACGCCCACCCTTCTGTTCAAGTAAAATAATAAAAATGGGAAATCTTTATACGAATAAGTAAATAGTTACAAGAGAGCGTCACGGTAACCAGGCGATGATAGTGTTATTTTTTTTTTTAAAGCTCTGAACTTGTGGTCAAAGACACAGAAGTAGTGATACTACCTTCGCAATCTCTCGTGCGAGATACTCGGATAATTTAGACCATTTAGACCATAAGTTAAGACCATGACTATAAGTCACTGAGGAATTTTAATCCATCTAATATTTTAATAGAATTAAAATTAACAATTGGAATTTGAGAATTGTAATAGTTAGTTAGAAATTGATTGTTAATTGAAAATTATCGTTTTATTAAATTACTAATGATTGAATAATTTAATTGGAATATTTAATTAAAATTAATTACAGTCAATTTTGTTAAAATAAAATTTATAAAATAAAAATCACATAAAGTCAAGTCAGTAGTGTTAGTGTGAGACAAGTGTGGGTCATGTGTAAGCTGCAGGAGTATCTAGGTCTACGTTTCGTCATTGGGCTGTTACTCCTGTGAGCCGAGTCAACGATCCCGGTATATGATTCGTCTCTGTGCGGGTGATTATTGGTTTAGTAATCGGGTAGACGCCGAAAGGGGCACGTGTTAGAAATCGACGGGTAGACGCCGGGAGGGGCTCGTCGAGAATAAGATATTGTTAAGTGTGGTTAGTGTGTGAGTGAATGAATTTTGTTAACTAATTTTAAGTCAAACACTGTTAAGTTTTTTTTTATTGTTAATAAATGTTGATCAACCTTGTTAATTAATTATTTATTATTCAACAGCACCTTCCTCCACTCTCTCTACCCTAACATAAGATTTCTCAGCTCTAGACCGGTTCCAGGAACCGTGATTAAAAATCCTGGTGGCGCCCTGATAATTATATTGTTGTTAGTTTTGTTTATTTATTTATAAAATTGATTAGGGGCCAACCTGAGCAGGTAAAACTGTTACATTGGCGCCCAACTTCTTAAAAACCCCATAGAGAGAGAATGGAAGTTGTTGAGTAATAAATTTTTAATTAATTAATTAAAAACATATTATTCAATCATTAGAAGTTTTTTTTTATTATTCGAAATTTTTTTTTTTTAACTTAGAAAATTGCGTTTAGTGAGCGTCGATAAATTTTCTTTCTTTTAATTTTCCTTGAAATTGAAATTTTAGCATTAATTTATTTTTTATTTAAAATTTTTGAAAAGAAAAAAAAAGAGAAAAAAGAAAAAAAAGCAGATAAAAAGAAAAAAAATCATTATCATTCAGCTAAACCCAGTAGCTTGTGGTAGTTTCTTCTACAAGTCACAGCTACTTTGGGTACCAAAGATAATCATCATAACATTCAAACCCGGTAGTCGAAATAAGTCGAAATATTTTTTCTTTCAATAAGGATTAAAATACTTATCGATTTTGACTACCTCGGGTAACTTTACTCCTCATTTTTGAAGAATTTACTTGAGAAATTTTGATAATTACTTTTCAAAAGAATTTTAATCCTACTCAAATTAAATTTAACAAAAATTCCTTTTTTTTTCATAGAGAAAATATAATTAAATTTTATTTGGCAAAATTTATAAAATCTTTTTTCTTTTGAACAAATTCTTTTAGTTTTTGAAATTTATCTCAATATAATTTTTCTTTATCAAATATTTTATTTTATTTTCTCTAAATTAAAATATCTTCAAATTTGACAATTGAATTACAATATCGTAAATTACTTTTCAAAAGAATTTTTAGACATATAATCCTTAAAAGAATTTTAATCCTACTCAAATTAAATTTTGCAAAAATTCTTTTCTTTCATAGAGAAAATATAATTAAATTTTATTTGGCAAAATTTATAAAATCTTTTTCTTTTGAACAAATTCTTTTAGTTTTTGAAATTTGGATTGACTAGAAAACCAATACTTTTCAATACTTTTTTCTTTGTTTCAATACTTTTTTTTAATCAGGGAATTAAAATACACGAAAGTTTTGAAGTTAGTCATAGTTAGAAACTCGTTAAAAATCGGTCACGAATCATTATTGTTTTTCGATGAATTACAATTTATCGAAGCTTACGCTGATAACGCAGTTAATTGGACGAGATTAACTTTGATTTTAATGTCTAAATCATGTGGTTGAAATTTTTAAAAGTGGCCTTAACATCCAGATAATACAAACAATTAATGTGCAATAAAATAAAATAATTTTGTTTTTTCCCAAGTAACAATATTGTTACGGCAACAGTTGTGACGTCTAAAAATAATTTTAACTTTATATCTACTAAAAAATTTCAAGTCCATTCGATGCAGTGTTATGAAACGCAATCACCTACGATACAATTCGTATAAAACAAAAACTTTACCATCGATCAAAACAACAATTGTATAACACGAGAAAAAACAAATTTGACTTATTAAACGATGATCATAATAATATCTCTCTTAGTGATAAAAGTCTACATTTTAAATATTTCATCAACTATTATGACGCGAGATCAACTTCTCGAAAGCTGTCCTGATTTTGGAGAAATTGTAAGTTACTACTGATTTTAAAAATCTCAGTAAAGAGTTTTGATCATTTATTGATTTATATTATTTGAATCTATTTTTTCAGTGTGATGCGAACAAATCTATTCATTGTTGTAGTCATCGTGGCATTTGTAGATCTCATAGAGTGATTAATTCCTTAAAAAGTGTATTTCTGTGTATGTACCCCGGTAAGTAATTGGTTATGAGTAATTTATACAGCACCACGTATAAATAAAAACAAATAATTTAATTGTTTTAAATAATTATGAAATTTCATCAAAGGATGCCAAAATAAAAATTATCGCTCGATACAATTTATGACAATTTTTAATTATTAATTAAAGTACCCGCGGGTAATAAGGTCTGTGGGGTAATAAGGTCTAAGTGATAGAAATGCTATTGAAAATAACCGCTTCTGCTGAAGACTTCTCTAGTAGAAGCGTCTAGCATAGAAATGTCGCTACAAGTCTATAGAGTCCCGATACAATGTTCCTTGTCTTCTATATTTCATCATCCGTCATATGCTAAATTAGCGCAGAAGAATTCCTAAAAACGATTTGAATGAATGGTAAACATTTTTTATAATTTTATATTTAATAATTTAAAATCATTGTTCTAATTTTTATCAACATCTTAAAAAGTATTGTTGCTCAATTTAAGTGATGATTGATCTCTAATACCAATTTTATCAAATATAGTATAACTATTTCGAGTATGTATAACCCGCAGGCCTTATTACCCAACCGTAATAAAATAAGGCCTATTTGCAAGGTTTTTGAAAAAATTTAATTTTGTGTTTGTTCATGGTGAAAATAACCATCACCCCATTTTATTGTATGGCTAATGTATTAATCTAAAAATTAATGATACATTGCAATAATTAAATGCAATACTTTCGATTTTTTTCAAAATCTCCCTTAGCTAGGCCTTACTACCCGCCAGTACCTTAGTCAAAATGGGACATATTTTAAAGCAAATGAAGTCTTGTTATTCAAACAATAATAATTTCGTTAAAGATGTAGGAAAAAACGACAATTTAAGGTATGTCCATCTTTAACCGTAAATAATTTTTAAAAGATTAAATTTATTGAAAAAATTGTATGAGACATTTTTTGTAGAATGTTCAATTTTCTAACCGAATTTGTAACGAACTTGCTATTTAATTGTTTGTCTGATAAGATAGAAAATTATCTGAAGTTTAAAAACAGTTTTTCTTGTGATATTTAAATGGAAAATCGAAAATTTTGAACCTCTACATTTCTATATTGATTCCTTATTTGGCAGGGTTTTGATGAAATTCCATGATCATTTGGAACCATGAAATTTCTCAGTTTTTTTTTATTCATAAAAAAAAAAAACCATAAATAATATAATTCAAAGTTTAATTATTTCTAGTAACCGGAAAAGATTTTTGTCAATACAATACTGACTGTACGGGGTTAGGACAATCTATTTGTAATTCTGAATTCAATCAATGTGAGTGTCTGCATAATCATCGTTTACTGGAAAAAAGGGGAAAATGTATGCCACTCATTGGTGGATATTGTACCGACCAAACCGATTGTAAAATATTAAACACAATTTGTGCTGAGAACACTTGTAAATGTCGAAAAAAATTTATTGTGAGATCACAAAATCAATGCGTACTCTGTAAGTACCCGTAAAAAATTTTCGTACGTCTTGATATGAAACAAGTACATCAAGTTTAGTTAAAATCGCGATTGCGCCTTAGCTTCAATTGGAAGAAAATGTGCTAAAGACCTGGACTGCGACGACCTCTTACATATTGGCTGCTCGGTCGGTAAGAAGTGTGTGTGCAAAGACAATCACATTCTAATAAACAATTTGACATGCATGCCATTGTTGGATGAATTTTGCTGGAGCGATGAGCGATGCGCAGTAGATAATTCTGTTTGTTTCAAAAACAAATGTCGATGCAAATCTGATTATACGGCTATAGATATCACTCATTGCATCAAATGTAAGTAAGACCATTTATATTTACTTTAAATTCATGAATTTTTTTTCCTCTGACAGTTAGATATCACTGCTAAAAAATAGAATTTTTGTTTCAGTGAAATTAGGTAAATTATGTAATAGCGATGAGGACTGTAGTGAAGTATTACACGCAGTATGTTCACTTCATAAAAGATGTATTTGTGAAGAGAACTACTTGATGTTAGGTACTGAAGAATGTCGCAAGCCATCGTAGTTGATAAAAGGGTACTATAGTTAATCGTTGAAATGCAGCATTTGTAATATTTTTAATTAAAAAAATGAAGTTGCATATTTTCTATGTCAGTATAATTATATAATTGTTAATCTACTTTCTTAGAAAAAATCAGTGGAACTTCTCTGATTTCAACCAATGAATGCATTTTCACTGGTGAATCAGTGAAGTTCACTGGTTGAATCAGTGAACAATATATCTGCGTGCATGCGCGCTGTTATGTCCATTGGTTAAATCAGTGCAAATCCACTGATTCATCAGTGAAATTGTCATTCACTGGTTGAGTCAGTGGAATTCCACTGATTTCTTTTAAGACAGTATGTTGACATTGTATAAAACTATATTGTACTGAGTTATGTCGTTAAACAGAGACCAAAGATTATAACACATATTATTATGTACAAGCCAAACATGTATGTACACTGATAAAAAAATTAGGAAAACGGTTGACCCTGAAGGCCATCCCTGCAACTTTCCACTACTTTCGTAATTAAGCGCTCAAAATTGCGCTTATTATGTTTTTGAACTCGAAGAGCTCAAAAATTTAATTTTCATGTAGTTTTGAACTCTCCGAGCTCAAAAGTCTGATGGAAGTTTAATAAAACACTATTTTTTGAATTTTCAAACCGCAATAACTTTTGAACGAATGAACCGATCTACACGCAATTGGCGGCATTCAACGCAGTTTTTCAAATTCTATAATATATTCTCCAACATAAATTGATAAACCCAGAAGTTTCAGTGTAATTCGAAAAAAACGCTTTCATTCGATTTCTTTCGTCAACAATAATTCACGAACGAATCAACCGATTTTGACTGGCTTGGTGGCGATCAACGTGGTTTTTTGATGTTCATAGTCGATTTGGTTTTAGAATTGATCGATCGAGCCGTTTAAAAGATTCTAAAAAAACTTGATTTGAAAAAATTCTTTTTCGTAGTTTTTTTGAGATTCCTCAAAATCTACCGGTCGAAATCGCTCCAAATTGTATTTAAAATCTAAGTTTTGTCAAGTTCTTTCAGATGACACCAATGTCGTCATTCAAGAAAAATATTCTTGCTTTACAAAAATTATTTTCAAGAGAACTAGTTTTCTTATTGTAAGAAATTCTTATCTTGATTTCATGTTCATTTTTTATTTCAAGATTTTTCATAATAAATTTTTATTTTAATTTTTAATGAAAAATTGCGCAAGTAATCATTGACGTAAAACCGATTTTAATTTAACAAAATCGTAAATTTATACAGTAAATAATAAAAAATTCAATTTATTTCAATTTTCGGAGTGCTATAACACCATAAAAAACGCGAATGCACATATACAGGAAAAATAAAGCAATACCTGTAAAATCAACCTGATCATTTATTTTTTATGATTCGAAAGAGATACAATCGAAAATAAATATAAACTCTTCGGCGTTTCGTATGTACAATATACATATGGGACAGTGTAAGTGCAGCATCTGTGTGTGCGATTCGATGGGATCATCATCAGCGCGCCCACGCACTTGCAAAGCGTTTGAGAGGATTACAGGTGCGGCAACCAGTATCGCTGAATATAAAACTTACTCGCGTGCTTCTCTAATTCTTTTTTTCATCTATTATATGTATTCATTTAAACTCCAGTTCTCTTACTGGTGTGTTTATTTTTAGTCTAAAATTAATTTCTATTTTTAACTTCCTGCTAAGAAAATTGAAAATTTTCAAAAATCCGAAAGTTATTGGTCTTGTCTCGTTTTCCGAAAATCGAGTTTTCATCAGATCTCGACGTTATGAGGTCCTAGAAAGCTTTCCTGATTATTCCCGCAAGGGTGTCACTGTGTGTGTCTGTGTGTGTTTGCGTGTGTGTGTGTGTGTGTGTAAGTATGTAAACCTCTTATAACTTTTGAATAAAACTAATCAGCTCTCAACCTAGAAAAACCACGTCGATCGCCGCCAATCCGGTCAAAATCGGTTGATTCTTTCGAGAGACATCGTGAACGAAAGAAAACCGAAAAAAGTGTTTTTTCGGAGTTACTCCGAAATTTATAGTTTGACCAATTAAAACTTAGAAATTCCTTATAAGGCTTCAACCGCGTAAAAATCTGTTTATTCATTCAAAAGTTATTGCGGTTTGAAAATTCCAAAAATAGTGTTCTATGAAACTTCTATCAGATTTTTAAGCTCAAAGAGCGCAAAAGCACAGAAAAGGTATCTTTTTGAGCTCGAAGAGCTTAAAAAAAACGGCCATGTATTAACAGAATTCGCGTGAAGTTGCAGAAATGGCCTTAAGGGTCAACCGTTTTCCTAATTTTTTGTTAAAAAACGACCAAGAAATTTTTTATTTCGCTTTAATTTTGAGGTAAATATTTAAAATAAAAATCATACATAGTTTCAAATTAAATGGAAGGTCCAGCAAAAAAAAATTTTTATTCTGAAAGAAAGATTTTTTTTGACTAAATAAAATAAAAAAAAAAAATTTAATTATGAAGAAAAAAAAATTTTTTTTTAACAAAATTGTTAAAATTAAAAATACATGTGTAAAAACGACGCAAACTTATTATATATATTATACATTATTAAAACGTAGAGCTTGGAAAGGAGAAGAGGTGTGATTAAGTAACTACCAGTCGTAAAAACGCGGTGGGATAATCCATGTAAAAGCATAAATTGCCGATTATTGAAGATAGCGTGCATTATTCGAATAGTTTTGGTGATGGCCCTGTATAAAATATTGTTAGACCACCGGAATCGTGTCTCACATTGTACGTGTATATATTTTATTTATTTTCAAATCTAACTCCTTTACAACCTCTACACACAGATTGGATTAGTTTTTTTAGACGGATAGTGATAATAACAACAAAAACAATAATGATCATGATAATAATGATATGTGTGAGTTATTCAATAAATATCAATCAATTAATTTCGAATAAAATTCAATGTAAAAAAAATAAAACATATATCTATTAAAGAGAATTTTTATTTAAATATATTATCATTTTTATAAGCTTGGAAATTTTATTATCTATTTTGAATTATGAGGATTTAATATTCGAGATTTGATGTATGATAATTATGTATTATGTAAACGTCTAAATATTAATAGAAAGAAGAATATTTTTATTCGTTTGATATTTATTTAATTGCTACTGTAATTTTACGGGATAAAATATTCTGGGTTTAACTATATTTCTTGTGATTAAGAGGAAAAAAATAATTTAAGATTCTGTAAAATGAAGTTGAGAAAAATTATTTTTGAAATCGTTAAGTGATTAATTGTTTAACTTCCCGCTAAGAAAATTGGAAATTTTCAAAAATTGGGAAGTTGTTGGTTTTACGAATGTATGTAAACCTCTCAAAACTTGTGAACGGCTGAACCGATTTAATAGCGGTTGCCGCCATTCGAAAGAAATTGACTGAACTCATATTTTAAATACAATTTGGATCGATTCGAACCGGTAGATTTTAAGAAATCTCGAAAAAATTACAAAAAAATCTGGAAAATGGTTGACCCTAAAGGCCATCACTGTAACTTCCCGTTGATTCCATATTTAAGCGCTTAATATTGAACTTATGACGTTTTTAAGCTGTTCGAGCTCGAAAATATAACTTATATGTTACTTCCAGCCCTCCGAGCTCACGGAGTTAACTGTTCTAAGCTTTTGAGCTCTTCGAGCTCAAAAGTCTAATAAAAGTTTAATAAATTTTTTGAATTTTTTCAGTATTTTTTGAATTTTCAACCTGCAATAACTTCTGAACGAATGAACTGATTTCCACGCAGTTAACAGCATTTCACTCAGTTTTTTAAATTCTACAATATACTTTTGAATACAAACTGATCAAACCGAATATCTAAGAAAAATTTGAAAAATGCACTTTCTCCTAATTTTATTGACAACGATAACTCACGAACTAATCAACCGATTTTCAAGTTCTTGGCAGAGATCGACGTGATTTTGTAGGCTCTGATAATTGTTTCATTTCATCGAAAACGATCCAAAAAGAAATCTCGAAGTTATATAAAAAAAACACTTTTTTCAAAATTTTTTAAACACCGATATCTCTCGAACAAATTTACCGATTTTCACACGGTTTGCAGTAATCAATGCAGTTTTTTAAGTACTATAAACCGTATGTTAACATAAATTGATCAGATAACAAGTTTTAGAATTTCTCTTGAAAAATTCCATTTTTTCGAATTTTTCGATTTCTTTCGTTCACGATATTTCCTGAACGAATGAACCGATTTTGAAACGGTTGGCAGTGGTCGACGTCGTTTTTAAAGGTTGAGAGCTGATTAGTTTTTGAAATCGATCGGTAAAGCCGCTTAAAAGTTATTCCGAAAAAACCACTTAAAAAATTTTTGTTTTGCAGTTTTTTGGAGATTTCTTGGAATCTACTTGTCCAAATCGGTTCAAAATCTCAGAAAATGTAAGTTTGGTAGAACTGAATCGAATGTCGAAAAGTTTGGTAGAACTGAATCGAAAAGTTATTAGAGGGTCACATACTTTCACACACACACACACACACACACACACACACACACACACACACACACACACACACACACACACACACACATGGTGACACCCTCTCAGGAACCCTCGAAATGGCTGCCTAGGACCTTAAAACGTCGAGATTTGTTGAAAACTCGATTTTTGCAAAATGGGGTAAAATATTCAGTTCTTAACATCAAAAAACCACGTCGATCGCCACCGACCTAGTCGAAATCGGTTTATCCATTCGTGAGTTATCATTGACGAAAAATCACCGAGAAAAGTTTTTTTTCGGAATTACTCTGACATTCCTCAATTAAATTGAACTTAGATTCCTCATGAAGTTTAAAATAAATGCATTAAATGCTGCTAACAGCATAAGAATCGTTTCATTCGTTTAAAAGTTATTGCGGTTTGAAAATTTGAAAAATAGTGTTTTATCAAAGCTTTTTTTAAGCGCCGGAATCAGAATAATTCCTAAATTAAGTCTTATTACTAACGAGTATATTTCCTGATTCAGAAAGATAATTTGAAACGATTTCCTTCATTGTAATTGAATATCTATATAGTATTCAAATCCGATGCTTTTTAATCATTTTAAATTAGATTTCTTCATCAGGGTTAGTAATAAAATAAATTGGTTGACTCACTAAAATTGAGAGAAGAAAAACACCGTAGACTTGAAGATTGTAGGTACTTTTTACCTCTTGATCGAATATCCGTCGATGGCACTATTATTTTCGATGAACTATATTTCTGTTTGAATTTTGGAAGTATAAACTATCAAGTTAGAAAAAAAATCGTAAAATTACAGAAAAATTTTCTAACTAATTGGAATAGATCTAAATAATATTTTTAATCAATTTTCGTAGTACCACAAAGAAATATACATATTAATTTAAATTAAAATATTACAATATTAACACCCTTAATACATAAAAACTTGTAAACTCTAAATCAACAATTTCTATTACCACGACACAAAACATCAGTTATATTTCCACTTCAAAAGTTATTAAACGATTCAGTACTAAAGATAAGAAAATGGATAATTGCTCTCAAAAGACAAAACTGCTCACAAATTGAATACAGTAATTAGAAGTAAAATTTAACAAACCTCATCAATTAATTTCTTAATGGATGTTTGCTTAATCAGGAACATTCGCGGCTATTTGACGGTACAATCCGATCCAAGGAAAACATGTTCGTCCTCTCCATTTCTCCATGAACCGTCGTCGCTCCTCTTCCCGTCTTTTATATTTTGAGTGAATGTTGTACACAATGAGTTCAATGCCAAAGATAATCAAACTCCATAGTAAAATTGCCGCAAAAATAATGAAATGAAATACCAAGTTTTCAAAGTCGATACGTTCATAGTTTTCAGCTTCTTTTGATTTTCTTCATCTTCTTAATCTTTTTCAATAGCTTTACTCTTCCATCATAATGGTTGATCAATCCTATTTCCACTGGTATTGCACGAGCTTAGTCAATTTTGTCCTTCAAAGCCCAGTTCTTTTTTGTCCAAAACACGTAGTATTTTTTGAATACACTTTCCTTCGATACGTAAAGATGTTTAAGCTTTAAAGCGTAATAAAATTAAAATTCAGTATTTTCAATGCAAGCGATAGTTGAATTTTGTTGCGCTTTAATCGCACATTCTCTCAATTCACCTTTATTTGGTGGATGCAAGAATTCTTGATCCTCTTCGCTCACCCACAATTTTTCATTCATCATATCGTTAATCAACATTCCGTCGAAAAACACATGGTACTTGTTGTCAAATAAGTCTTTTCAAGTTTCGACATTACGTCGCGCTGGTTGTGATAGAACTGCTGAGATCTAACCTTGGAATTCAGGCATCACTACAAAAATGAATAAAAATCCAAAAAAATAAGTGATTTTGATTGAGAGACGATTCATTGGAGACATTATTCCCATTCCCAGTGACATGCTCACAATGTCCATCAGTCCTTGGCTCATGTGAAATTTATTGTTTATTATAATGATCAATAGAATTAGAAACAACACAAAGATTGTGATACAGATAAAATTAAGATTTACGGTAATTTCTTTGATAACTGTCAAGTAATCACTTTTTTTCGTTATTATTGAAAATGATATTTCATCGTACTGCATTATGAAATCCGTCAATTGATAATTTGTATCATCTAACTGATGCCTTCGATTATCCGCATCATATTGACGATTGTGAAGATTAAAATCGAAACCTGATTTCAACATTTTCAAATTTTGATAATTTTTGAAAATATAAAATGACGTTGTAACATTCATATAATCGGGTAGTGAGTACAATGTGGTGTCTCTGAACGCTTCGGTAAATTCCATATAATAAATCATTTCTTTTCGTTTATACTGTTGAGTTAAATTTGAGAAAACAAGATGTGCTATTAGTTTTATAATATGACCATCCAAATACCGAGTTTTATCAAAATTGATATTTGATAGTTTTCCTCTACATCTGAAAATTAAATGAAAAAATCAATGAAGTCTACATGATTGAACTATGACATTTCTAATCACTCATAGATGTTACTCAATTTATTCTGTATTTTTCAAAGTAATTAAATCATACGTATGGTTTTTTTTTTTTTTTCAATTTCCCGCTAAGAAAATTGAAAATTTTTAAGAGTTGTGAAGTTATTGGTTTTACCCCGTTTGTCGGAAATCAGGTTTCTAATGGATGTCGACGTTTTGAAATCCTAGGAAGCTTTTCCGAATGTTCCGGCGATGATGTTTGTATGCCTGTATATCTGGATGTATATATGTGTGACTGTGTGCGAGTGTATATTCTGTAGATTTACATCAAACTTAAATATCTGTGATTTTGAACCGGTAGATTCCGAGAAATCCCAAAAAAAATGGAAAAAAAATTTTTTATTTTCCCGCTAAGAAAATCGAAGATTTTCAAAAATCGGGAAGTTATTGGTTTTACTCCGTTTTGAAAAAATTGAGTTTTCATCAGATCTCGACGTTTAGAGGTCCTAGAAAGGTTCCCTGACTACTCCCGCGATGTTGTCACTGTGTGTGTGTGTGTGTGTGTGTGTGTGTAAACCTCTCATAACTTTTGAACGGCTTGACCAATCAATTCTAAAAACTCATCAGCTCTTAACATCGAAAAACCACTCCGATCGCCACCAAGCCGGTCGAAATCGGTTGATTCGTTCGTGAGTTATCGTTGATGAAAAATATCGACAAAAAGTGTTTTTTTTCGGATTACACCGAAATTTTCGGTCTAATCAATTTGTGTTTGAAAGTATATCATAGAATTTAAAAAATTGCGTCGAATGCCGCTAACCGCGTGAAAATCGGTTCATTCATTCAAAAGTTAATTCGGTTTAAAAATTTAAAAAATAGTGATCTATTAAACTCCTATCAAACTTTTGAGCTCGGAGAGCTCAAAACTACACGAAAATGAGATTTTTGAGTTCGAAGAGCTCAAAAATATAATAAGTGCAATTTCGAGCGCTTAATCACGAAAGTAACGGGAAGGTGCAGGGATGACCTGCAGGGTCAACCGTTTTTCTAATTTTTTTTTCTCAGTGAATAACGCACGCTTATATTTTAATTTAAGATTAAAATCGATTGTTTTCGAAGTTCTGAAACCATGCAAAAGCATGCTGGTTCAAAAATACTGTTTGAAAATAATACAATTTCATCAATTCATTTAAATGAATACATACCATAGATGTTAATCGATCAATCACATGAAAACCAGACATATTAATTGTCAAATTGACCCTTGCATATTTTATTCCGCCCCAGGAAATATTGAGCCTCGGAAATCTTCAAGCTCAAAACTGTCTCCTGTATAAATTATGAATTAACATCAGATTATTTTGCAGAAATAAAAATAACAAAAAATCCATCGTGAGGAAATGATTTATATATGCGTGTGTTATTTTCGGGTTGAGCACGAAAATAAAAAAGAATAGTGTAAAGGGTCACGAAGGTGAAGATCAGAAGCTGGGATGAATGCAACCGCTTGCTTATATATACCTTTTTTTTTTTTTTTTTCGACGAATCCATTATTTACATGGCCGCGCAATATATAACGCTACGACGCGACGCTTTATGGAAATTTGCTGGGGCGAGTCCTCGATACAATGATCCGATGGCTCGATCGATACGATCAGTTACTGCTGCTGGTTGCTGTTGTGGCTTATACACCTGTAAGAGAGGGAAAGAAATATATATAAATATAAATATACATTTATATGTGTATGGATTTCTACAATAGGTCACTGCCCGTAAGCATCTTTTAAATATGGAAGAATTACTTGATCTCGATAAGAACAGGGTCACTCAGAAGGTTATATAGATTATTCATTTATTTTTTTTCTACTTTTTCATCGTTTTGTCATGTAAATTAGTGTCTGACTTTTTAAATAAAATTGTCTATTAAAATGGGTTGTGCTAGTCATAATATCCGAGGATTGATATTTAGTCGATACATATCTTGATACGCAACAGGAATTGTTATTTTATCAGTATTTATTTACGGGACAGTTAATAACTTTTGAATATTGTAATTAGATCGCCGTAATCCCGGGTTATTAATTCACCGGGTACTTTTTGTTTGCCTCGCTTCCTCACCTTTGTCGTCTCATTTACTTTTAATTATTCAAATTTATTTGAAGTGATGACTAATACCTGGTTTTTGTAGCGCCCAGAGACGGGATTATCTGCCGGAGATAATTGTGTCTGAGTTTGAGAAAAAAAAAACGAAGCCCTAGTATCTTTTTACAGGAAGCGGGATAAATTATTTATATTTTTATTAATAATAAAATCGTGGCTAAGAATATTTTAAGATACATAGGATTAATATTGAGTGGAATTAATTACTTGATTTGATGTTTTAGGTAAGTTTTACTGAAATTAACTATGTGGAATTTTTTAGGTAGAATGTTTATCGCTTCAATTAAGCATTCATTTTTTTTTTTTAATTGCGTGAAACAATTAATTTGTTTGATTTAATGAAACCATTTATCGAATTACAGAAAATTTTACTATAGTGGTAATTGTTTAAAAATGTGTAAGAATTATCTGTAATTGAGCAACAACTGATCACTGACATGCATAATTTTTTTATACAGCTGAAAGGTCTTCAGCGGTTGCGGTGCCGCCTCAAAGTCAGTGGATAATGTTGTTACTTCGATTAATTTTTACTGAAGATTCTGGTGAATTTTGTAGTAGTTTCAGTGAAAGCATTTGTTTTGATTATTTTTGTTTTACACAGAACGAAAAATTTCTTGTATTCTTCATTCAAGGGTCAAGGACTACTTTTTTCACTAAAAATAGCAAAAAATCTCATAAACATACCATGTTTTTACTTCTTTAAAATCATGACAAATAAAATCGATTAAAAATGCGACTTTTCTGTCAAAAAAAAAAAAAAGATAAAACAGAAAGGGTGTTCATAGAAAAAAAATTTTATTTTCATTTTCTAACTTTCTACTTCAGAATTAAAAGTTTTGAATTTCTAACTATGAAAATCAAAAATTTGAAAAATTATTGACTGCAGTTAGATTGTCAGTCCCCGGAGTCTATTTTCAATTTTTACGGCCTGTTTAACATTTTCGATATTAAAACAGGAAGTTTGAAAATGATAAAAGAAATTTTGTTAAGCTCCGATGGATTAAAAATTTTTTTTTTCCATTCAGGCGTACAGCAAAAAATTGTATTTTTCATTATTTCAGTAAATTTTACACTTTTAAGGCCAAGGAAAAAATAATTTTTTTTCAATCGCCCTTCTGCACAGAACGAAACATTACCTGACTGGAGAACAAAATTCTTGGTTCAAAAAAATTTTTGGGTGCCTGAAAGAAGACCAAAGTTGTGTTGGCCGAAGTAATAATTTTTCTTGAAATTCTATTCTTGGTGGAAGTAATTTTTTCTTGATTCAAATTATCACAAATATTTGATTCAATAAATTTTTCTATTCGATCAAGATTTTTAGATACTTTAGGGAAGCAGCGTCATCTACTTTAACCGAGAAAAAGTTTTCTCATCTTGAGAAAATTTTTCTCTTGAATGTTTGATATTTATTTTATATTATTTAAGCATACAATCATACACATTGAATGGAAAAAAATGATTCAATATTATTTGATCTTCCCATTAGACATTTTAATTAATAAAAATATTTATGAAAATTAACTTTATCAAGATATTCAGTTTTTTGGAGCAAGAAGCTGAATTTTCTCAAAACAAGAATATTTTCTTGGCTTAAATAAATTTTTTTGGATCAAAATTCATATTTCTAAAAGCAAGAGAATTAATTTTGTTGGAATAAGTAAAATTTTTTGTGTCAAAAAAAAATTTTTTTTTTTCGCTAAAAAAAAATTATTA